>NC_084612.1:60956152-61307402 GCF_033978795.1 Nerophis ophidion
CTGGATTAAGGCTCCAGTCTTTCGGGAGGCATGGGTTCAAATACCACCACTGCCATCTTTTGCTGGTAACGTATTTGTATCTTCCCTGACTGAGGCAATAAGACGCTTGGCCTCATTTGGAAAGCTTTCAAAAATAGGGCCCAAACGTTAGCTTTGGAGTTTTCCATGGCAGGTATGCAATGAGAAAAAAACACAACCAGCACAGTTTTAAGGCCCGCCAGCAGCCTCTGGAAAAGCTAAAAGGTGGACGTGGTTGTGTGTTTATCAACATGTTGTTTGAAGATCACCGCCCCTACTTAAGACATTCAGTCCACTTTTATCTGTTTCTGTATTCTGATGACACCGCAGTGATAGGATGTATCACTGGCCGGCACAGAGCGACTTACAGGAGGGAGTTAGCCTGTCTGGTGACATTGTGTAGAAACAACAACCTTATCCTCAACACGGACTACACTAAGAAGACATGAGGAAAGAGAGTCTGTTCGTTATTGTTACTATTGTACAATTTTTACACATCCAAGTCCAAATTCATGCAGCAGTTTCCATAGTGTAGTGGTTATCACTTCACTGAGACACAGAAGTTACCCCGGTTCAAAAAATACAATTCACATTTCTGACATGGTACATGAATGCAATGGGTGCTTCACACATTTGTCAAGAAACCATGCATGAGACAAGTGTCTGAACAAATGATCAGTTCCCTGGTGGTCTAGTGGCTAGGATTCGGCGCTTTCACTGCCGCGGCCCGGGTTCGATTCCCGGTCAGGGAAAGCTATCCATTCCGTTCTCATAGCAGGCAATTTCTATATAACTTATGTGACTTCCATGTTTTATGCTCATGATATACAAAGCATTATCGTTGACATTTTCCATAAAGGCAAAGTGGACATTGCTCCAATTTGGCCAAAAAAAGGTGCCTGAGATTCCCAGCTTTCCTCTTTCTTGTTCTCTTCGAGTTCCATGGCACGACACCTTTCCAGTTCACCCCACACCCGAGCCGAGTCACTGACGGCATCCAGATCTTGTTGGTTGAATTGCACAGGCAGGAGAGAGCAGACTAACAAATGACACATCATCTGCACTCCTCCACACTAACATGCTGTGGAACATCCTCATAGCCTCATTTGTTCACGGATACCTTGCAACGTTCCGTTTCTCAGATCTTGGGCGATTTAGGCAGGACGAAAACGCCACACTTCTTTGGAGCCGGGCAGAAGAGATTTGTTTAGTTGTGTGAGGCATTTTCCCTGCGGCTTTAGCAGAGGGCCAACCTGTTGCGGTGATGGCTGTCAGTCAGGGCTTGTCCAGGATGGAGGAAATTTGCCTTGATTTTAATCTCTTCGTTGCAGGTTCTCGGTCAAACAGAGCGAGACGAGGGTCAGTTTCTTGTTTGAACTTTTCCTCTGACGTCAGATAATACGGAGGATCAATGCCTAACAGCAGATAGAGATTGTAGGTTCTAATTGATTTCAAACACCCAGTTAGAGCCTCGCAGGCAGTGTTTAGGCCAGGATTGATTTCGGCAAGATGACTCAACGTGATTGCAACATGACATGAGGCACTTTTGGCTGTTTTGATTCATAAGGCGAGTTCAGTTGCTCGGATAGTGGCAGAATATGTTCCCCGGCTGGTATTGTACAGTTTTTTAGGATGCTGTTTCCAAATCCAACCTTAACTTTAACTTTCTCAATATGATATTTGAAGGTGACCAACATAGACTGTCTGTGGTTGTATTCAAGCTGTTTTCCGTACCATCTGACTTCAGGCTAACCATTGGTGTATTTGTATATGTGTAATTAAACTGTTGTCAGTGTTTGCTCATCGGTGGTTAGATGTGTTGTAGTAAATAAGACCATATAGGGCTTCGCCTAAGGACTTTTCTAATTCTACCAAGGTTGATTTTTCTAATGCTATGTCGAGGTCGTCAGCTGCTGCATCCCTAACCTTTTATTTGACGCATTGACTCTGACAAACGATTTTCCCTTTTTGAAGACTTGCTTTTGCGTCCTAATTTAGAAGGGTGGAAAAAACATTAGTAAAATACTGTGTTTGATTTCTATAGGGCTGTGCAGCAACGCCGAGTCCACACATCACAACATTCGGAGAATGATACTTTGGTCACTTCTCAAATTTCAACAAGATGGTAACTGAAGAAAATTTGAGGTACCTAAACCATCTCCCCGTCAGGGAATCGAACCCTGGTCTTCCGCGTGACAGGCGGAGATACTGTCCACTATACTAACGAGGACTGCTTGACATAGTGTTTTCCAGGGGACAAGCAAAATTCCTTGGCTTTTGCCTGCCACACCGCAGCCAAAGTGTTGCCATGTCATATTTCTGCTATCTCATAATGCCGACAATTTGATCCTCGGAAAGCTGGGAATAAGGGTAGTGTGGCCGAGCGGTCTAAGGCGCTGGATTAAGGCTCCAGTCTCTCGGGAGGCGTGGGTTCAAATACCACCACTGCCATCTTTTGCTGGTAACGTATTTGTATCTTCCCTGACTGAGGCAATAAGACGCTTGGCCTCATTTGGAAAGCTTTCAAAAATAGGGCCCAAACGTTAGCTTTGGAGTTTTCCATGGCAGGTATGCAATGAGAAAAAAACACAACCAGCACAGTTTTAAGGCCCGCCAGCAGCCTCTGGAAAAGCTAAAAGGTGGACGTGGTTGTGTGTTTATCAACATGTTGTTTGAAGATCACCGCCCCTACTTAAGACATTCAGTCCACTTTTATCTGTTTCTGTATTCTGATGACACCGCAGTGATAGGATGTATCACTGGCCGGCACAGAGCGACTTACAGGAGGGAGTTAGCCTGTCTGGTGACATTGTGTAGAAACAACAACCTTATCCTCAACACGGACTACACTAAGAAGACATGAGGAAAGAGAGTCTGTTCGTTATTGTTACTATTGTACAATTTTTACACATCCAAGTCCAAATTCATGCAGCAGTTTCCATAGTGTAGTGGTTATCACTTCACTGAGACACAGAAGTTACCCCGGTTCAAAAAATACAATTCACATTTCTGACATGGTACATGAATGCAATGGGTGCTTCACACATTTGTCAAGAAACCATGCATGAGACAAGTGTCTGAACAAATGATCAGTTCCCTGGTGGTCTAGTGGCTAGGATTTGGCGCTTTCACTGCCGCGGCCCGGGTTCGATTCCCGGTCAGGGAAAGCTATCCATTCCGTTCTCATAGCAGGCAATTTCTATATAACTTATGTGACTCCCATGTTTTATGCTCATGATATACAAAGCATTATCGTTGACATTTTCCATAAAGGCAATGTGGACATTGCTCCAATTTGGCCAAAAAAAGGTGCCTGAGATTCCCAGCTTTCCTCTTTCTTGTTCTCTTCGAGTTCCATGGCACGACACCTTTCCAGTTCACCCCACACCCGAGCCGAGTCACTGACGGCATCCAGATCTTGTTGGTTGAATTGCACAGGCAGGAGAGAGCAGACTAACAAATGACACATCATCTGCACTCCTCCACACTAACATGCTGTGGAACATCCTCATAGCCTCATTTGTTCACGGATACCTTGCAACGTTCCGTTTCTCAGATCTTGGGCGATTTAGGCAGGACGAAAACGCCACACTTCTTTGGAGCCGGGCAGAAGAGATTTGTTTAGTTGTGTGAGGCATTTTCCCTGCGGCTTTAGCAGAGGGCCAACCTGTTGCGGTGATGGCTGTCAGTCAGGGCTTGTCCAGGATGGAGGAAATTTGCCTTGATTTTAATCTCTTCGTTGCAGGTTCTCGGTCAAACAGAGCGAGACGAGGGTCAGTTTCTTGTTTGAACTTTTACTCTGACGTCAGATAATACGGAGGATCAATGCCTAACAGCAGATAGAGATTGTAGGTTCTAATTGATTTCAAACACCCAGTTAGAGCCTCGCAGGCAGTGTTTAGGCCAGGATTGATTTCGGCAAGATGACTCAACGTGATTGCAACATGACATGAGGCACTTTTGGCTGTTTTGATTCATAAGGCGAGTTCAGTTGCTCGGATAGTGGCAGAATAGGTTCCCCGGCTGGTATTGTACAGTTTTTTAGGATGCTGTTTCCAAATCCAACCTTAGCTTTAACTTTCTCAATATGATATTTGAAGGTGACCAACATAGACTTTCTGTGGTTGTATTCAAGCTGTTTTCCGTACCATCTGACTTTAGGCTAACCATTGGTGTATGTGTATATGTGTAATTAAACTGTTGTCAGTGTTTGCTCATCGGTGGTTAGACGTGTTGTAGTAAATAAGACCATACAGGGCTTCGCCTAAGGACTTTTCTAATTCTACCAAGGTTGATTTTTCTAATGCTATGTCGAGGTCGTCAGCTCCTGCATACCTAACCTTTTATTTGACGCATTGACTCTGACAAACGATTTTCCCTTTTTGAAGACTTCCTTTTGCGTCCTAATTTAGAAGGGTGGAACAAACATTAGTAAAATACTGTGTTTGATTTCTATAGGGCTGTGCAGCAACGCCGAGTCCACACATCACAAAAATCGGAGAATGATACTTTGGTCACTTCTCAAATTTCAACAAGAATGTAATTGAAGAAAATTAGAGGTACCTGAACCATCTCCCCGTCAGGGAATTGAACCCTGGTCTCCCGCGTGACAGGCAGAGATACTGTCCACTATACTAACAAGGACTGCATAACATGGTGTTTTCCAGGGGACAAGCAAACATCAGAGATAATTTAAGGGGACACCTTCTGTCAAAAAATTATTTATGGGGGGTCATAAATCAATGATTTATGAGGGGTCAAGTTCAAAGGTCAAGTTCAAGGGTCAAAGGTCAAGTGGCTGTGGCTTACCCCGGACGAGGGTGGAGTTAAGACCTGAGGTGGGAGTGGGTTAACCAGGAAGAGGGCAGAGTTTTAACCAGGAAGAGGGTGGAGTTTTAACCAGGAAGAGGGTGGAGTTAAGACCTGAAGTGGGAGTGGTTTAACCAGGAAGAGGGTGGAGTTTAACCAGGAAGAGGGTGGAGTTAAGACCTGAAGAGGGGGTTATTTAACCAGGAAGGGGGTGGAGTTTTAACCAGGAAGAGGGTGGGTTTAAGACCTGAAGAGGGAGTGATTTAACCAGGAAAAGGGTGGAGTTTAACCAGGAAGAGGGTGGGTTTAAGACCCGAAGGGGGTGGGTTTAAGAGCTGAAGAGGGAGTGATTTAACCAGGAAGAGGGTGGGTTTAAGACCTGGAGAGGGATTGTTTAAGAGGGAACAAAGGAGGGTTCAGGTTGAGGTCAGGTTTTAAGGAAGCTTGAGAATGTCATCTGATCAGCATCTGACCAGCCATTTGACAGTATAAATGTTTACGATCGTTTGAAACAACTTCCAGACCTCACGAAAACATATTTAAACGATTGGGAAGAACTAATTAGGTTAAGGTTAACCATATGTTTGACCCTGCTTCGATGTATTGATGTCTGGGAATGTTACGTGGGAAGATGTGGACACGCACACACGCACGCACAAACGCACACACACGCACACACACACACACACACACCATTACCTCTGCTTTACCACGTTATTAGACAATGGTTTAACTCCTTTTAAGCATTTAAACGTTAAAAGCATTGCACGTGTACGACGTTGTAATACTTTTTTTTTTTTTTACCAGTCGATGACGACGAAGTGAAAGACGAAGCACTTTGTTTAAACGATCTTACAAAGTTGGAAGAAGATTATCAAGGTGTGTTTAAACCTACGAATTATTTAATATTATGTGTATTCATTATTTTGTTTCATAGAGGAATTGCCGTAAGATCCTAACGTGATCGTTTTAACACAATCGCAGTCTGGTGAGTCAAATGATTCTCATTTTACAAGAAAAAAAGCATGCGGTATACAATACATATATACATATATTTACTTACAGATTTTCCATTTTTATCTCCGGCTCGCTGGTCCCCGTTAACGCTGGCGGGTCCGTCAACGGGCGTCGAAGAGAGTCGGCCATTCCAGGCAGAGGAGAAGGCTTGATTGCGCCAAAGAACCCAGACATCGAAACCTTGGTCCGGGACAATATCATCGAAAACAACGGCGAATGTCCGACATGCCCCCGCCGTAAGTTTTTCTTGCTTTCTGTAAGCTTTTTAAGATTCTCCGCGGTTTTAAAGAACTCCTCTCACTCCTCTGTCTTCCGCTCAAATGAATTTCGCGCCTAAGGGGAATGGGCGGGGACTGATTCCGGAGGTGGGCGGTTGTTTCCGGCAAGCAACCTTCTGGTGTGCATTAGCGTCACCTACTGAAATGGAGTGTGGAACAAGATGGATCCCTACTCTATATTCTTTTATTTAACCCAATGTTTTTTAAATACGTGTATAATGCTTTGTATCCTATGTGTTGTGAATTCCATCCTACTATATCTTCCAAGGAACCCAAAGACATGTTACCACACCTCCCGCTTTATTTATTCTATAGATTGCCTGAACTATTTCATAAACTAAATCTTGTCTTGTTTCTGATGCTATGTTTTTTTATGCTCATCAATGCACTGCTGGAGTCCGATCACACAACTACTTTCCTTGCTTTGTTTTCCTCTATCCAGTTAACTGCCATATAAATTGCTACCAATTCCCCCGTAAAAACAGATAGTTTATCACTGATTATTTTATTTAATACTATGTTTCCTTGTGTGATAACTGCTGCAGCTCTTACCTTTAATTTTTTTTATAGTTTTTGATGCATCCGTATATATCAAATCTCAATCTATTAGTTTGTCCGTGGAAATTCCTGTATTTGTTGCCTCTTGTTTTTTTTATTTCTTGAACTATTCACACTTCTGTTCTTTTCTACACTTTCTTGATTTCTCACTTTAAGTGCCTCTGCGTATGTAATATTTATTTCAACTTTGATTTGTTGTACTTTTGCTGCCTGTTTCATGATGTATGGCTTTTGATTATTTCTTTTTTCAATCTACAATTCCAATAAATAACACGTATTTCCAGATTACTGATAACTTTTAAAAAAAAAATGTAATTCCTGAATAAGATAATTGTATCGAATCCAATGGATTGTCTGGTCCTAAAACCTCTTTGTAATGTTTGTTTGATTCCCCCAAAATACGACACAGTCTAATTTGAAAAACATATGTGCCTCGTCGGCTGTAGTAAAAAAAAAAAAAACCCATGCCTCCTCGGTCTAACCTCTCCCAGCCCCTTTTCTGCCGTGTCAAAGATGGATCAAAGACCACCCTTGCCCCTAACCCCCACTTCTTCTTCACTACCAAGAGAACAGTAATTAATCCGAGCTGAGTTTTTTAAAATATTCCAACATGACTTTTTACTTTCATTTTGTATCAAAGCTGAGTTGTGCTCTCTGGTTTATTTTGCAAATGAACATGATCATGTACAAGACTCACCTACCCACAATGCACTGCAGCCCAACGCTCCTGGTCGGATGTTTGTATCGGGGTTCATGGAGAGATGCGGTAAAGAGTGGTAGCCAAGACACACGGTCACACACGGTCACACACGGTCACACTCGGCAATTATTTTGACCTGGGGAGCAGATTTAGAGGAAAAAATGTGTCTGGGGGGCCGGGATATCTGATTTTCAGGTACAAAAAACTTCACAATGACACAAAATAAACACAACAGTTAAACCTCACACTAAAAACAAGACATTTACTTGTACGTTCAAAAGACAGAATAGAACAAGACAAGACATGCAATGCCATCTACAAAATGTTATGTAAATGTTAGTCATTACGCATGTGGCTATGGTTTTAATGTATTTGTTACAGACATGTTTACGTCAAGTAACATCACATGGTTCCATTTGCACCTTTCAACAAATCTGAAAAGGAATATTAAGAAGTAAAACTTATATTTAATCCTACCTCTTCTCCGAGCACACGGTGACTGTACATACGGGTCGAAAAATGTTGACCTAATTCAGCATTTCTCAAAGTGTGGGGAATAGAGACATGACAGGTGGGGCGCGAGGAACGGGAGGAAATTTCACTTAAATTTTTTTTTTTTTTTTTTTTTTACCATGCTTTCATTTTCTATACACACTGTAAATCACTTTGTGATTCTGTTTGTGAAATCCGCCGTATAAATAAATGTAAATTACTTATTTTTCCTGTAGGCTTTAAATTTCTCGGTAGGAGCGAAAGTTTGACAGATATAGCAACAGTAACTTTTGCAGGCGGGGCTAAGAGGAACAAACATTCGCGCGGATGGGTAGCAGGCTAATGTGCGGACCACAATCACACAAAATGGATAAATTTGCAACTCGCACCTCAAAGGTCTGCAGAGAAACAAAAATATGACGGGTCTAATCAACCAAAAAGTCAACCTAAAAGAAAATATGGCGAAGGGTGTCTTTCTCTTGGATTCACGGCAGCGGTGGTGGGGGCAGAGGAGAGACCCCTGTGTGTTCTGTGTCTAAAACCGCTAGCAGCAGACAGCATGAGACCCAACAAATTAAAGAGACACCTCGAGACCACACATGATGTTCAATAAATTTGAAAATGTTGAGCTTGGCATTAGCGTTTTGTTGGGGCGATGGGGGTAGGTGGGCCTTGAAAACTAACTCCTTAGTCTAAAGTGGGGATGACAGAAAAAAAAAGTTTGAGAAGCCCTGACCTAATTGTACGGATCTCACTTTAAATGGCAAACTGATCATTTAAATGTTTTCACTTTGAATATGAAACGAGGAGTAAAATGTACAATGTACAATATTATCAATTATTTCACAATGACATGTTTTAAGGATATTGTACAGTATGATTAAATCTAAAAATGAATGTGATTTTTTTTCAGGATAATTTTATTTTTAGCCAGTAAACAACTGTTATGTATCTTTTGTATCGGGTTTTCCCCTTTAAATAACAAAATTGTAGAATTTTACAATATTCATTATTATTAAATATTAAATGTGCCAATTAGTTATACGGCATACATCATCCCCCTTTACCCATTTGTTAAAAAGACGAAAGTTGATGCGAACGCCTACGTGCTGTCAGAAAACTTAAAGAAGAAGAATGCCTTTGTGCAATTACTGCTATCCTGGCACAAGTTATAAAACAAACAAAGTTACCAAATTTTTTTCTGAGGAGACAAAAAAAAAGAAAAAGGGAGGGACAATCAAGGATCAACAATGGCACGACTTTCACTAGCTTGTGTGAGGTCAAAGACGTGAGATTTTAGACCAATGCTAGTAAGTGACTTTCAATGCTCAAATCAGAATAATAATGCTAATTTTAGCTACTGGAAATTTGTGTGGTAGCAATAAATACCCACCAGCGCGATACATCGCAGTTCCACACTGACCAACCATGCAACAAACTCAAAAGAACTGTACAAGGAAAAAACAATGCAGTGACTTCAAACTGCAAATATAAGGTTTGAGTAAAATATGTAGGTTGGTGTGAATGTTGTCTGTCTATCTATGTTGACCCTGCAATGAGGTGGCGACTTGTCCAGGGTGTACACCTCCTTCCGCCCGATTGTAGCTGAGATAGGCGCCAGCGCCCCCCACATCCCCAAAAGGGAATAAGCGGTAGAAAATGGATGTAGGTTCCTACTGTGGAAAGTTCAGTAATACAGAATCATTGTGGCATTATCGTGTCAGTTTGACGCTATATGCGCTAGTCCTCATGGTAAATGTGGTTTTCCTTTTGGGAAAACGCCATCGCTTTGGTTCACTGGTGCGGCCAATATAAACCAAAACTGAAAGTTCTTAAGTGGGGCTTTAAGTAGAGTTTATAAATCTTGTATCTGTGCCACATATAGCCTTATTTCAGTGTCAACAGTCTCCAGCTTACTTGCTACACATGTTTTGGCTCTGCCCACCCTTGTGCAGTTATTGGACCGACATTTTTAATACTTTGTCTGTTGGTGTAATTAACCACTAGGCCTTCTTTGCTTTTATTTGTTGTTGTATCTTTATGTTAGCAATTGGGACTTTTTGAATGAAATTGTCTGTGGCTCCATGTTAACGAAGTTGCCTGTACTATTTGACTGATGCATTTTATTGATTGATTTATTATTTTTCTTTCTTTTTCGTTTTGTGTGTCTTGTTTTTTGGGGGGAAAGGAACATTTAATATTGATTGTAAATACGTTTGTACTTTAAGAAGTTGTATTTGCCTTAAAACTCCACAAACATTTTTCGACCCGTATGTACAGTCACTGTGTGCTCGGAGAAGAGGTAGGATTAAATATAAGTTTTACTTCTTAATATTCCTTTTCAGATTTGTTGAAAGGTGCAAATGAAACCATGTGATGTTACTTGACGTAAACATGTCTGTAACAAATACATCAAAACCATAGCCACATGCGTAATGACTAACATTTACATAACATTTTGTAGATGGCATTGCATGTCTTGTCTTGTTCTATTCTGTCTTTTGAACGTACAAGTAAATGTCTTGCTTTTAGTGTGAGGTTTAACTGTTGTGTTTATTTTGTGTCATTGTGAAGTTTTTTGTACCTGAAAATCTGATATCCCGGCCCCATTTTTTCCTTTATATCTGTTCCCCAGGTCAAAATAATTGCCGAGTGTGACCGTGTGTGACCGTGTGTCTTGGCTACCACTCTTTACCGCATCTCTCCATGAACCCCGATACAAACATCCGACCAGGAGCGTTGGGCTGCAGTGCATTGTGGGTAGGCGAGTCTTGTACATGATCATGTTCATTTGCAAAATAAACCAGAGAGCACAACTCAGCTTTGATACAAAATGAAAGTAAAAAGTCATGTTGGAATATTTTAAAAAACTCAGCTCGGATTAATTACTGTTCTCTTGGTAGTGGAGAAGAAGTGGGGGTTAGGGGCAAAGGTGGTCTCTGATCCATCTTTGACACGGCAGAAAAGGGGCTGGGAGAGGTTAGACCGAGGAGGCATGGGTTGTTGTTTTTTTTACTACAGCCGACGAGGCACATATGTTTTTCAAATTAGACTGTGTCGTATTTTTGAGGAATCAAACAAACATTACAAAGAGGTTTTAGGACCAGACAATCCATTGGATTCGATACAATTATCTTATTCAGGAATTACATTTTATTTTGAAAAAGTTATAAGTAATCTGGAAATACGTGTTATTTATTGGAATTGTAGATTGAAAAAAGAAATAATCAAAAGCCATACATCATGAAACAGGCAACAGAAGTACAACAAATCAAAGTTGAAAGAAATATTACATACGCAGAGGCATTTATAGTGAGAAATCAAGAAAGTGTAGAAAAGAAAAGAAGTGTGAATAGTTCAAGAAAAAAAAAAACAAGAGGCAACAAATACAGGAATTTCCACGGACAAACTAGTTGTATTCCTGGCTTACGTAATAAACTGTACAGTACAGGCTAGAAATAAGACTGAGAAGATCAAAATAATTGTCAAAGCAGCAGCAAAGTTGTTGAAAGAACTATCTTGGGGCCGGGTGCAAGCTGTACTACAGAGAGTAGACGTGACGGAGTCATGTTACCACATTCCAACACCCTGTTAATTGTCCGGTGGAATGCCAGAAGTTTGATAGCAACCGAACATGAATTAAAAGGATATATTAAAAATATGAAAACTAATCCACATATAATTTGTATTCAAGAAACATGGCTGAAGCCAAAATTAAACTTTATAATAAAAGGATATATAACGATTCGTAAAGATAGGAATGATGGGTAAAGAGGATGATGTGCCACATTTATTAAAGAAGATGTAGTCACGGGTAAAGAAACAGCAGAACCTTTAGCAAAAACATTTGTTAAAGTGCACAGTAATGATAATTTGAGAAATGTAGAAAAACAAAAGAGAGAAGAAACGATGAGTTTAAATATTGGGGAAATGATGGAAGACAACGATAATAGCTTTACCAACACTATGGATATGACATTTTCTTTGAATGAAATGGTTCGAATTTTGAAATTAGGTTAAAAATACGTCACCGGGGAAAGACCTAGTGGGTTATCAAATGATCAAAAACTTAGGTAGCATCGTCAAAGAAGTGGTCTTGAAATGATATGACAGGTTATATGAAGAAGGAGAATGACCGGCAGAGGGGAAAATTAGCGGTAATAATTCCAATATGCAAGTCAGGGTAAGACCCGGAAGAGGCAGGAAATTATAGGCCGATAGCATTGACCTCAAATTTGGGGAAAGTAATGAAAAAAAAAAGATTAATGAAAGACTAGTATATTATTTAGAGTTAAAATAAATAATCAAAAAACTAACAAAGTGGTAAATAATGTTCAAGACTGGGGAACGGCTTGGGGTTTAAGATTCTCTGTTGGAAAGACAAAAGTCATACATTTTACAAAGAGAAAAGTACAAAACAAGCTCCAAATAAAAACTCTACGGTGAAAATATAGAAGAGGTACAAGTATTTAAATATTTAGGAATATGGTTTGATAAAAATATGAACTAGTCAACCCACATCAGCAAAATAGATTTGATTAGATTAGATCAGATAGTACTTTATTTATTCGTTCAGGAGTGTCCCTTCAGGAAAATTAAAAATAGGGGGAAAAGTAAAAAGGTGTTAAATATAATGAGGGCTTTGAGGGGTAATGATTGGGGGGCTGATAGGTTGACGTTGAAAACAATATATGTATATATATCACTTTAATTCCATCTGTTATTGATTACGGATGCATTATTTACCAATCTGCTTCAAAAACATGACTTGGGAAAATAGACTGGATCCAGTCACAGGCTTTAAGGTTATGTTGTGGAGCTACTACATCAACCCTAGTGGCAGTATTACAAGTAAAAATGAACGAAAAACCTTTGTACAAGAGGAGAGATCAACTTTCAGCAGTTTATCGGGCAACTTTAAAAGGATCCAAGCAAGGATATCCCACTTGTCCAGTGCTACCAAACTGCCAAGAAAAAGAGAAAAAAAATAATAGTTTTGGGTGGATTATAGGAGACATATGTAATAAAGTTAAAATTGACAATATTAAAGTTAGTCCTACAGTACCAATTCCTGCAATACCACCGTGGATGTTTGATAACCCAAAAGAAAACACGCAATAACTAAAGAATAGAAATTTAAATAGTTACCAGATAGAAAAATAGATTGAGATATGATATATATACGGATGCATCAAAAACTATAAAAAGTAAGGTAGAAGCTGCAGCAGTTATCCCACAAGGAAACATAGTATTAAATAAAATAATCAGTGATAAACTATCTGTTTTTACGGGGGAATTGGTAGCAATTTATAAGGCAGTTAACTGGATAGAGGAAAACAAAGCAAGGAAAGTAGTTGTGTGCTCGGACTCCAGCAGTGCATTGATGAGCATAAAAAAAAAACATAGCATCAGAAACAAGACAAGATTTAGTTTATGAAATAGTTCAGGCAATCTACAGAATAAATAAAGCGGGAGGTGTGGTAACATTTCTTTGGGTTCCTTGGAAGATATAGTAGGATGGAATTCACAACACATAGGATATAAAGCATTATACACGTATTTAAAACACATTGGGTTAAATAAAAGAATATAGAGTAGGGATCCATCTTGGTCCACACTCCATTTCAGTAGGTGGCGCTAATGCACACCAGAAGGTTGCTTGCTGGAAACAACCGCCCACCTCCGGAATCAGTCCCCGCCCATTCCCCTTAGGCGCGAAATTCATTTGAGCGGAAGACAGAGGAGTGAGAGGAGTTCTTTAAGACCGCGGAGAATCTTAAAAAGCTTACAGAAAGCAAGAAAAACTTACGGCAGGGGGCATGTCGGACATTCGCCGTTGTTTTCGATCATATTGTCCCGGACCAAGGTTTCGATGTCTGGAGTCTTTGGCGGAATCAAGCCTTCTCCTCTGCCTGGAATGGCCGAGTCTCTTCGACGGCCGTTGACGGACCCGACAGCGTTAAGGGAGACCAGCGAGCCGGAGATGCAAACGGAAAATCTGTAAGTAAATATATGTATATATGTATTGTATACCGCATGTTTTTTTCTTGTAAAATGAGAATCATTTGACTCACCAGACTGCGATTGTGTTAAAACGATCGCGTTAGGATCTTAAGGCAATTCCTCTATGAAACAAAATAATGAATACACATAATATTAAATAATTCGAAGGGTTAAACACACCTTTATAATCATCTTCCAACTTTGTAGGATCGATCAAACAAAGTTCTTCGTCTTTCACTTCGTCGTCATCTGCTGGTAAAAAAAAGAAAAGTATTACAACGTCGTACACGTGCAATGCTTTTAACGTTTAAATGCTTAAATGGAGTTAAACCATTGTCTAATTACGTGGTAAAGCAAAGGTAATGGTGTGTGTGTGTGTGTGTGTGTATGTGTGTGTGCGTGTGTGTATGTGCGTGCGTTTGTGCGTGTCCACATCTTCCCACGTAACATTCCCAGCCATCAATACATCGAAGCAGGGTCAAACATATGGTTAACCTTAACCTAATTAGTTCCTCCCAATCGTTTAAATATGTTTTCGTGGGGTCTGGAAGTTGTTTCAAACGATCGTAAACATTTAAACTGTCAAATGGCTGGTCAGATGCTGATCAGATGACATTCTCAAGCTTCGGTGTGCGACGATCGTAAACATTTAAACTGTCAAATTGCTGGTCAGATGCTGATCAGATGACATTCTCAAGCTTCCTTAAAAACTGACCTCAACCTGAACCCTCCTTTGTTCCCTCTTAACACATCCCTCTCCAGGTCTTGAACCCACCCTCTTCCTGATTAAATCACTCCCTCTTCAGGTCTTAAACCGACCCTCTTCAGGTCTTAAACCCACCCTCTTCCTGGTTAAAACTCCACCCTCTTCCTGGTTAAAACTCCACCCTTTTCCTGGTTAAATCACTCCCTCTTCAGGTCTTAACTCCACCCTCTTCCTGGTTAAAACTCCACCCTCTTCTTGGTTAAACCAATTCCTTTTCAGGTCTTAACTCCATCCTCTTCCTGGTTAAAACTCCACCCTCTTCCTGGTTTAGCCACTCCCACTTCAGGTCTTATCTCCACCCTCTTCCTGGTTAAATCACTCCCTCTCTGGGTCTTAAACCCACCCTCTTCCTGGTTAAGTCACTCCCCCTTCAAGTCTTAAACCCCCCTCTTCCAGGTTAAAACTCCACCCTCTTCCTGGTTAAAACTACACCCTCTTCCTGGTTAAACCACTCCCACCTCAGGTCTTATCTCTACCCTCTTCCAGGGTCAGCCACACCCACTTGACTTTGACCCTTGAACTTGACCTTTGACCTTTGAACTTGACCCCTCATAAATCATTGATTTATGACCCCCCATAAATCATTTTTTGACAGAAGGTGTCCCCTTACATTTTCTAACATCCTTGGCTTTTGCCTGCCACACCGCAACCAAAGTGTTGCCATATCATATTTCTGCTATCTCATAATGCCAACAATTTGATCCTCGGAAAGCTGGGAATAAGGGTAGTGTGGCCGAGCGGTCTAAGGCGCTGGATTAAGGCTCCAGTCTCTCGGGAGGCATGGGTTCAAATCCTGCCACTGCCATATTTTGCAGGTAACGCATTTGTATCTTCCCTGACTGAGGCAATAAGACTCTTGGCCTCATTTGGAAAGCTTTGAAAAATAGGGCCCAAATGTTATCTTTGGAGTTTTCCATGCCAGGGATGCAATGAGAAAAAAACACAACCAGCACAGTTTTAAGGCCCGCCAGCAGCCTCTGGAAAAGCTCAAAGGTGGACGTGGTTGTGTGTTTATCAACATGTCGTTTGAAGATCACCGCCCCTACTTAAGACATTCAGTCCACTTTTATCTGTTTCTATATTCTGATGACACCGCAGTGATAGGACATATCACTGGCCGGCACAGAGCGACTTACAGGAGGGAGTTAGCCTGTCTGGTGACATTGTGTAGAAACAACAACCTTATCCTCAACACGGACTACACTAAGAAGACATGAGGAAAGAAAGTCTGTTCTTTATTGTTACTATTGTACAATTTTTACACATCCAAGTCCAAATTCATGCAGCAGTTTCCATAGTGTAGTGGTTATCACTTCACTGAGACACAGAAGTTACCCCGGTTCAAAAAATACAATTCACATTTCATGGTACATGAATGCAATGGGTGCTTCACACATTTGTCAAGAAACCATGCATGAGACAAGTGTCTGAAAAAAAAAGGATTAGTTCCCTGGTGGTCTAGTGGCTAGGATTCGGCGCTTTCACCGCCGCGGCCCGGGTTCGATTCCCGGTCAGGGAAAGCTAGCCATTCCGTTCTCATAGCAGGCAATTTCTATAAAACTTATGTGACTTCCATGTTTTATGCTCATCATATACAAAGCATTATCGTTGACATTTTCCATAAAGGCAATGTGGACATTGCACCAGTTTGGCCCTAAAAAGGTGCCTGAGATTCCCAGCTTTCCTCTTTCTTGTTCTCTTCGAGTTCCACGGCACGACACCTTTCCAGTTCACCCCACACCCGAGCCGAGTCACTGACGGCATCCAGATCTTGTTGGTTGAATTGCACAGGCAGGAGAGAGCAGACTAACAAATGACATCATCTGCACTCCTCCACACTAACATGCTGTAGAACATCCTCATAGCCTCGTTTGTTCATGGATACCTCGCAACGTTCCGTTTCTCAGATCTTGGGCGATTTAGGCAGGACCAAAACGCCACACTTCTTTGGAGCCGGGCAGAAGAGATTTGTTTAGTTGTGTGAGGCATTTTCCCTGCGGCTTTAGCAGAGGGCCAACCTGTTGCGGTGATGGCTGTCAGTCAGGGCTTTTCGAGGATGGAGAAATTGGCCTTGATTTTAATCTCTTCGTTGCTGGTTCTCGGTCAAACAGACTAAGACGAGGGTCAGTTTCTTGTTTGAACTTTTCCTCTGACGTCAGATAATACGGAGGATCAATGCCTAACAGCAGATAGAGATTGTAGGTTCTAATTGATTTCAAACACCCAGTTAGAGCCTCCTCGCAGGCAGTGTTTAGGCCAGGATTGATTTCGGCAAGATGACTCAACGTGATTGCAACCTGACATGAGGAACTTTTGGCTGTTTTGATTCATAAGGCGAGTTCAGTTGCTCGGATAGTGGCAGAATATGTTCCCCGGCTGGTATTGTACAGTTTTTT
This sequence comes from Nerophis ophidion, assembly GCF_033978795.1. Lineage (NCBI taxonomy): Eukaryota > Metazoa > Chordata > Actinopteri > Syngnathiformes > Syngnathidae > Nerophis > Nerophis ophidion. Next base: position 60,973,190 of record NC_084612.1, read on the forward strand.
AGGATGCTGTTTCCAAATCCAACCTTAGCTTTAACTTTCTCAATATGGTATTTGAAGGTGACCAACATAGACTGTCTGTGGTTGTATTCAAGCTGTTTTCCGTACCATCTGACTTTAGGCTAACCATTGGTGTATGTGTATATGTGTAATTAAACTGTTGTCAGTGTTTGCTCATCGGTGGTTAGATGTGTTGTAGTAAATAAGACCATATAGGGCTTCGCCTAAGGACTTTTTTAATTCTACCAAGGTTGATTTTTCTAATGCTATTTTTTTTTTCCAAGATGGCGCTGCTTTTTTCCAAGATGGCGCTGCTGTAGTGGCTGCTGTAGGCAGGAGCTCTGTGCTCTTGTGTCATCCTTTTGTGTTTCCCTCTTGTTTTCATGTCTTATTATATTTTTTTGCCTTTTGGTCCGGGACCCTTTGGGACTGTGTGACAAGGGGTGGCACTTTCGTGACCTCTGTGGTGCTTTTTTCATGGACTTCTGGATCTGCCTCCCGGGAGCCTTTTGGCTATGGAGACCAGCTGCTGGGTGTCTGCTACACCAGAGTATGTTTGGATGTACTGGAGGAGATGCGGATGAAGAGACAGGAGCTGCGGAGCTAGCACTGAGCACTGGGACGGAGAGGTTTCGCGGTGTCTTGACTGGGTGAGCAGGTGTCGGACACCTCGGTCACCTTGGACGTATCCTCGCTCATCCATTCGGACTGGACACTGGCCGAGAGTGGAGTCGGCTGTCTTGGTTGCTTTGTTGGGTCTGCTTCTGTCTCTGACCATGCTTCCTCCTCCCCAGCAGACGATGGCGTGGAACAACGCAGATGCCACCACAGTGGATATGTTTATTTTACTTTTTATTCATAGCTGTATGTAGATGTGTCTGGTTGTATCTGCTGCTTTAATGTCTTTAATGTCCTCTGTGTTCTTTGATGTTTGATGTTTCCCTCTTACACACATGGAAGAGGGATGTGTACCATGGTTATGAGTTGTTTTTTTATTTTTTTAATTTATTTGTTTTTTTCCCTTGGCCTCAGTCTGCACCTCCTCTCCAGGGCCCAGGCAAAGACCGATTTTTTTAATTTTATTTTAATCTTCTATTTTTTTCTCCCCCCTCCCCCCCTTTGTTTACCTTTATTTCATCTTTTTTGTAAGGGGCGCTGGAAGCCGGCAGACCCGTCAGCGATCCTGTTCTGTCTCCCTGTAATGTTTGTCTAAACTTGAATGGGATTGTGCTGAAAATTTAAATTTTCCTGAAGGAACTCTCCTGGCGGAATAAATAAAGTACTATCTAATCTCTATCTAATGTCGAGGTCATCAGCTGCTGCATCCCTGACCTTTTACTTGACGCATTGACTCTGACAAACGATTTTCCCTTTTTGAAGACTTGCTTTTGCGTCCAAATTTAGAAGGGTGGAACAAACATTAGTAAAATACTGTGTTTGATTTCTATAGGGCTGTTCAGCAACACCGAGTCCACACATCACAACATTCGGAGAAGGATACTTTGGTCACTTCTCAAATTTCAACAAGATGGTAGTTGAAGAAAACTAAAGGTACCTGAACCATCTCCCCGTCAGGGAATCGAACCCTGGTCTTCCGCGTGACAGGCGGAGATACTGTCCACTATACTAACGAGGACTGTATGACATGGTGTTTTCCAGGGGACAAGCAAACATCCTTGGCTTTTGCCTGCCACACCGCAACCAAAGTGTTGCCATGTCATATTTCTGCTATCTCATAATGCCGACAATTTGATCCTCGGGAAGCAGGGAATAAGGGTAGTGTGGCCGAGCGGTCTAAGGCGCTGGATTAAGGCTCCAGTCTCTCGGGTGGCGTGGGTTCAAATCCCACCACTGCCAACTTTTGCTGGTAACGCATTTGTATCTTCACTGACTGAGGCAATAAGACTCTTGGCCTCATTTGGAAAGCTTTCAAAAATAGGGCCCAAACATTAGCTTTGGAGTTTTCCATGCCAGGTATGCAATGAGAAAAAAACACAACCAGCACAGTTTTAAGGCCCGCCAGCAGCCTCTGGAAAAGCTCAAAGGTGGACGTGGTTGTGTGTTTATCAACATGTTGTTTGAAGATCACCGCCCCTACTTAAGACATTCAGTCCACTTTTATCTGTTTCTGTATTCTGATGACACCGCAGTGATAGGATGTATCAGTGGCCGGCACAGAGCGACTTACAGGAGGGAGTTAGCCTGTCTGGTGACATTGTGTAGAAACAACAACCTTATCCTCAACACGGACTACACTAAGAAGACGTGAGGAAAGAAAGTCTGTTACTATTGTACAATTTTTACACATCCAAGTCCAAATTCATGCAGCAGTTTCCATAGTGTAGTGGTTATCACTTCACTGAGACACAGAAGTTACCCCGGTTCAAAAAATACAATTCACATTTCTGACATGGTACATGAATGCAACGGGTGCTTCACACATTTGTCAAGAAACCATGCATGAGACAAGTGTCTGAAAAAAAAAGGAATAGTTCCCTGGTGGTCTAGTGGCTAGGATTCGGCGCTTTCACCGCCGCGGCCCGGGTTCGATTCCCGGTCAGGGAAAGCTATCCATTCCGTTCTCATAGCAGGCAATTTCTATAAAACTTATGTGACTTCCATGTTTTATGCTCATGATATACAAAGCATTATGGTTGACATTTTCCATAAAGGCAATGTGGACATTGCTCCAATTTGGCCAAAAAAAGGTGCCTGAGATTCCCAGCTTTCCTCTTTCTTGTTCTCTTCGAGTTCCACGGCACGACACCTTTCCAGTTCACCCCACACCCGAGCCGAGTCATTGACGGCATCCAGATCTTGTTGGTTGAATTGCACAGGCAGGAGAGAGCAGACAAACAAATGACAGATCATCTGCACTCCTCCACACTAACATGCTGTAGAACATCCTCATAGCCTCGTTTGTTCATGGATACCTTGCAAAGTTCCGTTTCTCAGATCTTGGGCGATTTAGGCAGGACCAAAACGCCACACTCCTTTGGAGCCGGGCAGAAGAGATTTGTTTAGTTGTGGGAGGCATTTTCCCTGCAGCTTTAGCAGAGGGCCAACCTGTTGCGGTGATGGCTGTCAGTCGGGGCTTGTCCAGGATGGAGGAAATTTGCCTGGATTTTAATCTCTTCGTTGCAGGTTCTCGGTCAGAGCGAGACGAGGGTCAGTTTCTTGTTTGAACTTTTCCTCTGACGTCAGATAATACGGAGGATCAATGCCTAACAGCAGATAGAGATTGTAGGTTCTAATTGATTTCAAACACCCAGTAAGAGCCTCTCAGGCAGTGTTTAGGCCAGGATTGATTTCGGCAAGATGACTCAACGTGATTGCAACATGACATGAGGCACTTTTGGCTGTTTTGATTCATAAGGCGAGTTCAGTTGCACGGATAGTGGCAGAATATGTTCCCCGGCTGGTATTATACAGTTTTTTAGGATGCTGTTTCCAAATCCAACCTTAGCTTTAACTTTCTCAATATGATATTTGAAGGTGACCAACATAGACTGTCTGTGGTTGTATTCAAGCTGTTTTCCGTACCATCTGACTTTAGGCTAACCATTGGTGTATTTGTATATGTGTAATTAAACTGTTGTCAGTGTTTGCTCATCGGTGGTTAGATGTGTTGTAGTAAATAAGACCATATAGGGCTTCGCCTAAGGACTTTTCTAATTCTACCAAGGTTGATTTTTCTAATGCTATGTCGAGGTCGTCAGCTGCTGCATCCCTAACCTTTTATTTGACGCATTGACTCTGACAAACGATTTTCCCTTTTTGAAGACTTGCTTTTGCGTCCTAATTTAGAAGGGTGGAAAAAACATTAGTAAAATACTGTGTTTGATTTCTATAGGGCTGTGCAGCAACGCCGAGTCCACACATCACAACATTCGGAGAATGATACTTTGGTCACTTCTCAAATTTCAACAAGATGGTAATTGAAGAAAATTAGAGGTGCCTGAACCATCTCCCCGTCAGGGAATCAAACCCTGGTCTTCCGCGTGACAGGCGGAGATACTGTCCACTATACTAACGAGGACTGCGTAACATTGTGTTTTCCAGGGGACAAGCAAACATCCTTGGCTTTTGCCTGCCACACCGCAACCAAAGTGTTGCCATGTCATATTTCTGCTATCTCATAATGCCGCCAATTTGATCCACGGAAAGCTGGGAATAAGGGTAGTGTGGCCGAGCTGTCTAAGGCGCTGGATTAAGGCTCCAGTCTCTCTGGAGGCGTGGGTTGACACCTTCTGTCAAAAAAAGATTTATGGGGGGGTCATAAATCAATGATTTATGAGGGGTCATAAATCAACGATTTATGAGGGGTCAAGTTCAAAGGTCGAGGTCAAAGGTCAAGTTCAAGGGTCAAAGGTCAAGATCAATTGGGTGTGGCTTACCCCGGAAGAGGGTGGAATTTTAACGTGGGAGAGGGCAGAGTTAAGACCTGAAGTGGTAGTGGTTTAACCATGAAGAGGGTGGAGTTTTAACCAGGAAGAGGGTGTAGTTAAGACCTGAATAGGGAGTTATTTAACCAGGAAAATGGTGGAGTTTTAACCAGGAAGAGGTGGGTTTTAGACCCGAAGAGGGGGCGATTTAACCACGAAAAGGGTGGAGTTTTAGCCAGGAAGAGGGTGGAGTTTTAACCAGGAAGAGGGTGGGTTTAAGACCTGAAGAGGGTGGGTTTAAGACCTGAAGAGGGAGTGATTTAACCAGGAAGAGGGTGGGTTTAAGACCTGGAGAGGGATTGGTTAAGAGGGAACAAAGGAGGGTTCAGGTTGAGGTCAGGTTTTAAGGAAGCTTGAGAATGTCATCTGATCAGCATCTGACCAGCCATTTGACAGTTTAAATGTTTACGATCGTTTGAAACAACTTCCAGACCTCACGAAAACATATTTAAACGATTGGGAGGAACTAATTAGGTTAAGGTTAACCATATGTTTGACCCTGCTTCGATGTATTGATGGCTGGGAATGTTACGTGGGAAGATGTGGACACGCACACACGCACGCACACACGCACACACACACACACACACACACGCACACACACACACACACCATTACCTCTGCTTTACCAAGTTATTAGACAATGGTTTAACTCCTTTTAAGCATTTAAACGTTAAAAGCATTGCACGTGTACGACGTTGTAATACTTTTTTTATAAACCAGCCGATGACGTTGAAGTGAAAGACGAAGAAATTTGTTCAAACGATCTTACAAAGTCCGCGCGAATGTTTGTTCCTCTTAGCCCCGCCTGCAAAAGTTAATGTTGCTATGTCTGTCCAGCTTTCGCTCCTACCGAGAAATTTAAAGCCTACAGGAAAAATAAGTAATTTACATTTATTTACACGGCGGATTTCACAGACAGAATCACAAAGTGATTAACAGTGTGTATAGAAAATGAAAGCATGGTAAAAAAAAAAAAAAAAAAAATTAAAGTGAAATTTCCTGCCGTTCCTCGCGCCCCACCTGTCATGTCTCTATTCCCCACACTTTGAGAAATGCTGAATTAGGTCAACATTTTTCGACCCGTATGTACAGTCACCATGTGCTCGGAGAAGAGGTAGGATTAAATATAAGTTTTACTTCTTAATATTCCTTTTCACATTTGTTGAAAGGTGCAAATGGAACCATGTGATGTTACTTGACGTAAACATGTCTGTAACAAATACATCAAAACCATAGCCACATGCGTAATGACTAACATTTACATAACATTTTGTAGATAGCATTGCATGTCTTGTCTTGTTCTATTCTGTCTTTTGAACGTACAAGTAAATGTCTTGTATTTAGTGTGAGGTGTAACTGTTGTGTTTATTTTGTGTCATTGTGAAGTTTTTTGCACCTGAAAATCAGATATCCCGGCCCCATTTTTTCCTCTAAATCTGTTCCCCAGGTCAAAATAATTGCCGAGTGTGACCGTGTGTGACCGTGTGTCTTGGCTACCACTCTTTACCGCATCTCTCCATGAACCCCGATACAAACATCCGACCAGGAGCGTTGGGCTGCAGTGCATTGTGGGTAAGCGAGTCTTGTACATGATCATGTTCATTTGCAAAATAAACCAGCGAGCACAACTCAGCTTTGATACAAAATGAAAGTAAAAAGTAATGTTGGAATATTTTAAAAAACTCAGCTCGGATTAATTACTGTTCTCTTGGTAGTGGAGAAGAAGTGGGGGTTAGGGGCAAAGGTGGTCTCTGATCCGTCTTTGATACGGCAGAAAAGGGGCTGGGAGAGGTTAGACCGAGGAGGCATGGGTTTGTTTTTTTTACTACAGCCGACGAGGCACATATGTTTTTCAAATTAGACTGTGTCGTATTTTTGAGGAATCAAACAAACATTACAAAGAGGTTTTAGGACCAGACAATCCATTGGATTCGATACAATTATCTTATTCAGGAATTACATTTTATTTTGAAAAAGTTATCAGTAATCTGGAAATACGTGTTATTTATTGGAATTGTAGATTGAAAAAAGAAATAATCAAAAGCCATACATCAAGAAACAGGCAACAGAAGTACAACAAATCAAAGTTGAAATAAATATTACATACGCAGAGGCATTTAAAGTGAGAAACCAAGAAAGTGTAGAAAAGAACAGAAGTATGAATAGTTCAAGAAATAAAAAAAAACAAGAGGCAACAAATACAGGAATTTCCACGGACAAACTAGTTGTATTCCTGGCTTACGTAATAAACTGTACAGAACAGGCTAGAAATAAGACTGAGAAGATCAAAATAATTGTCAAAGCAGCAGCAAAGTTGTTGAAAGAACTATTTTGGGACCGGGTGCAAGCTGTACTACAGAGACTAGACGTGACGGAGTCATGTTACCACATTCCAACAACCTTTTAATTGTCCGATGGAATGCCGGAAGTTTGATAGCAAACGAACATGAATTAAAAGGATATATTAAAAATATGAAAACTAAACCACATATCATTTGTATTCAAGAAACATGGCTGAAGCCAAAATTAAACTTTATAATAAAAGGATATATAACGATTCGTAAAGATAGGAATAGGTAAAGCAAGGAAAGTAGTTGTGTGCTCGGACTCCAGCAGTGCATTGATGAGCATAAAAAAAAAACATAGCATCAGAAACAAGACAAGATTTAGTTTATGAAATAGTTCAGGCAATCTACAGAATAAATAAAGCAGGAGGTGTGGTAACATTTCTTTGGGTTCCTTGGAAGATATAGTAGGATGGAATTCACAACACATAGGATATAAAGCATTATACACGTATTTAAAAAACATTGGGTTAAATAAAAGAATATAGAGTAGGGATCCATCTTGGTCCACACTCCATTTCAGTAGGTAGCGCTAATGCACACCAGAAGGTTGCTTGCTGGAAGCAACCGCCCACCTCCGGAATCAGTCCCCGCCCATTACCCTTAGCCCGCGAAATTCATTTGAGCGGAAGACAGAGGAGTGACAGGAGTTCTTTAAAACCGCGGAGAATCTTAAAAAGCTTACAGAAAGCAAGAAAAACTTACGGCGGGGGCATGTCGGACATTCGCCGTTGTTTTCGATGATATTGTCCCGTACCAAGGTTTCGATGTCTGGAGTCTTTGGCGGAATCAAGCCTTCTCCTCTGCCTGGAATGGCCGACTCTCTTCGACGGCCGTTGACGGACCCGCCAGCGTTAAGGGAGACCAGCGAGCCGGAGATGTAAACGGAAAATCTGTAAGTAAATATATGTATATATGTATTGTATACCGCATGTTTTTTTCTTGTAAAATGAGAATCATTTGACTCACCAGACTGCGATTGTGTTAAAACGATCGCGTTAGGATCTTAAGGCAATTCCTCTATGAAACAAAATAATGAATACACATAATATTAAATAATTCGAAGGTTTAAACACACCTCGATAATCATCTTCCAACTTTGTAAGATCGATCAAACAAAATTCTTCGTCTTTCACTTCGTCGTCATCGGCTGGTAAAAAAAAGAAAAGTATTACAACGTCGTACACGTGCAATGCTTTCAACGTTTAAATGCTTAAAAGGAGTTAAACAATTGTCTAATAACGTGGTAAAGCAGAGGTAATGGTGTGTGTGTGTGTGTGTGTGTGTGTGTGTTTATGCGTGCGTGTGTGTGTGTGCGTGTGTGCGTGCGTGTGTGCATGTCCACATCTTCCCACGGAACATTCCCAGCAACTTACATCGAAGCAGGGTCAAACATATGGTTAACCTTAATCTAATTAGTTCCTCCCAATCGTTTAAATATGTTTTCGTGAGGTCTGGAAGTTGTTTCAAACGATCGTAAACATTTAAACTGTCAAATGGCTGGTCAGATGCTGATCAGATGACATTCTCAAGCTTCGGTGTGCGACGATCGTAAACATTTAAACTGTCAAATGGCTGGTCAGATGCTGATCAGATGACATTCTCAAGCTTCCTTAAAAACTGACCTCAACCCTCCTTTGTTCCCTCTTAACCAATCCCTCTCCAGGTCTTAAACCCACCCTTTTCCTGGTTAAATCACTCCCTCCTCGGGTCTTAACCCGACCTCCTCAGGTCGTAAACCCACCCTCTTCCTGGTTAAAACTCCACCCTCTTTCTGGTTAAAACTCCACCCTTTTCCTGGTTAAATCACTCCCTCTTCAGGTCTCAACGCCACCCTCTTCCTGGTTAAAACTCCACCCTCTTCCTGGTTAAACCAATTCCTTTTCAGGTCTTATCTACATCCTCTTCCTGGTTAAAACTCCACCCTCTTCCTGGTTTAACCACTCCCACTTCAGGTCTTATCTCCGCCCTCTTCCTGGTTAAATCACTCCCTCTTCAGGTCTTAAACCCACCCTCTTCCTGGTTAAATCACTCCCAGGGAAAGCTATCCATTCTGTTCTCATAGCAGGCAATTTCTATAAAACTTATGTGACTTCCATGTTTTATGCTCATGATATACAAAGCATTATCGTTGACATTTTCCATAAGGGCAATGTGGACATTGCTCCAATTTGGCCAAAAAAAGGTTCCTGAGATTCCCAGCTTTCCTCTTTGTTGTTCTCTTCGAGTTCCACGGCACGACACCTTTCCAGTTCACCCCACACCCGAGCCGAGTCACTGACGGCATACAGATCTTGTTGGTTGAATTGCACAGGCAGGAGAGAGCAGACTAACAAATGACACATCATCTGCACTCCTCCACACTAACATGCTGTAGAACATCCTCATAGCCTCATTTGTTCACAGATACCTTGCAACGTTCCGTTTCTCAGATCTTGGACGATTTAGGCAGGACCGAAATGCCACACTTCTTTGGAGCCGGGCAGAAGAGATTTGTTTAGTTGTGTGAGGCATTTTCCCTGCGGCTTTAGCAGAGGGCCAACCTGTTGCGGTGATGGCTGTCAGTCAGGGCTTGTCCAGGATGGAGGAAATTTGCCTTGATTTTAATCTCTTCGTTGAGGGTTCTCGGTCAAACAGAGCGAGACGAGGGTCAGTTTCTTGTTTGAACTTTCCTCTGACGTCAGATAATACGGAGGATCAATGCCTAACAGCAGATAGAGATTGTAGGTTCTAATTGATTTCAAACACCCAGTTAGAGCCTCGCAGGCAGTGTTTAGGCCAGGATTGATTTCGGCAAGATGACTCAACGTGATTGCAACATGACATGAGGCACTTTTGGCTGTTTTGATTCATAAGGCGAGTTCAGTTGCTCGGATAGTGGCAGAATATGTTCCCCGGCTGGTATTGTACAGTTTTTTAGGATGCTGTTTCCAAATCCAACCTTAGCTTTAACTTTATCAATATGATATTTGAAGGTGACCAACATAGACTGTCTGTGGTTGTATTCAAGCTGTTTTCCGTACCATCTGACTTTAGGCTAACCATTGGTGTATGTGTATATGTGTAATTAAACTGTTGTCAGTGTTTGCTCATCGGTGGTTAGATGTGTTGTAGTAAATAAGACCATATAGGGCTTCGCCTAAGGACTTTTCTAATTCTACCAAGGTTGATTTTTCTAATGCTATGTCGAGGTCGTCAGCTGCTGCATCCCTAACCTTTTATTTGACGTATTGACTCTGACAAACGATTTTCCCTTTTTGAAGACTTGCTTTTGCGTCCTAATTTAGAAGGGTGGAACAAACATTAGTAAAATACTGTGTTTGATTTCTATAGGGCTGTGCAGCAACGCCGAGTCCACACATCACAACATTCGGAGAATGATACTTTGGTCACTTCTCAAATTTCAACAAGATTGTAATTGAAGAAAATTAGAGGTACCTGAACCATCTCACCGTCAGGGAATCAAACCCTGGTCTTCCGCGTGACAGGCAGAGATACTGTCCACTATACTAACGAGGACTGCGTGACATAGTGTTTTCCAGGGGACAAGCAAACATCCTTGGCTTTTGCCTGCCACACCGCAACCAAAGTGTTGCCATGTCATATGTCTGCTATCTCATAATGCCGACAATTTGATCCTCGGAAAGCTGGGAGTAAGGGTAGTGTGGCCGAGCGGTCTAAGGCGCTGGATTAAGGCTCCAGTCTCTCGGGAGGCGTGGGTTCAAATCCCACCACTGCCACCTTTTGCTGGTAACGCATTTGTATCTTCCCTGACTGAGGCAATAAGACTCTTGGCCTCATTTGGAAAGCTTTCAAAAATAGGGCCCAAACGTTAGTTTTGGAGTTTTCAATGCCAGGTATGCAATTAGAAAAAAACACAACCAACACAGTTTTAAGGCCCGCCAGCAGCCTCTGGAAAAGCTAAAAGGTGGACGTGGTTGTGTGTTTATCAACATGTCGTTTGAAGATCACCGCCCCTACTTAAGACATTCAGTCCACTTTTATCTGTTTCTATTTTCTGATGACACCGCAGTGATAGGATGTATCAGTGGCCGGCACAGAGCGACTTACAGGAGGGAGTTAGCCTGTCTGGTGACATTGTGTAGAAACAACGACCTTATCCTCAACACGGACTATACTAAGAAGACATGAGGAAAGAAAGTCTGTTCGTTATTGTTACTATTGTACAATTTTATACACATCCAAGTCCAAATTCATGCAGCAGTTTCCATAGTGTAGTGGTTATCACTTCACTGAGACACAGAAGTTACCCCGGTTCAAAAAATACAATTCAAATTTCTGACATGGTACATGAATGCAATGGGTGCTTCACACATTTGTCAAGAAACCTTGCAGGAGACAAGTGTCTGCACAAATGATCAGTTCCCTGGTGGTCTAGTGGCTAGGATTCGGCGCTTTCACCGCCGCGGCCCGTTTTCGATTCCCGGTCAGGGAAAGCTATTCATTCCGTTCTCATAGCAGGCAGTTTCTATAAAACTTATGTGACTTCCATGTTTTATTCTCATGATATACAAAGCATTATTGTTGACATTTTCCATAAAGGCAATGTGGACATTGCTCCAATTTGGCCAAAAAAAGGTGCCTGAGATTCCCAGCTTTCCTCTTTCTTGTTCTCTTCGAGTTCCACGGCACGACACCTTTCCAGTTCACCCCACACCCGAGCCGAGTCACTGACAGCATCCAGATCTTGTTGGTTGAATTGCACAGGCAGGAGAGAGCAGACTAACAAATGACACATCATCTGCACTCCTCCACACTAACATGCTGTAGAACATCCTCATAGCCTCATTTGTTCATGGATACCTTGCAACGTTCCGTTTCTCAGATCTTGGGCGATTTTGGCAGGACCGAAACGCCACACTTCTTTGGAGCCGGGCAGAAGAGATTTGTTTAGTTGTGTGAGGCATTTTCCCTGCGGCTTTAGCAGAGGGCCAACCTGTTGCGGTGATGGCTGTCAGTCAGGGCTTGTCCAGGATGGAGGAAATTTGCCTTGATTTTAATCTCTTCGTTGCAGGTTCTCGGTCAAACAGAGCGAGACGAGGGTCAGTTTCTTGTTTGAACTTTTCCTCTGACGTCAGATAATACGGAGGATCAATGCCTAACAGCAGATAGAGATTGTAGGTTCTAATTGATTTCAAACACCCAGTTAGAGCCTCGCAGGCAGTGTTTAGGCCAGGATTGATTTCGGCAAGATGACTCAACGTAATTGCAACCTGACATGAGGCACTTTTGGCTGTTTTGATTCATAGGGCGAGTTCAGTTGCTCGGATAGTGGCAGAATATGTTCCCCGGCTGGTATTGTAGAGTTTTTTAGGATGCTGTTTCCAAATCCAACCTTAGCTTTAACTTTCTCAATATGATATTTGAAGGTGACCAACATAGACTGTCTGTGGTTGTATTCAAGCTGTTTTCTGTACCATCTGACTTTAGGCTAACCATTGGTGTATGTGTATACGTGTAATTAAACTGTTGTCAGTGTTTGCTCATCGGTGGTTAGATGTGTTGTAGCAAATAAGACCATATAGGGCTTCGCCTAAGGACTTTTCTAATTCTACCAAGGTTGATTTTTCTAATGCTATGTCGAGGTCGTCAGCTGCTGCATCCCTAACCTTTTATTTGACGCATTGACTCTGACAAACGATTTTCCCTTTTTGAAGACTTGCTTTTGCGTCCTAATTTAGAAGGGTGGAACAAACATTAGTAAAATACTGTGTTTGATTTCTATAGGGCTGTGCAGCAACGCCGAGTCCACACATCACAACATTCGAAGAATGATACTTTGGTCACTTCTCAAATTTCAACAAGATGGTAATTGAGGAAAATTAGAGGTACCTGAACCATCTCCCCGTCAGGGAATCGAACCCTGGTCTTCCGCGTGACAGGCGGAGATACTGTCCACTATACTAACGAGGACTGTATAACATGGTGTTTTCCAGGGGACAAGCAAACATCCTTGGCTTTTGCCTGCCACACCGCAACCAAAGTGTTGCCATGTCATATTTCTGCTATCTCATAATGCCGACAATTTGATCCTCGGGAAGCTGGGAATAAGGGTAGTGTGGTCGAGCGGTCTAAGGCGCTGGATTAAGGCTCCAGTCTCTCGGGAGGCGTGGGTTCAAATCCCACCACTGCCATCTTTTGCTGATAACGCATTTGTATCTTCCCTAACTGAGGCAATAAGATCTACTTGGTCCCTCGACGAATCTGGTTGGTGGTTTGGCACACCACGTGTAGGAGAGGAGCGCTATTTCACCTCCTCCCACAGGGATTTTGGGTAGACTACCTCACCCTGATGCCACCAGGGGATTATTCTGCCCCTTGTTGATTGGTGGTCTTCTCCCGTTGTTGTTGTTCACGTAACTCGGTACGTGTCCCTCTCAACGTGCGTGCAGGGGCGTCCGCCGCTGCACACTGGCTCCAGTGGAACCACGTGTCTCCCTTGCCGTTCAGCCGAACAGCATGCGAGGTGCGTTCAGTCACTCGATATGGACCCGTCCACCTGGGTTCGGTCCACTTTCGCTTGAGCACCTTCAGCAGGACCCACTCTGTGCTTGGTGGGGTCGCTGTGTCTTCCTTGTTTCTTTCCCCCACCTGCTTGGCATACTCTGCAACAATGGCTTGTAAAGCATGGAAATACTGTGTGTGGGTTAATGACTGATCATCACCTTTGATTCCAATAAGCTTGGACTGGGGCCCTGGAAACCTCCTGCCTGTGGTCAGCTCAAAGGGAGTAAAGGCCGTGCTTTGGTTTATTGAGCTTTTAACAGACATGAGGGCAAGGGGTAGCGCATCTAGCCAATTAATTTTAGTCAGTGCACAGATTTTTGCCAATATAGATTTGAGTGTTTGGTTCATTCTTTCAACCTTTCCTTGGGATTGTGGGTGGTAGACCGAACCAAACTTGTGTTTCAACCCCAGCATTTCTTCAACCTTTTGCAGATCATGGTTTTTGAAATGTGTACCATTATCTGATCGGATTTTCTCAGGAAAACCATGTCTGGGGATATACTGGTTTAACAAAAACTTCACCACTGTCTTACTGTCTTCCCTTTTTGTAGGGAGTACCTCTGGCCAACCTGAATACGCATCCACACATACCAACATATACCTGTACCCTTTTACTGAATTCACCATATCTGTGTAATCTATGATGATTTCTTTCCCTGTTTTCGTCTCGAGAGGGAAACGTCCAGGATGCGGTCTGACTGTTGGTCGTGCATTATACATGGTGCATTCAGGGCAAGTATGTACATGATATTTACACATATCTTTCAAAAATGGGTGCCACCAATTTTCGAGGTTTCTCTGCATCTGTGCAGCCCCGACATGTCCCACTCCGTGCGCCTCAGTTAGTGCTATGTTTTTTATTCCAGGTGGTAGCACAATCCGTCAAAACATCCTTTAATACCTGATTAAATAGGCCAGGGGATAGAGCAAATCCCTGAGGAAGACAAGAATAGGTCAGTTGGACACCTCGGTAGGTGAAGGCAAAAATGTTTCTACATTCTTCGGCTAGTGGTAGGCAGAAAAATGCATTAGCGAGGTCGATACAGGTGAACCATTGGTGGCTAGGATCAAGATTAGTCAACGCAACGTAAGGGTTGGGAACTGGGATGGTTTGCGTGCATAACGCAGAGTTAATGGCCCTAAGATCATGAACCATGCGATATTTACCAGTGCCCTTCTTTTCAATGGGCCATATGGGAGTGTTCCATTCTGAGGATGTTTCTACCAACACCCCCTTTTCAAATAGACCTTCAATGGTATCTGCAATGCCGATTTCGGCGTCTTTTTTACTTGGGTATTGGGGAACCCACACTGGGTTGTTATTTTTCAGCTTGAAAGTAACTGGGGGGCAGTCGACTAGGCCAACATCCGTGGGCCCAGCGGACCATAGTGAGTCAGGCAGTGAATCTAACAACAATGCTGCTTCGGGGTGATCTGTTTTCTCTCGGCCATGGTGGCGGGAGATTTGAGCGTGTTCAAGGAGAGCGTGGTCAGTGCAAGAAACCTGTATTTTGTAGATTTGAGTTGCGGGTGAATACCACAACGAAGAGCCAACCCTCTGCCAATCAGTTTGCAGTTGTGCTGTTTTAACTATAGAACCCAGCTCTTTGGCTTGGTGCTCTGGATGTAAGGCTAAAGACACATGGGGGGAAGCCTCGTCACTCATCATATACCACTGTAGTTGTTCTGGGGTGAGAGAAACTTCTGCCGCTACACCTATGGGAGCCACATAAATGTTATTAGTGGAAAGAGCCCAATTAGTTCCCTCTATTTCCCTGCTAAACTGTTCCTCATACCACTGTGTATCCTCTCTATCATAAAACAATGTCATATGAGGAGGGTCAGGAGGGGCCACATAGGGGTGTATTTGGGAGATCCAGGGTTTCCAAGTCAGGTAAGCCGACAGGATTCCACCTTTATCACTAGTTTCACTGTGTAGGAGACCCCAGTAGATGTCAGCCGATCTGTCTGCAACTGGCTGAATCATGTATTGGCTTGAATGTGAAGACTCAATACTGGCGCAGGGTAGAGATGTTCCATCAGGGAATGAGACTGTTAGTCCGTCAGGCGAGCAGAGAATAGTAGCCCACAATCGAGTCAGGAGGTCTCTCCCCAACAGGTTGGAAGGTACCTCAGGGGAGTAGATGAAAGGATGCAACACAGTCTGATTGCCAAGCCGTGTTGTGAGAGGCTTGGTGTAAGGCAGCATAGTAGGAACCCCAGAGAAACCCATGACTGTTATGACGTCTGATGTAAGCAGCTTCTTTTCCACAGTCTTGATAGTGGAGACGGTAGCACCGGTATCCACTAAGAAAGGCAGCAAGTCCTGATTTACTGTCACTGACAGCACCGGTTCTGCCGTAAGGTGCTGTCCAGGGCTTCTCTGTGGGGCGTGTCACTCAGTGTCTTGCCACAAGGGGAACTGTGGTGCGGGTCCTCTCCCTTGAGACTGAGGAGGGCGTGTTCCTCCCCGGTTCTGAACTCCTCTCTGTGGAAACCCTCTTTGTGACTGAGCAGGGTTATATGGGCACTCCCTCACCCAATGGGAGGAGCCCCCACACAGGAAACAGCCTTGGTTTCCTCCTTGAGGCTTTCCCCTGGAAAACCCTCTCCTTCCTCCACCCCGTGGGCCTCCCCTTCCCCTATTTTGTCCTCCCCTTCTTCTGAAATGTGGCGTCCCAGACTCCTGAACGTTATCGCCGTCCCACTGCTGTACAGTTTGAGACATAACCTTGACCTGATCTTTCTTGCCCTTCTTTTTGTCGTTTAAGTCATCTCTAGCTTTGGCTAGTTGTAATTTCAGTAATTGTGCCTGCAAATCTGCTTTGTCTTTCTCATCTTGTTGTTTTTTTGGCTTGAGCCGTGGTAAGGTGATGAACGAGATGCTTCTCCCATGTACAAAGTTGACATCGTAACATGTCAGGGTTACTTTTCATGGCTGTTTGCACTGACTCAGGCACTCCACTCAGAACTGCTTGTCGGAACCACTCGGCCTGTGACCCAGTGTTACTGGGGTATGGGCCGGTTTGATTGGTCCAGGCCTCTTTGGCTTCACATAAAAACTGCCTGGGGTTTTGTTTGGGGTCCCATCTAATTTTAGGCATAACGGCTGAATTAGGCAGTGGGAAATGACTACGCATTGCAGCACCAAGAGCAGTGCAGAGTTGGGTGAATCTGACCTCATCGGACAGTGTTAGAGTTTTTGCGTCCGTCTCTACATCTCTAAGATTAGTCTGGGTCATGCACCGAGCAGCAACAGCGCGGAAATCTCCTAATGCCAGAGTGTGCCTCTTTCAATGTAAAATGTGGGATACATGCCGTGGGTTGGAGGCGCATAGGGTGGAGGACATGTGGGGACATGAGGTGCAGTTACCGATTTGGAGTGAAGCTCCTTTTGGTGCAGATGTTTGGTGCTTTGTCAGCAGATCAACAGTTCAGCCCACTCCCGTCGCTCCTTCTCCCAGTCGCGCTCCTTTTTCCTCCAACTGGACTTCTGCAACAAACCTGCAATCTTTCCCTGCTCTTCCGCTTCATCTCTCTTTATAGCTGCTGTGTTCATCTTATCAAGTATCAATTGTCCTAAGGGCCCTATATGTTCCAATGTTTTCCCCATGTCCTGAATAAGTTGTTCTAATTTTTGTTTTGCTTTTGTTACTTTCTTCTCTTTATCTGTTGGCTTTGATGTGGCAGCTAGGGCATTAGCTGTGGATCCAATTTGGGTCAATAGGGTGACATATGGGCTGACCGGGCCCCATCCATCATCATCTATTTCTCTATCAAACTCTCCTTCCATTTTTAACTAGACTCTGAGCTCCACAGTTTTATTGCGACAACAATCTTCCCGGAGATAGCTGCGTTAGCCCACTGCGGTTCTCTGAGAGACAAGCTTCTAGGCCGGCCCTAAAGGTCGGTCCGGTCTCCCACTGGGTGTCCTATCACAAGAACCTTAGCGTTTACTCCAAAGATAAGATGTCTCGCTTATCAACTGGGTGGTTTAGCCCTCGCTGCGTGTCTGTTGGTCAGATATGGACGGTTTTCACCGCCCACCCTGCCCTAAACTGTAGCGAATGAACGACGTTCGTTTACACCGTTGGGTATCCCGTCAGTTCATCAGCCGCAGACCCAGCACACAACGAGTATTCACACAACGATTTACTCAGAGTCTTATTCTCCCCACTTCCCTTCTTACCTCAACAACACTTAAAATACACACACAAAGTTAGTGTCATATACACATTTGATACCAACACAGTATTTTCTTCAGCTTAAAGTTGTGTTATCGAAAGACTACTCAGTCTCTATTTTAAACTGCAGTTTCCTTCGACTGTATTTTTCTTCTCCCCTCATTTTTCCCACGTAAAACAACCTATTTTGTTGTTTTGAGGAGTTTTATACAGCGATATTTCAATCTCTCCAAGGTTTATAAACCTATTTTCCCAAACGTTTTTGGAGTTTTCATATCGTAACAACAACTAGAATTTAGGGACCTCAACCCCCGGGACTCTAACCCAGCCGCGGTACTAACCGCTCCTGGACCCCGTCGGATCTCAGGTGGAGTTACGCCACTCTCGAGGTTACTGTGTATTCCTCCTGTATCGAAGTTATTTACACTTCTACTGACTCTTTTAGTTTATATGTTTTCCTACAAGTACATAGGACAGGACACTATTTTAGTAGTTTCCAATATGCAGAATTTGTTTTAACAGGTTTCTGCTTACCTTATTGGTAAGTGTCTTTGTCCTTTGTCCATGAAGAAAATTTTTAGGTCCGAATGGTCCTCTCGATGTTCTCCTCACAACTCCCTGTATCCCGGACGAGCCCCCAAATTTGTTGAGACGCATTTTTAGTGCCGTCTCACCTGGGCCGGGAGCAGGAAAACAATTCGAGGAGGCAGGAGTTGAGTCAAGTAGAAGTATTTTATTAAACGCAGTCTACAGAGAGCGGAGATCGTATAGTACACTTGAACAGTAGTACCAGGAAAACCCAAAGCGATCTGTCTGAGAGTTTGTTGTACAGCAGCTTATATACACTGTGCCAGTAGTTATCTGATTGGTGAGTCTACTGACTGACGTCGGTTGCTATGTGTCTCGTGTCTAGGAACTACGCTTAGTTTCCTGTTAAGTTGGTTGTTGCTCAAGCATCTGTTTCCTGTATGTGCAGTGTTTGCTTGGTTTCCTGTTATGTTCGTTATTGCTCAAACATCTGTTTCCTGTAGGTGCAGTGTTTGGCACACTGAGTCAAATTGAGGTCAGGACGTTTCCTGTTTTGTTTGGTACACTCTGAACTCTCCGACAACTCTGAACTCTCAGACATGAGGCTTTGTACACTCATTACTTTGTCTATATGATATTTGAAGGTGACCAACATAGACTGTCTGTGGTTGTATTCAAGCTGTTTTCCGTACCATCTGACTTTAGGCTAACCATTGGTGTATGTGTATATGTGTAATTAAACTGTTGTCAGTGTTTGCTCATCGGTGGTTAGATGTGTTGTACTAAATAAGACCATATAGGGCTTCGCCTAAGGACTTTTCTAATTCTACCAAGGTTGATTTTTCTAATGCTATGTCAGGGTCGTCAGCTGCTGCATCCCTAACCTTTTATTTGACGCATTGACTCTGACAAACGATTTTCCCTTTTTGAAGACTTGCTTTTGCGTCCTAATTTACAAGGGTGGAACAAACACTAGTAAAATACTTTGTTTGATTTCTATAGGGCTGTGCAGCAATGCCGAGTCCACACATCACAACATTCGGAGAATGATACTTTGGTCACTTCTCAAATTTCAACAAGATGGTAATTGAAGAAAATTAGAGGTACCTGAACAATCTCCCCGTCAGGGAATCTAACCCTGGTCTTCCGCGTGACAGGCGGAGACACTTTCCACTATACTACGAGGACTGCGTGACATAGTGTTTTCCAGGGGACAAGCAAAAATCCTTGGCTTTTGCCTGCCACACCGCAACCAAAGTGTTGCCATGTCATATTTCTGCTATCTCATAGTGCCGACAATTTGATTCTCGGAAAGCTGTGAATAAGGGTAGTGTGGCCGAGCGGTCTAAGGCGCTGGATTAAGGCTCCAGTCTCTCGGGAGGCGTGGGTTCGAATCCCACCACTGCCATCTTTTGCTGGTAACGCATTTGTATCTTCCCTGACTGAGGCAATAAGACTCTTGGCCTCATTTGGAAAGCTTTCAAAAATAGGGCCCAATTCTTAGCTTTGGAGTTTTCCATGGCAGGTATGCAATGAGAAAAAAACACAACCAGCACAGTTTTAAGGCCCGCCAGCAGCCTCTGGAAAAGCTAAAAGGTGGACGCGGTTGTGTGTTTATCAACATGTCGTTTGAAGATCACCGCCCCTACTTAAGACATTCAGTCCACTTTTATCTGTTTCTGTATTCTGATGACACCGCAGTGATAGGATGTATCACTGGCCGGCACAGAGCGACTTACAGGAGGGAGTTAGCCTGTCTGGTGACATTGTGTAGAAACAACAACCTTATCCTCAACACGGACTACAGTAAGAAGACATGAGGAAAGAAAGTCTGTTCGTTATTTTTACTATTGTACAATTTTTACACATTCAAGTCCAAATTCATGCAGCAGTTTCCATAGTGTAGTGGTTATCACTTCACTGAGACACAGAAGTTACCCCGGTTCAAAAAATACAATTCACATTTCTGACATGGTACATGAATGCAATGGGTGCTTCACACATTTGTCAAGAAACCATGCAGGAGACAAGTGTCTGAACAAATGATCAGTTCCCTTTTGGTCTAGTGGCTAGGATTCGGCGCTTTCACCGCCGCGGCCCGGGTTCGATTCCCGGTCAGGGAAAGCTATCCATTCCGTTCTCATAGCAGGCAATTTCTATAAAACTTATGTGACTTCCATGTTTTATGCTCATGATATACAAAGCATTATCGTTGACATTTTCCATAAAGGCAATGTGGACATTGCTCCAATTTGGCCAAAAAAAGGTGCCTGAGATTCCTAGCTTCCCTCTTTCTTGTTCTCTTCGAGTTCCACGGCACGGCACCTTTCCAGTTCACCCCACACCCGAGCCGAGTCACTGACGGCATCCAGATCTTGTTGGTTGAATTGCACAGGCAGGAGAGAGCAGACTAACAAATGACACATCATCTGCACTCCTCCACGCTAACATGCTGTAGAACATCCTCATAGCCTCATTTGTTCATGGATACCTTGCAACGTTCCGTTTCTCAGATCTTGGGCGATTTAGGCAGGACCGAAACGCCACACTTCTTTGGAGCCGGGTAGAAGAGATTTGTTTAGTTGTGTGAGGCATTTTCCCTGCGGCTTTAGCAGAGGGCCAACCTGTTGCGGTGATGGCTGTCAGTCAGGGCTTTTCCAGGATGGAGGAAATTTGCCTTGATTTTAATCCCTTCGTTGCAGGTTCTCGGTCAAACAGAGCGAGACGAGGGTCAGTTTCTTGTTTGAACTTTTCCTCTGACGTCAGATAATACGGAGAATCAATGCCGATCAGCAGATAGAGATTGTAGGTTCTAATTGATTTCAAACACCCAGTTAGAGCCTCGCAGGCAGTGTTTAGGCCAGGATTGATTTTGGCAAGATGACTTAACGTTATTGCAACATGACATGAGGCACTTTTGGCTGTTTTGATTCATAAGGCGAGTTCAGTTGCTCGGATAGTGGCAGAATATGTTCCCCGGCTGGTATTGTACAGTTTTTTAGGATGCTGTTTCCAAAACCAACCTTAGCTTTAACTTTCTCAATATGATATTTGAAGGTGACCAACATAGGCTGTCGGTGGTTGCATTCAAGCTGTTTTCCGTACCATCTGACTTTAGGCTGACCATTGGTGTATGTGTATATGTGTAATTAAACTGTTGTCAGTGTTTGCTCATCGGTGGTTAGATGTGTTGTAGTAAATAAGACCATATAGGGCTTCGCCTAAGGACTTTTCTAATTCTACCAAGGTTGATTTTTCTAATGCTATGTTGAGGTCGTCAGCTGCTGCATCCCTAACCTTTTATTTGACGCATTGACTCTGACAAACGATTTTCCCTTTTTGAAGACTTGCTTTTGCGTCCTAATTTAGAAGGGTGGAACAAACATTAGTAAAATGCTGTGTTTGATTTCTATAGGGCTGTGCAGCAACGCCGAGTCCACACATCACAACATTCGGAGAATGATACTTTGGTCACTTCTCAAATTTCAACAAGATGGTAATTGAAGAAAATTAGAGGTACCTGAACCATCTCCTCGTCAGGGAATCGAACCCTGGTCTTCCGCGTGACAGGCGGAGATACTGTCCACTATACTAACGAGGACTGTATAACGAGGTGTTTTCCAGGGGACAAGCAAACATCCTTGGCTTTTGCCTGCCACACCGCAACCAAAGTGTTGCCATGTCATATTTCTGCTATCTCATAATGCCGACAATTTGATCTTTGGAATGCTGGGAATAATGGTAGTGTGGCCGAGCGGTCTAAGGCGCTGGATTAAGGCTCCAGTCTCTCCGGAGGCGTGGGTTCAAATCCCACCACTGCCATCTTTTGCTGGTAACGCATTTGTATCTTCCCTGACTGAGGCAATAAGACTCTTGGCCTCATTTGGAAAGCTTTCAAAAATAGGGCCCAAACGTTAGCTTTGGAGTTCTCCATGCCAGGTATGCAATGAGAAAAAAACACAACCAGCACAGTTTTAAGGCCCGCCAGCAGCCTCTGGAAAAGCTAAAAGGTGGACGCGGTTGTGTGTTTATCAACATGTCGTTTGAAGATCACCGCCCCTACTTAAGACATTCAGTCCACTTTTATCTGTTTCTGTATTCTGATGACACCGCAGTGATAGGATGTATCACTGGCCGGCACAGAGCGACTTACAGGAGGGAGTTAGCCTGTCTGGTGACATTGTGTAGAAACAACAACCTTATCCTCAACACGGACTACAGTAAGAAGACATGAGGAAAGAAAGTCTGTTCGTTATTTTTACTATTGTACAATTTTTACACATTCAAGTCCAAATTCATGCAGCAGTTTCCATAGTGTAGTGGTTATCACTTCACTGAGACACAGAAGTTACCCCGGTTCAAAAAATACAATTCACATTTCTGACATGGTACATGAATGCAATGGGTGCTTCACACATTTGTCAAGAAACCATGCATGAGACAAGTGTCTGAAAAAAATGATCAGTTCCCTGGTGGTATAGTGGCTAGGATTCGGCGCTTTCACCGTCGCGGCCCGCGTTCGGTTCCCGGTCAGGGAAAGCTATCCATTCCGTTCTCATAGCAGGCAATTTCTATAAAACTTATGTGACTTCCATGTTTTATGCTCATGATATACAAAGCATTATCGTTGACATTTTCCATAAAGGCAATGTGGACATTGCTCCAATTCGGCCAAAAAAAGGTGCCTGAGATTCCCAGCTTTCCTCTTTCTTGTTCTCTTCGAGTTCCACGGCACGACACCTTTCCAGTTCACCCCACACCCGAGCCAAGTCACTGACGGCATCCAGATCTTGTTGGTTGAATTGCACAGGCAGGAGAGAGCAGACTAACAAATGACACATCATCTGCACTCCTCCACACTAACATGCTGTAGAACATCCTCATAGCCTCATTTGTTCATGGATACCTTGCAACGTTCCGTTTCTCAGATCTTGGGCGATTTAGGCAGAACCAAAACGCCACACTTCTTTGGAGCCGGGCAAAAGAGATTTGTTTAGTTGTGTGAGGCATTTTCCCTGCGGCTTTAGCAGAGGGCCAACCTGTTGCGGTGATGGCTGTCAGTCAAGGCTATTCCAGGACGGAGGAAATTTGCCTTGATTTTAATCTCTTCGTTGCAGGTTCTCGGTCAAACAGAGCGAGACGAGGGTCAGTTTCTTGTTTGAACTTTTCCTCTGACGTCAGATAATACGGAGGATCAATGCCTAACAGCAGATAGAGATTGTTGGTTCTAATTGATTTCAAACACCCAGTTAGAGCCTCGCAGGCAGTCTTTAGGCCAGGATTGATTTCGGCAAGATGACTCAACGTGATTGCAACATGACATGAGGCACGTTTGGCTGTTTTGATTCATAAGGCGAGTTCAGTTGCTCGGATAGTGGCAGAATATGTTCCCCGGCTGGTATTGTACAGTTTTTTAGGATGCTGTTTCCAAAACCAACCTTGGCTTTAACTTTCTCAATATGATATTTGAAGGTGACCAACATTGACTGTCTCTGGTTGTATTCAAGCTGTTTTCCGTACCATCTGACTTTAGGCTAACCATTGGTGTATGTGTATATGTGTAATTAAACTGTTGTCAGTGTTTGCTCATCGGTGGTTAGATGTGTTGTAGTAAATAGGACAATATAGGGCTTCACCTAAGGACTTTTCTAATCCTACCAAGGTTGATTTTTCTAATGCTATGTCGAGGTCGTCAGCTGCTGCATACCTAACCTTTTATTTGACGCATTGACTCTGACAAACGATTTTCCCTTTTTGAAGACTTGCTTTTGCGTCCTAATTTAGAAGGGTGGAACAAACATTAGTAAAATACTGTGTTTGATTTCTATAGGGCTGTGCAGCAACGCCGAGTTCACACATCACAACATTCGGAGAATGATACTTTGGTCACTTCTCAAATTTCAACAAGATGGTAATTGAAGAAAATTAGAGGTACCTGAACCATCTCCCCGTCAGGGAATTGAACCCTGGTCTCCCGCGTGACAGGCGGAGATACTGTCCACTATACTAACGAGGACTGCATAACATGGTGTTTTCCAGGGGACAAGCAAACATCAGAGACAATTTAAGGGGACACCTTCTGTCAAAAAATGATTCATGGGGAGTCATAAATCAATGATTTATGAGGGGTCATAAATCAACATTTTATGAGGGCTTCAATTCAAAGATCAAGTTCAAGGGTCAAAGGTCAAGGTCAATTGGGTTTGGCTTACCCCGGAAGAGGGTGGAGTTAAGACCTGAGCTGGGAGTAGTTTAACCAGGAAGAGGGCGGAGTTTTAACCAGGAAGAGGGTGGAGTTAAGACCTGAAGCGGGAGTGGTTTAACCAGGAAGAGGGTGGAGTTTTAACCAGGAAGAGGGTGGAGTTAAGACCTGAAATGGGAGTGGTTTAACCAGGAAGAGGGTGGAGTTTTAACCAGGAAGAGGGTGGGTTTAAGACCTGAAGAGGGAGTGATTTAACCAGGAAAAGGGTGGAGTTTTAACCAGGAAGAGGGTGGGTTTAAAACCTGAAGGGGGTGGGTTTAAGACCTGAAGAGGGAGTGATTTAACCAGGAAGAGGGTGGGTTTAAGACCTGGAGAGGGATTGTTTAAGAGGGAACAAAGGACGGTTCAGGTTGAGGTCAGGTTTTAAGGAAGCTTGAGAATGTCATCTGATCAGCATCCGACCAGCCATTTGACAGTTTAAATGTTTACGATCGTCGCACACCGAAGCTTGAGAATGTCATCTGATCAGCGTCTGACCAGCCATTTGACAGTTTAAATGTTTACGATCGTTTGAAACAACTTCTAGACCTCACGAAAACATATTTAAACGATTGGGAGGAACTAATTAGGTTAAGGTTAACCATTTGTTTGACCCTGCTTCGATGTATTGATGGCTGGGAATGTTACGTGGGAAGATGTGGACACGCACACACGCACGCACACACACACACATACACACACACACACACACACACACACACCATTACCTCTGCTTTACCACGTTATTAGACAATGGTTTAACTCCTTTTAAGCATTTAAACGTTAAAAGCATTGCACGTGTACGACGTTGTAATACTTTTTTTTTTTTTTTACCAGTCGATGACGACGAAGTGAAAGACGAAGAACTTTGTTTAAACGATCTTACAAAGTTGGAAGAAGATTATTGAGGTGTGTTTAAACCTTCGAATTATTTAATATTATGTGTATTCATTATTTTGTTTCATAGAGGAATTGCCTTAAGATCCTAACGCGATCGTTTTAACACAATCGCAGTCTGGTGAGTCAAATGATTCTCATTTTACAAGAAAAAAACATGCGGTATACAATACATATATACATATATTTACTTACAGATTTTCCATTTTTATCTCCGGCTCGCTGGTCCCCGTTAACGCTGGCGGGTCCGTCAACGGGCGTCGAAGAGAGTCGGCCATTCCAGGCAGAGGAGAAGGCTTGATTGCGCCAAAGAACCCAGACATCGAAACCTTGGTCCGGAACAATATCATTGAAAACAACGGCGAATGTCCGACATGCCCCCGCCGTAAGTTTTTCTTGCTTTCTATAAGCTTTTTAAGATTCTCCGCGGTTTTAAAGAACTCCTGTCACTCCTCTGTCTTCCGCTCAAATGAATTTCGCGCCTAAGCGGAATGGACGGGGACTGATTCCGGAGGTGGGCGGTTGTTTCCGGCAAGCAACCTTCAGGTGTGCATTAGCGTCACCTACTGAAATGGAGTGTGGACCAAGATGGATCCCTACTCTATATTCTTTTATTTAACCCATTGTTTTTTAAATACGTGTATAATGCTTTATATCCTATGTGTTGTGAATTCCATCCTACTATATCTTCCAAGGAACCCAAAGACATGTTACCACACCTCCCGCTTTATTTATTCTATAGATTGCCTGAACTATTTCATAAACTAAATCTTGTCTTGTTTCTGATGCTATGTTTTTTTATGCTCATCAATGCACTGCTGGAGTCCGAGCACACAACTACTTTCCTTGCTTTGTTTTCCTCTATCCAGTTAACTGCCATATAAATTGCTACCAATTCCCCCGTAAAAACAGATAGTTTATCACAGATTATTTTATTTAATACTATGTTTCCTTGTGTGATAACTGCTGCAGCTCTTACCTTTATTTTTTTTATAGTTTTTGATGCATCCGTATATATCATATCTCAATCTATTAGTTTGTCCGTGGAAATTCCTGTATTTGTTGCCTCTTGTTTTTTTTTATTTCTTGAACTATTCACACTTCTGTTCTTTTCTACACTTTCTTGATTTCTCACTTTAAGTGCCTCTGCGTATGTAATATTTATTTCAACTTTGATTTGTTGTACTTCTGTTGCCTGTTTCATGATGTATGGCTTTTGATTATTTCTTTTTTCAATCTACAATTCCAATAAATAACACGTATTTCCAGATTACTGATAACTTTTAAAAAAAAAAATGTAATTCCTGAATAAGATAATTGTATCGAATCCAATGGATTGTCTGGTCCTAAAACCTCTTTGTAATGTTTGTTTGATTCCCCCAAAATACGACACAGTCTAATTTGAAAAACATATGTGCCTCGTCGGCTGTAGTAAAAAAAAAAAAAACCCATGCCTCCTCGGTCTAACCTCTCCCAGCCCCTTTTCTGCCGTGTCAAAGATGGATCAAAGACCACCTTTGTCCCTAACCCCCACTTCTTCTCCACTACCAAGAGAACAGTAATTAATCCGAGCTGAGTTTTTAAAAATATTCCAACATGACTTTTTACTTTCATTTTGTATCAAAGCTGAGTAGTGCTCTCTGGTTTATTTTGCAAATAAACATGATCATGTACAAGACTCGCCTACCCACAATGCACTGCAGCCCAACGCTCCTGGTCGGATGTTTGTATCGGGGTTCATGGAGAGATGCGGTAAAGAGTGGTAGCCAAGACACACGGTCACACACGGTCACACTCGGCAATTATTTTGACCTGGGGAACAGATTTAGAGGAAAAAACGTGTCTGGGGGGCCGGGATATCTGATTTTCAGGTACAAAAAACTTCACAATGACACAAGATAAACACAACAGTTAAACATCACACTAAAAACAAGACATTTACTTGTACGTTCAAAAGACAGAATAGAACAACAACCAAAAAGTCAACCTAAAAGAAAATATGGCGATGGGGGTCTTGCTCTTGGATTCACGGCAGCGGTGGTGGGGGCAGAGGAGAGACCCCTGTGTATTCTGTGTCTAAAACCGCTAGCAGCAGACAGCATGAGACCCAACAAATTAAAGAGACACCTCGAGACCACACATGATGTTCAATAAATTTGAAAATGTTGAGCTTGGCATTAGCGTTTTGTTGGGGCGATGGGGGTAGGTGGGCCTTGAAAACTAACTCCTTGGTCTAAAGTGGGGATGACAGAAAAAAAAAGTTTGAGAAGCCCTGAACTAATTGTACGGATCTCACTTTAAATGGCAAACTGATCATTTAAATGTTTTCACTTTGAATATGAAACGAGGAGTAAAATGTACAATGTACAATATTATCAATTATTTCACAATGACATGTTTTAAGGATATTGTACAGTATAATTAAATCTAAAATGAATGTGATTTTTTTTCAGGATAATTTTATTTTTAGCCAGTAAACAACTGGTATGTATCTTTTGTATCGGGTTTCCCCCTTTAAATAACTAAATTGTAGAATTGTACAATATTCATTATTATTAAATATTAAATGTGCCAACTAGTTATACGGCATACATCATCCCCCTTTACCCATTTGTTAAAAAGACGAAAGTTGATGCGAACGTCTACGTGCTGTCAGAAAACTAAAAGAAGAAGAATGCCTTTGTGCTATCCTGGCACAAGTTATAAAACAAACAGTTACCAAATTTTTTTCTGAGGAGACAAAAAAAAAAGAAAAAGGGAGGGACAATCAAGGATCAACAATGGCACGACTTTCACTAGCTTGTGTGAGGTCAAAGACGAGAGATTTTAGACCAATGCTGCCTTGGATCTGTTCCTGCTAAACCAGTAAGTGACTTTCAATGCTCAAATCAGAATAATAATGCTAATTTCAGCTAGTGGAAATTTGTGTGGTAGCAATAAATACCCACCAGCGCGATACATCGCAGTTCCACGCTGACCAACCACGCAACAAACTCAAAAGAACTGTACACGGAAAAAACAATGCAGTGACTTCAAACTGCAAATATAAGGTTTGAGTAAAATATGTAGGTTGGTGTGAATGTTGTCTGTCTATCTCTGTTGACCCTGCAATGAGGTGGCGACTTGTCCAGGGTGTACACCTCCTTCCGCCCGATTGTAGCTGAGATAGGCGCCAGCGCCCCCCACGTCCCCAAAAGGGAATAAGCGATAAAAATGGATGTAGGTTCCTACTGTGGAAAGTTCAGTAATACAGAATCATTGTGGCATTATCGTGTCAGTTTGACGCTATATGCGCTAGTCCTCATGGTAAATGTGGTTTTCCTTTTGGGAAAACGCCATCGCTTTGGTTCACTGGTGCGGCCAATATAAACCAAAACTGAAAGTTCTTAAGTGGGGCTTTAAGTAGAGTTTATAAATCTTGTATCTGTGCCACATATAGCCTTATTTCAGTGTCAACAGTCTCCAGCTTACTTGCTACACATGTTTTGGCTCTGCCCACCCCTGTGCAGTTATTGGACCGACATGTTTAATACTTTGTCTGTTGTTGTAATTAACCACTAGGCCTTCTTTGCTTTTATTTGTTGTTGTATCTTTATGTTAGCAATTGGGACTTTTTGAATGAAATTGTCTGTGACTCCATGTTAACGAAGTTGCCTGTACTATTTGACTGATGCATTTTATTGATTGATTTATTATTTTTCTTTCTTTTTCGTTTTGTGTGTCTTGTTTTTTGGGGGGAAAGGAACATTTAATATTGATTGTAAATACGTTTGTACTTTAAGAAGTTGTATTTGCCTTGAAACTCCACAAACCTTTTTCGACCCGTATGTACAGTCACCGTGTGCTCAGAGAAGAGGTAGGATTAAATATAAGTTTTACTTCTTAATATTCCTTTTCAGATTTGTTGAAAGGTGCAAATGGAACCATGTGATGTTACTTGACGTAAACATGTCTGTAACATATACATCAAAACCATAGCCACATGCGTAATGACTAACATTTACATAACATTTTGTAGATGGCATTGCATGTCTTGGCTTGTTCTATTCTGTCTTTTGAACGTTCAAGTAAATGTCTTGTTTTATAGTGTGAGGTTTAACTGTTGTGTTTATTTTGTGTCATTGTGAAGTTTTTTGTACCTGAAAATCTGATCTCCCGGCCCCATTTTTCCTCTAAATCTGTTCCCCAGGTCAAAATAATTGCCGAGTGTGACCGTGTGTGACCGTGTGTCTTGGCTACCACTCTTTACCGCATCTCTCCATGAACCCCGATACAAACATCCGACCAGGAGCGTTGGGCTGCAGTGCATTGTGGGTAGGCGAGTCTTGTACATGATCATGTTCATTTGCAAAATAAACCAGAGAGCACAACTCAGCTTTGATACAGAATGAAAGTAAAAAGTCATGTTGGAATATTTTAAAAAACTCAGCTCGGATTAATTACTGTTCTCTTGGTAGTGGAGAAGAAGTGGGGGTTAGGGGCAAAGGTGGTCTCTGATCCATCTTTGACACGGCAGAAAAGGGGCTGGGAGAGATTAGACCGAGGAGGCATGGGTTGTTTTTTTTTTTTTCACTACAGCCGACGAGGCACATATGTTTTTCAAATTAGACTGTGTCGTATTTTTGAGGAATCAAACAAACATTACAAAGAGGTTTTAGGACCAGACAATCCATTGGATTCGATACAATTATCTTATTCAGGAATTACATTTTATTTTGAAAAAGTTATCAGTAATCTGGAAATACGTATTATTTATTGGAATTGTAGATTGAAAAAAGAAATAATCAAAAGCCATACATCATGAAACAGGCAACAGAAGTACAACAAATCAAAGTTGAAAGAAATATTACATACGCAGAGGCATTTAAAGTGAGAAATCAAGAAAGTGTAGAAAAGAAAAGAAGTGTGAATAGTTCAAGAAAAAAAAAAAAAAACAAGAGGCAACAAACACAGGAATTTCCACGGACAAACTAGTTGTATTCCTGGCTTACGTAATAAACTGTACAGAACAGGCTAGAAATAAGACTGAGAAGATCAAAATAATTGTCAAAGCAGCAGCAAAGTTGTTGAACGAACTATCTTGGGACCGGGTGCAAGCTGTACTACAGAGAGTAGACGTGACGGAGTCATGTTACCACATTCCAACACCCTGTTAATTGTCCGGTGGAATGCCAGAAGTTTGATAGCAACTGAACATGAATTAAAAGGATATATTAAAAATATGAAAACTAATCCACATATAATTTGTATTCAAGAAACATGGCTGAAGCCAAAATTAAACTTTATAATAAAAGGATATATAACGATTCGTAAAGATAGGAATGATGGGTAAAGAGGATGATGTGCCACATTTATTAAAGAAGATGTAGTCACGGGTAAAGAAACAGCAGAACCTTTAGCAAAAACATTTGTTAAAGTGCACAATAATGATAATTTGAGAAATGTAGAAAAACAAAAGAGAGAAGAAACGATGAGTTTAAATATTGGGGAAATGATGGAAGACAACGATAATAGCTTTACCAACACTATGGATATGACATTTTCTTTGAATGAAATGGTTCGAATTTTGAAAAAGGTTAAAAATACGTCACCGGGGAAAGACCTAGTGGGTTATCAAATGATCAAAAACTTAGGTAGCATCGTCAAAGAAGTGGTCTTGAAATGATATGACAGGATATATGAAGAAGGAGAATGACCGGCAGAGGGGAAAATTAGCGGTAATAATTCCAATATGCAAGTCAGGGTAAGACCCGGAAGAGGCAGGAAATTATAGGCCGATAGCATTGACCTCAAATTTGGGGAAAGTAATGAAAAAAAAATGATTAATGAAAGACTAGTATATTATTCAGAGTTAAAAGAAATAATCAAAAAACTAACAAAGTGGTAAATAATGTTCAAGACTGGGGAACGGCTTGGGGTTTAAGATTCTCTGTTGGAAAGACAAAAGTCATACATTTTACAAAGAGAAAAGTACAAAACAAGCTCCAAATAAAAACCCTACGGTGAAAATATAGAAGAGGTACAAGTATTTAAATATTTAAGTGGTTTGATAAAAATATGAACTAGTCAACCCACATCAGCAAAATAGATTTGATTGGATTAGATTAGATAGTACTTTATTTATTCCTTCAGGAGTGTTCCTTCAGGAAAATTTAAAATAGGGGAAAAAGTAAAAAGGTGTTAAATATAATGAGGGCTTAGAGGGGTAATGATTGGGGGGCTGATAGGTTGACGTTGAAAACAATATATGTATATGTAACTGCTGTGTACCCGTCCCGTCAAGAATCCACACACAGGCTGGTTTGGATGATGTGGTTCTTTACTGGTAGCTGCAATGAGTGATCAGAATGCACATACACACAATATGTGGTTAGCACCTCTGCTGGTTTCGATGTCATTAGCAGAGTGCAGGAAGTCTGCTCAAATACATAACATTTTCATATTTTTACAAATACATGAAATACAATTACAGGTGTAACTTAATACAATGGTTTTTAACAGTATACTTTTTCTGTGTGATCGTATAGTGGTTTTAACTTGCTTTTATCTTCACTGGTATTACAATCAATTCAATACAATATATTTTTAACTTGTTTTTTAACCAACATCATCCTTTTTTATATATTTATGAAATAGAAAATAGAAAAGTACAAAATACAATACAAGACACGACATGACAAAATCATTAAATGGACTTTCAGCACCCTCTGGTGGCGACTAGCGAAAATGACAGACCACGTTGTGTCCATGCCAAAATGTCGGACAATTCAAACTTAAACATGAACATACGGACACGTAACACGCAAATAGTGCAACAATTATTACCTGCAATGAGTGATCAGAATGCACATACACACAATATGTGGTTAGCACCTCTGCTGGTTTCGATGTCTATAGGGGAAAATAATATCGACTTCAGTGCAAAATAGTAGTACATCTAACGTGAGCAACAACCAATTCAAAACAAAGATTCCACAACATAGCATTTCAACTACTGTTAAATAACTGTGTATCTTACAATGAATATTACGTTAGCTTTAGTGTAATTTACAATACTTTGCGGAGCAATATCGGAACATGTCTTACCATTAGCAGAGTGCAGGAAGTCTGCTAATAGCTTCCGGTTTCCGGTCATATTTACAGATTTTCAGGTACCAGCAGATGGCGCAATTGGACCTCATTGCATTACAAAACAATGTACATATTTTAGCAGGAATTTCACTCAAATAAATAAAGTATTTTTTATACCCGTTACATACACCCCCATGAAATTCTGCTAAATTTAGGAGTGCAATACTTGAGACAAATACAAAAAAACAAGTACATTACTAGGAACAAAACTGGTGTGCATGTCAATTCTAAAACTCTCTCAAAAAGGAGTGTGAAAAGAAAGAAGGTGATCAATCTCCTAACTAAACACAGACTCAGAGATGCCTATTACACCTCTGAAATGCAATATGTCGTTCCTATAGCTTCAAGTACTACTTAGAGTCTTCTTTGGTCAAATACTTTCATAACTCAAACTGAAATTGCATCTCTAAAGAACTTAAACAAGTTACTAACTGATACTGTGGACACAGAATCCTCATCTACGACTTGCTTATTCATCTGACAAATAAGGCGTTGTGGAGGGTTCATGGAACTACGATCTCTGAGACCATAACGGCCAGGCTGTGTGCAAATCGCTTGAGCTACAGAGCCTGGAACGTCACTGTTCAGAATGTCATTGTCCGGGGAGTCAATGCCTTGTTGAGAGTCTTTGTCAGTGGGAGCAACATCTGTGGGGATATTGTCAGGAGGGGACTTGTCAGTAGAGTCAGTGTCCAAAGGGGTCATATCTGGATGGACAGTTACAGGAGGGGCAACTCCTGTGTCAATGACTATATCTTCAGAGCACTGTGGTGAACCTTCCGCACCATAGACAGCAGCATGGTCAACATCTTCAGGGATTCGCTGACTGTCCTGACTGGACGCGGTGACTGAGAGAGAGTCGGACTGAGCAGAATCAGACCTCCGTTCAAACGAGTCATCCTCTTCTTGAGAATGGACTTCGTCTTCTGAATGGACTTCCTCTTCACTTGTCCGCATCAGCCAGTTGACTGTACGTACATCACTGTCTTCCACCAGATCAGGAACGTCAGGACATACATCACTTCCATGCGCAACAGCATCACATTCAGAGTGCTCAGAGACATTGTCCAGATCTCTTTCACAGGGCAGGAAGCTAATAGAGAGTAGTAGATTCCGGTGAACGACTATCTCTATACCTGTCAGGCAATCCTTGACTCTGTAGACATTCAGTTCAGGTCTGACTGAGATGACTTCATAAGGGGTCGACTCCCATTTGTCTGCAACCTTGCGTTTTCCTGGCACACCTCTGTTGGCAATCAGCACTCCGTCTCCAACGACGAGGGGTGAGCCCTTGACCTTGCGGTTGTACAACTTGGCGTGGCGAGTCTGTTCCCTGACACTGTTCTTCTGCACAATCTGAGCAGCTTCATGTAGATCTTTCTTCAGTTGGGACACAAAGTCTGAGTGACTGACAACAGTGTCATTGGTGAGAGCATGCTGAAACATGACGCGGACAGGGAGACGAGGGATTCTTCCAAACATTAAGTAGAAGGGTGCAAAACCTGTTGTCTCATGCTCTGCGCAGTTGTAGCAGAATGTAAGTTGCTGCAGCATTTGTGGCCACTTTGCTTTGGACTGAAGGGGAAGAGACCTAATCATATCTCCCAGGGTCCTATTAAAACGGTCTGTGACACCATTTCCCATGGGGTGATACGGAGTTGTATGGGACTTCTGTACCCCAGCCATCTCTAGAAGCTCCTTAATCAACTTGCCCTCAAAATTGGCTCCCTGGTCTGAATGGATGCGCCGAGGAAAGCCATAAATGAGAAAGAAGTCATTCCAGAGACGACGACCGACTTGCTTGGCAGTTTGATTCTTGCATGGGAAGGCGTGTGCCATCTTGGAGAAGTGATCGGTCACAACTAGAACATCCACAGACTTGTTCCCATGCTCAGCAGTCCAAAAGTCTATGCAGACCAACTCCATAGGCTCAGAGGTGACAATATTCTTGAGAGGCGCACGACTGTGTGGCTCGGGTGTCTTCCCTACTATGCAGCGCTGACAAGACTGAACATAGTTTACAACATCACGTTCCATGCCACTCCAGAAGAATCGTTGCCTCACCAGCGACAAGGTACGATGCTGGCCTTGGTGACCTGCTGAGTCATGGAGACCTTGGAGGACTTTCTGCTTTAAAGAGTCTGGTACTATGAACTGGAGGATCTTTTTGTTCATCTGGGGATCCTTCCTTATCTTGTACAGCATGCCATTCTGTATGGTCAGTCTACTCCAATGCTTTAGAAGTTTGATTACACTATGTGACTCAACAGCTCGCTCACGCTTGGTTGGTCTCTTGTGTCTCTGTACAAAGTACATGGCCCTGCCTACTGTCTTGTCTTGTTCTTGTTGACCAACAAGCTGACTCTGTGGGAGTGCAGTGGACTGGTCTTCCTTCTGTAGAAGACTAAAGGCAGCGTCTGCCCCAATCATGTGACTCACACCTCCAGTAGACTGAGCACTGAAGATGGCAGCGACTTCCTCTGATGCAACTGAGCCTCTTGTGTTTGGTGAAATTGCCTCTTGCACTGGCCTATCTGATGTTTCACCACCTTCGTCCACAACAGCTTGACAGTTGTTGGATACTCTGAACACCTCTTGTACCGTTCTGTCATTCACACCACTGACTTGCT
The DNA here is from genome assembly GCF_033978795.1 of Nerophis ophidion. NCBI lineage: Eukaryota > Metazoa > Chordata > Actinopteri > Syngnathiformes > Syngnathidae > Nerophis > Nerophis ophidion. Next base: position 61,008,119 of record NC_084612.1, read on the forward strand.
CCAACAGTAAGGCATAAGGTTCGGTGACAAGGCGATGACCCACACACGACTGGACAAATGGCTCACGGCTCAATGCGTCAGCTACAACGTTCTTTGGGCCAGGTATGTACTTCAAGTCGAAGTCATAAGCAGCAAGCTTCGCTACCCACCGCTGTTCACACGCGTCAAGTCTGGGTTTGGTCAGAATATATGTCAAGGGGTTATTGTCAGTCCATGTGGTGAAGTGTCTGCCTTTCAACCAGTGGCTAAATTTGTCGCATACTGCCCATTTCAAGGCAAGAAATTCAAGTCTGTGCGCAGGGTAGTTTAACTGAGAACGAGAGAGTGTTCTACTCGCAAAGGCGACAGGTCTGGCTACCTTTCCACCAGGCGGAAGTTGCGACAGGACAGCTCCAATCCCATCAAAAGATGCGTCGACAGCCAGAATGAACGGGGCATTGAAATCTGGGTGGGCTAGAGTGACACTTGTCATGAGGTCGTGTTTCAGTGTCTCGAACGCAGTCTGGCATGCGTCGGACCAATCAGCAGGAGTCAGCTTCACAGGACCTCCTTTCTTCACAGGTTTGCGACCTTTTTTGCGCTTGCACTGAGCACTAGGTTCAGCTGTGAGACTGAACAGCGGTTTAGCCTTCGCAGAACATGCCTCAATGAAACTTTGGTAGTACATCACCATGCCTAAAAACGATCTGATTTTACTAGGACAAGGCGTTTTACCATCGGTTTCCATGACGTCTGAGACCTGTAGGTCATTTATGGCTCTGACCTTCTCAGGGTCTGTCTGAACTCCATCCTTACTGATGACGTGCCCGAGAAATTTCACAGTCCTCCTGAGGAAGAAACACTTCTTGGGTGAGAGCTTAAGGTTGTGCTCCTTGAGGCGGGCAAACACCATCTGCAGGCGTTTGAGTGCGACTTCCTCCGTAGGTGCAAATACCATCAGATCGTCGAGGTAACACAACAGGCTCGTGAAATTCTCGTCACCGAATATTGACATCATCATCCTCATGAAGGTAGCTGGACTGTTGCAAAGGCCCTGAGGGAGACGGTTATATTCATGAAGTCCAAAGGGTGATGAGAATGCTGTATACTTCTTGTCATCAGGGTGCAAAGGGACATTATAGAAGCCTGATGTCAGGTCCATTGTGGAGAATAGAGCATTTCCACCGAGTGCGGCTAGAGCATCTGCTTGATGTGGCAGTGGGTAGGCATCCTTCACAGTTCTTGCGTTGAGCCATCTGAAGTCAGTGCATACTCTGAGGTCTCCATTCCGCTTCCATACGAGAACGAGTGCAGATGCATATTCACTGTTGGACTTTTGAATAATGCCTTTTTCCTCCATCTCATTCAGAGTCGTTCTCAGTTTGTCATATTGGCTTGGTGGTATGCGCCTGTATGGTAGACGGAACGGCTTGTCATCAACAAGGTGGATACGATGCACAAACTCTTTGGCCTCTCCGCAGTCCATCTTGTGTCTGGAGAAAATTGATTCATATTCTTCAATAATATGAACAAGCTTGTCCTTCCACTGCAGTGACACTTTGCATGACTTCAGATCAATGTCTTGTAGACCCAGAGTCTCCAGTGCACGCACCATGTCTTCTTCTGACCTTGGATGCACATCTTCGCTCTGCACACACTGCATGTTGCATTTGACCTCCTCTGCTTTGGGTAGATCTTCCACTGCGATACAGGGGGACACATCTGCGATTTTGGCGTTTCTTCTCAACACCACAGTTCTGTCTGTAGGGTTAATGACTTTAACGGGCACCCATCGATCTCCCCAAAGTGGAGTGATAACCCTTCCAACAAGGATTTGTTTGGGTCTGGCTTTAGACTGGGTCGGCTCAACTACCACTGTACTGCCTACAGACATCACCGCTGACTCAGGTAACTTGCCCCAAACAAGGTGCTCACTCTGTGGTTTCAGTGTTACACAACTCTTGACTTTCACGGTTCCCACCTTATCTGGAATGCATTCACCTCTCCATCTCTCTGTGTTGGACAGTAGTGACAAGAATTGGCACTGGTCATCAGTCTGACCATTGTCGGGCGAGGAAACAAGCCTCCAGTAGCCGTCAGTGCTCTTCAGTTGAGTTAGGATATGCTTGATAGCATTGCTGCCAAGGATCATTGCTTCTGTCTGGCCAGGCACACCCATTACCGGAACGATCATCCTGCATCCGTAAACGGTAACATCAAGGTTATACATGTCTTTGGGGGAAACACGGTGTCCGCCGCAGCCTACAATGACATAATCATCAGCTTTGTCCTTCGTCATGTCAGGGCATTGCTGCAGCAGGGACTCAACAGCAGACTCACTTATTGTACAGGCCATCGACCCGCTGTCTAACAGTGCTTTGAAAGTGGGGCCATTCTTTACAAGTACAGGCGTGTAGAACAGGCTATCAGTCTCTGTTATTCTCTGGGATCCCTGAAATATCAGTTTCTTGGATGAGATTACTGTACTGCCACTGTAACTGCAGTGCGACTCATAGAGGGATTCAATATCAAGCATGTCGGGCTTCTCATAACTGGTGGGAGGTTCAATTAGCTGATCTGCACTGTCCTCCCCTGTGTGCAGATCGGTCAGTTTTCCTGAGGCTGTGGAGTAGTCCTCCTCGCTGGACAGTCATGACGTGAATGGCCTGGAGCATAGCACTTGAAGCAAAGCCTCTTCTCCCGGCAATGAGAGAAAGCACTGTGACCGTCATCTTGGCAAATAATGCATGGCATGTTAGTAAACCCATCAACTCTGTTCGCAAGACACCTGGGTGGAGCTCTCTTCCTCACTTGTGACTGGTTAGAGGTTCCACACAGCAGAACCTTTTCCAACAGAGCCATCACCTCCGCTAGGGGGACACACTGAGGGCTCTGGGTCTGAGGTGGCATGTGACCACTGCGGTCAAGGGCTGGACTATGGCTCACCTGAGCTACGTGTACTGCGATGTCAGTGTGTACTGGGGGGGTTGCTTTGCAGCTCATCTCAGCATGGTACTCGTTCAGCACCTCCAGTACTTCACACGCTGACCATTTGTCGATTGCTTTGGATCTAAAAGTGAGTGCCAGGTCTTTGCAGGGACAGTTCCTAACAAACATACGAGTCACCTCTGTTTCCGGGTTGTCCAGCGTCTTGCCCTGCTCTCTCAGACAGTCAATGGCGAGGTCAGCTGCCCTGTTCAGTCTCAGCCAGTAGTCATAAGGGTCTTCCTGGTCTCTAGGCAAAGTCGAGTAAAAATCAGCTAAGGGGACAGAAGAGTACCTCGTACAGCTAAAGTGTTTTCTAAGTAGACCATAAATCAGATCAGGCTGAACATGAATATCAATATTACTGTTCCTAATGCCAAACTTCACTACATCTTTAGCTTTACCTCTCAAATGCATAAGAATTTCCTCAGCCTGCTATTCGACTTTAACATTACTCCTCTTAATGAATGTTCTCTTCAGATCTTCCCACTCATGCACCTTAATTGAATCTGACCCATCTCCTACAAATGATGGTGGTTCCTTAACCTTCCTTTGTGTGACAACCTGCACCTGAGATACATCAGACGCATGGCTGGGCTGACTCAGTGTGCTTGTTACATTCTGTGTGAAAGTTGGATCAGGAGTTACTGCGTTATTTGGCTGCATACGCGACATGATGCTATCAGCTAACTGTTGACCTATCTCCTGAATAACAGTCCTCATCTGGTCAGCTACACACTCAGAGACATCACTAACAGCATTTGGTGTAGATGTGACTTGAGGCAAAGAGCTAGTGCGCTGGTTTGCTGCATTTCGTACGCTAGGATTGGACACTGCCTCTAATGAGGGTAAACTAACACCTGGGGCAGGACTGTCAAAAGAAAATGGGATAGGAGTAGGCATACCCCTGCCTCTGCCAATTTGAATGGGTGTGCCAAACTTTGGGAAAAGTGGATTACTCTGAAAAGACATGTTTCAAAAATGTCTGCCAAAAAACAGTGCAGTCCACCCCACTTTGTGAAATCGTCAATAACAAAATGGCAAATACAGTCAAAATGATAAAACAAATCACCAGTCTGTGTGACACGTTACTGCTATGCCACATAAAATTATCCATACCGCTGCGACACACTATAATGAGCTTCACTGCAATACATGCTACCCTTGTAAACTGTGAAAACAAATACTGTGAACCGATGGCTTCATGGAGCGATGTGGTAGACAGGACGGTCACCGGTTCGACGATAGAAGTCTCAGGTCACGGCACCAATGTAACTGCTGTGTACCCGTCCCGTCAAGAATCCACACACAGGCTGGTTTGGATGATGTGGTTCTTTACTGGTAGCTGCAATGAGTGATCAGAATGCACATACACACAATATGTGGTTAGCACCTCTGCTGGTTTCGATGTCATTAGCAGAGTGCAGGAAGTCTGCTCAAATACATAACATTTTCATATTTTTACAAATACATGAAAGACAATTACAGGTGTAACTTAATACAATGGTTTTTAACAGTATACTTTTTCTGTGTGATTGTATAGTGGTTTTAACTTGCTTTTATCTTCACTGGTATTACAATCAATTCAATACAATATATTTTTAACTTGTTTTTTAACCAACATCCTCCTTTTTTATATATTTATGAAATAGAAAATAGAAAAGTACAAAATACAATACAAGACACGACATGACAAAATCATTAAATGGACTTTCAGCACCCTCTGGTGGCGACTAGCGAAAATAACAGACCACGTTGTGTCCATGCCAAAATGTCGGACAATTCAAACTTAAACATGAACGTACGGACACGTAACACGCAAATAGTGCAACAATTATTACCTGCAATGAGTGATCAGAATGCACATACACACAATATGTGGTTAGCACCTCTGCTGGTTTCGATGTCTATAGGGGAAAACTAATATCGACTTCAGTGCAAAATAGTAGTACATCTAACGTGAGCAACAACCAATTCAAAACAAAGATTCCACAACATAGCATTTCAACTACTGTTAAATAACTGTGTATCTTACAATGAATATTACGTTAGCTTTAGTGTAATTTACAATACTTTGCGGAGCAATATCGGAACATGTCTTACCATTAGCAGAGTGCAGGAAGTCTGCTAATAGCTTCCGGTTTCCGGTCATATTTACAGATTTTCAGGTACCAGCAGATGGCGCAATTGGACCTCATTGCATTACAAAACAATGTACATATTTTAGCAGGAATTTCACTCAAATAAATAAAGTATTTTTTATACCCGTTACATATACATATCACTTTAATTCCATCTGTTATTGATTACGGATGCATTATTTACCAATCTGCTTCAAAAACATGACTTGGGAAAATAGACTGGATCCAGTCACAGGCTTTAAGGTTATGTTGTGGAGCTACTACATCAACCCTAGTGGCAGTATTACAAGTAAAAATGAACGAAAAACCTTTGAACAAGAGGAGAGATCAACTCTCAGCAGTTTATCGGGCAACTTTAAAAGGATCCAAGCAAGGATATCCCACTTGTCCAGTGGTACCAAACTGCCAAGAAAAAGAGAAAAAAAAAAATAGTTTTGGGTGGATTAAAGGAGACATATGTAATAAAGTTAAAATTGACAATATTAAAGTTAGTCCTACAGTACCAATTCCTGCAATACCACCGTGGATGTTTGATAACCCAAAAGAAAACATGCAATTACTAAAGAATAGAAATTTAAATAGTTATCAGATAGAAAAATAGATTAAGATATGATATATACGGATGCATCAAAAACTATAAAAAGTAAGGTAGGAGCTGCAGCAGTTATCCCACAAGGAAACATAGTATTAAATAAAATAATCAGTGATAAACTATCTGTTTTTACGGGGGAATTGGTAGCAATTTATACGGCAGTTAACTGGATAGAGGAAAACAAAGCAAGGAAAGTAGTTGTGTGCTCGGACTCCAGCAGTGCATTGATGAGCATAAAAAAAAAACATAGCATCAGAAACAAGACAAGATTTAGTTAATGAAATAGTTCAGGCAATCTACAGAATAAATAAAGCGGGAGGTGTGGTAACATTTCTTTGGGTTCCTTGGAAGATATAGTAGGATGGAATTCATAACACACAGGATATAAAGCATTATACACGTATTTAAAAAACATTGGGTTATATAAAAGAATATAGAGTAGGGATCCATCTTGGTCCACACTCCATTTCAGTAGGTAGCGCTAATGCACACCAGAAGGTTGCTTGCCGGAAACAACCGCCCACCTCCGGAATCAGTCCCCGCCCATTACCCTTAGGCGCGAAATTCATTTGAGCGGAAGACAGAGGTGTGAGAGGAGTTCTTTAAAACCGCAGAGAATCTTAAAAAGCTTACAGAAAGCAAGAAAAACTTACGGCGGGGGCATGTCGGACATTCGCCGTTGTTTTCGATGATATTGTCCCGTACCAAGGTTTCGATGTCTGGAGTCTTTGGCGGAATCAAGCCTTCTCCTCTGCCTGGAATGGCCGAGTCTCTTCGACGGCCGTTGACGGACCCGCCAGCGTTAAGGGAGACCAGCGAGCCGGAGATGTAAACGGAAAATCTGTAAGTAAATATATGTATATATGTATTGTATACCGCATGTTTTTTTCTTGTAAAATGAGAATCATTTGACTCACCAGACTGCGATTGTGTTAAAACGTTCGCGTTAGGATCTTAAGGCAATTCCTCTATGACACAAAATAATGAATACACATAATATTAAATAATTCGAAGGTTTAAACACACCTCGATAATCATCTTCCAACTTTGTAAGATCGATCAAACAAAATCCTTCGTCTTTCACTTCGTCGTCATCGGCTGGTAAAAAAAAGAAAAGTATTACAACGTCGTACACGTGCAATGCTTTTAACGTTTAAATGCTTAAAAGGAGTTAAACAATTGTCTAATAACATGGTAAAGCAGAGGTAATGGTGTGTGTGTGTGTGTGTGTGTTTATGTGTGTGTGTGTGTGTGTGCGTGTGTGCGTGCGTGTGTGCATGTCCACATCTTCCCACGGAACATTCCCAGCCATCAATACATCGAAGCAGGGTCAAACATATGGTTAACCTTAACCTAATTAGTTCCTCCCAATCGTTTAAATATATTTTTTCGTGAGGTCTGGAAGTTGTTTCAAACGATCATAAACATTTAAACTGTCAAATGGCTGGTCAGATGCTGATCAGATGACATTCTCAAGCTTCCTTAAAAACTGACCTCAACCCTCCTTTGTTCCCTCTTAACCAATCCCTCTCCAGGTCTTAAACCCACCCTCTTCCTGGTTGAATCACTCCCTCCTCGGGTCTTAAACCCGACCTCCTCAGGTCTTAAACCCACCCTCTTCCTGGTTAAAACTCTACCCTCTTCCTGGTTAAAACTCCACCCTTTTCCTGGTGAAATCCCTCCCTCTTCAGGTCTTAACGTCACCCTCTTCCTGGTTAAGACTCCACCCTCTTCCTGGTTGAACCAATTCCTTTTCAGGTCTTAACTACATCCTCTTCCTGGTTAAAACTCCACCCTCTTCCTGGTTTAACCACTCCCACTTCAGGTTTTATCTCCACCCTCTTCCTGGTTAAATCACTCCCTCTTCAGGTCTTAAACCCACTCTCTTCCTGGTTAAATCACTCCCTCTTCAGTTCTTAAATCCCCCTCTTCCAGGTTAAAACTCCACCCTCTTCCTGGTTAAAACTCCACCTTCTTCCTGGTTAAACCACTCCCACCTCAGGTCTTAACTCTACCCTCTTCCGGGGTAAGCCACACCCACTTGACCTTGACCTTTGACCCTTGAACTTGACCCCTCATGAATCATTGATTTATGACCCTTCATAAATTATTGATTTATAACCCCCCATAAATCATTTTTTGACAGAAGGTGTCCCCTTAAATTTTCTAACATCCTTGGCTTTTGCCTGCCACACCGCAACCAAAGTGTTGCCATGTCATATTTTTGCTATCTCATAATGCCGACAATTTGATCCTCGGAAAGCTGGGAATAAGGGTAGTGTGGCCGAGCGGTCTAAGGCGCTGGATTGAGGCTCCAGTCTCTCGGGAGGCGTGGGTTCAAATCTCACCGCTGCCATCTTTTGCTGGTAACGCATTTGTATCTTCCCTGACTGAGGCAATAAGACTCTTGGCCTCATTTGGAAAGCTTTCAAAAATAGGGCCCGAACGTTAGCTTTGGAGTTTTCCATGCCAGGTATGCAATAAAAAAAAAACACAACCAGCACAGTTTTAAGGCCCGCCAGCAGCCTCTGAAAAAGCTAAAAGGTGGACGTGGTTGTGTGTTTATCCACATGTCGTTTGAAGATCACCGCCCCTACTTAAGACATTCAGTCCACTTTTATCTGCTTCTGTATTTTGATGACACCGCAGTGATAGGATGTATCACTGGCCGGCACGGAGCGACATACAGGAGGGAGTTAGCCTGTCTGGTGACATTGTGTAGAAACAACAACCTTATCCTCAACAGGGACTATACTAAGAAGACAAAAGAAGACATGAGGAAAGAAAGTCTGTTCGTTACTGTTACTATTGTACAATTTTTACACATCCAAGTCCAAATTCATGCAGCAGTTTCCATAGTGTAGTGGTTATCACTTCACTGAGACACAGAAGTTACCCCGGTTCAAATAATACAATTCACATTTCTGACATAGTATATGAATGCAACGGGTGCTTCACAGATTTGTCAAGAAATCATGCAGGAGACAAGTGTCTGAACAAATCATCAGTTCCCTGGTGGTCTAGTGGCTAGGATTCGGCGCTTTCACCGCCGCGGCCCGGGTTCGATTCCCGGTCAGGGAAAGCTATCCATTCCGTTCTCATAGCAGGAAATTTCTATAAAACTTATGTGACTTCCATGTTTAATGCTCATGATATACAAAGCATTATCGTTGACATTTTACATAAAGGCAATGTGGACATTGCTCCAATTTGGCCAAAAAAAGGTGCCTGAGATGCCCAGCTTTCCTCTTTCTTGTTCTCTTCCAGTTCCACGGCACGACACCTTTCCAGTTCACCCCACACCCGAGCCGAGTCACTGACGGCATCCAGATCTTGTTGGTTGAATTGCACAGGCAGGAGAGAGCAGACTAACGAATGACACATCATCTGCACTCCTCCACACTAACATGCTGTAGAACATCCTCATAGCCTCGTTTTTTCATGGATACCTTGCAACGTTCCGTTTCTCAGATCTTGGGCGATTTAGGCAGGACCAAAACGCCACACTTCTTTGGAGCCGGGCAGAAGGTATTTGTTTAGTTGTGTGAGGCATTTTCCCTGCGGCTTTAGCAGACGGCCAACCTGTTGCGGTGATGGCTGTCAGTCGGGGCTTGTCCAGGATGGAGGAAATTTGCCTTGATTTTAATCTCTTCGTTGCAGGTTCTCGGTCAAACAGAGCGAGACAAGGGCCAGTTTCTTGTTTGAACTTTTCCTCTGACGTCAGATAATACGGAGGATCAATGCCTAACAGCTGATAGAGATTGTAAGTTCTAATTGATTTCAAACACCCAGTTAGAGCCTCGCAGGCAGTGTTTAGGCCAGGATTGATTTCGGCAAGATGACTCAACGTGATTGCAACATGACATGAGGCACTTTTGGCTGTTCTGATTCATAGGGCGAGTTCAGTTGCTCGGATAGTGGCAGAATATGTTCCCCGGCTGGTATTGTACAGTTTTTTAGGATGCTGTTTCCAAATCCAACCTTAGCTTTAACTTTCTCAATATGATATTTGAAGGTGACCAACATAGACTGTCTGTGGTTGTATTCAAGCTGTTTTCCGTACCATCTGACTTTAGGCTAACCATTGGTGTATTTGTATATGTGTAATTAAACTGTTGTCAGTGTTTGCTCATCGGTGGTTAGATGTGTTGTAGTAAATAAGACCATATAGGGCTTCGCCTAAGGACTTTTCTAATTCTACCAAGGTTGATTTTTCTAATGCTATGTCGAGGTCGTCAGCTGCTGCATCCCTAACCTTTTATTTGACGCATTGACTCTGACAAACGATTTTCCCTTTTTGAAGACTTGCTTTTGCGTCCTAATTTAGAAGGGTGGAAAAAACATTAGTAAAATACTGTGTTTGATTTCTATAGGGCTGTGCAGCAACGCCGAGTCCACACATCACAACATTCGGAGAATGATACTTTGGTCACTTCTCAAATTTCAACAAGATTGTAACTGAAGAAAATTTGAGGTACCTAAACCATCTCCCCGTCAGGGAATCGAACCCTGGTCTTCCGCGTGACAGGCGGAGATGCTGTCCACTATACTAACGAGGACTGCTTGACATAGTGTTTTCCAGGGGACAAGCAAAATTCCTTGGCTTTTGCCTGCCACACCGCAGCCAAAGTGTTGCCATGTCATATTTCTGCTATCTCATAATGCCGACAATTTGATCCTCGGAAAGCTGGGAATAAGGGTAGTGTGGCCGAGCGGTCTAAGGCGCTGGATTAAGGCTCCAGTCTCTCGGGAGGCGTGGGTTCAAATACCACCACTGCCATCTTTTGCTGGTAACGTATTTGTATCTTCCCTGACTGAGGCAATAAGACGCTTGGCCTCATTTGGAAAGCTTTCAAAAATAGGGCCCAAACGTTAGCTTTGGAGTTTTCCATGGCAAGTATGCAATGAGAAAAAAACACAACCAGCACAGTTTTAAGGCCCGCCAGCAGCCTCTGGAAAAGCTAAAAGGTGGACGTGGTTGTGTGTTTATCAACATGTCGTTTGAAGATCACCGCCCCTACTTAAGACATTCAGTCCACTTTTATCTGTTTCTGTATTCTGATGACACCGCAGTGATAGGATGTATCACTGGCCGGCACAGAGCGACTTACAGGAGGGAGTTAGCCTGTCTGGTGACATTGTGTAGAAACAACAACCTTATCCTCAACACGGACTACACTAAGAAGACATGAGGAAAGAGAGTCTGTTCGTTATTGTTACTATTGTACAATTTTTACACATCCAAGTCCAAATTCATGCAGCAGTTTCCATAGTGTAGTGGTTATCACTTCACTGAGACACAGAAGTTACCCCGGTTCAAAAAATACAATTCACATTTCTGACATGGTACATGAATGCAATGGGTGCTTCACACATTTTTCAAGAAACCATGGATGAGACAAGTGTCTGAACAAATGATCAGTTCCCTGGTGGTCTAGTGGCTAGGACTCGGCGCTTTCACTGAGGCGGCCCGGGTTCGATTCCCGGTCAGGGAAAGCTATCCATTCCGTTCTCATAGCAGGCAATTTCTATATAACTTATGTGACTTCCATGTTTTATGCTCATGATATACAAAGCATTATCGTTGACATTTTCCATAAAGGCAAAGTGGACATTGCTCCAATTTGGCCAAAAAAAGGTGCCTGAGATTCCCAGCTTTCCTCTTTCTTGTTCTCTTCGAGTTCCATGGCACGACACCTTTCCAGTTCACCCCACACCCGAGCCGAGTCACTGACGGCATCCAGATCTTGTTGGTTGAATTGCACAGGCAGGAGAGAGCAGACTAAAAAATGACACATCATCTGCACTCCTCCACACTAACATGCTGTGGAACATCCTCATAGCCTCATTTGTTCACGGATACCTTGCAACGTTCCGTTTCTCAGATCTTGGGCGATTTAGGCAGGACGAAAACGCCACACTTCTTTGGAGCCGGGCAGAAGAGATTTGTTTAGTTGTCTGAGGCATTTTCCCTGCGGCTTTAGCAGACGGCCAACCTGTTGCGGTGATGGCTGTCAGTCAGGGCTTGTCCAGGATGGAGGAAATTTGCCTTGATTTTAATCTCTTCGTTGCAGGTTCTCGGTCAAACAGAGCGAGACGAGGGTCAGTTTCTTGTTTGAACTTTTCCTCTGACGTCAGATAATACGGAGGATCAATGCCTAACAGCAGATAGAGATTGTAGGTTCTAATTGATTTCAAACACCCAGTTAGAGCCTCGCAGGCAGTGTTTAGGCCAGGATTGATTTCGGCAAGATGACTCAACGTGATTGCAACATGACATGAGGCACTTTTGGCTGTTTTGATTCATAAGGCGAGTTCAGTTGCTCGGATAGTGGCAGAATATGTTCCCCGGCTGGTATTGTACAGTTTTTTAGGATGCTGTTTCCAAATCCAACCTTAACTTTAACTTTCTCAATATGATATTTGAAGGTGACCAACATAGACTGTCTGTGGTTGTATTCAAGCTGTTTTCCGTACCATCTGACTTCAGGCTAACCATTGGTGTATTTGTATATGTGTAATTAAACTGTTGTCAGTGTTTGCTCATCGGTGGTTAGATGTGTTGTAGTAAATAAGACCATATAGGGCTTCGCCTAAGGACTTTTCTAATTCTACCAAGGTTGATTTTTCTAATGCTATGTCGAGGTCGTCAGCTGCTGCATCCCTAACCTTTTATTTGACGCATTGACTCTGACAAACGATTTTCCCTTTTTGAAGACTTGCTTTTGCGTCCTAATTTAGAAGGGTGGAAAAAACATTAGTAAAATACTGTGTTTGATTTCTATAGGGCTGTGCAGCAACGCCGAGTCCACACATCACAACATTCGGAGAATGATACTTTGGTCACTTCTCAAATTTCAACAAGATGGTAACTGAAGAAAATTTGAGGTACCTAAACCATCTCCCCGTCAGGGAATCGAACCCTGGTCTTCCGCGTGACAGGCGGAGATACTGTCCACTATACTAACGAGGACTGCTTGACATAGTGTTTTCCAGGGGACAAGCAAAATTCCTTGGCTTTTGCCTGCCACATCGCAGCCAAAGTGTTGCCATGTCATATTTCTGCTATCTCATAATGCCGACAATTTGATCCTCGGAAAGCTGGGAATAAGGGTAGTGTGGCCGAGCGGTCTAAGGCGCTGGATTAAGGCTCCAGTCTCTCGGGAGGCATGGGTTCAAATACCACCACTGCCATCTTTTGCTGGTAACGTATTTGTATCTTCCCTGACTGAGGCAATAAGACGCTTGGCCTCATTTGGAAAGCTTTCAAAAATAGGGCCCAAACGTTAGCTTTGGAGTTTTCCATGGCAGGTATGCAATGAGAAAAAAACACAACCAGCACAGTTTTAAGGCCCGCCAGCAGCCTCTGGAAAAGCTAAAAGGTGGACGTGGTTGTGTGTTTATCAACATGTTGTTTGAAGATCACCGCCCCTACTTAAGACATTCAGTCCACTTTTATCTGTTTCTGTATTCTGATGACACCGCAGTGATAGGATGTATCACTGGCCGGCACAGAGCGACTTACAGGAGGGAGTTAGCCTGTCTGGTGACATTGTGTAGAAACAACAACCTTATCCTCAACACGGACTACACTAAGAAGACATGAGGAAAGAGAGTCTGTTCGTTATTGTTACTATTGTACAATTTTTACACATCCAAGTCCAAATTCATGCAGCAGTTTCCATAGTGTAGTGGTTATCACTTCACTGAGACACAGAAGTTACCCCGGTTCAAAAAATACAATTCACATTTCTGACATGGTACATGAATGCAATGGGTGCTTCACACATTTGTCAAGAAACCATGCATGAGACAAGTGTCTGAACAAATGATCAGTTCCCTGGTGGTCTAGTGGCTAGGATTCGGCGCTTTCACTGCCGCGGCCCGGGTTCGATTCCCGGTCAGGGAAAGCTATCCATTCCGTTCTCATAGCAGGCAATTTCTATATAACTTATGTGACTTCCATGTTTTATGCTCATGATATACAAAGCATTATCGTTGACATTTTCCATAAAGGCAAAGTGGACATTGCTCCAATTTGGCCAAAAAAAGGTGCCTGAGATTCCCAGCTTTCCTCTTTCTTGTTCTCTTCGAGTTCCATGGCACGACACCTTTCCAGTTCACCCCACACCCGAGCCGAGTCACTGACGGCATCCAGATCTTGTTGGTTGAATTGCACAGGCAGGAGAGAGCAGACTAACAAATGACACATCATCTGCACTCCTCCACACTAACATGCTGTGGAACATCCTCATAGCCTCATTTGTTCACGGATACCTTGCAACGTTCCGTTTCTCAGATCTTGGGCGATTTAGGCAGGACGAAAACGCCACACTTCTTTGGAGCCGGGCAGAAGAGATTTGTTTAGTTGTGTGAGGCATTTTCCCTGCGGCTTTAGCAGAGGGCCAACCTGTTGCGGTGATGGCTGTCAGTCAGGGCTTGTCCAGGATGGAGGAAATTTGCCTTGATTTTAATCTCTTCGTTGCAGGTTCTCGGTCAAACAGAGCGAGACGAGGGTCAGTTTCTTGTTTGAACTTTTCCTCTGACGTCAGATAATACGGAGGATCAATGCCTAACAGCAGATAGAGATTGTAGGTTCTAATTGATTTCAAACACCCAGTTAGAGCCTCGCAGGCAGTGTTTAGGCCAGGATTGATTTCGGCAAGATGACTCAACGTGATTGCAACATGACATGAGGCACTTTTGGCTGTTTTGATTCATAAGGCGAGTTCAGTTGCTCGGATAGTGGCAGAATATGTTCCCCGGCTGGTATTGTACAGTTTTTTAGGATGCTGTTTCCAAATCCAACCTTAACTTTAACTTTCTCAATATGATATTTGAAGGTGACCAACATAGACTGTCTGTGGTTGTATTCAAGCTGTTTTCCGTACCATCTGACTTCAGGCTAACCATTGGTGTATTTGTATATGTGTAATTAAACTGTTGTCAGTGTTTGCTCATCGGTGGTTAGATGTGTTGTAGTAAATAAGACCATATAGGGCTTCGCCTAAGGACTTTTCTAATTCTACCAAGGTTGATTTTTCTAATGCTATGTCGAGGTCGTCAGCTGCTGCATCCCTAACCTTTTATTTGACGCATTGACTCTGACAAACGATTTTCCCTTTTTGAAGACTTGCTTTTGCGTCCTAATTTAGAAGGGTGGAAAAAACATTAGTAAAATACTGTGTTTGATTTCTATAGGGCTGTGCAGCAACGCCGAGTCCACACATCACAACATTCGGAGAATGATACTTTGGTCACTTCTCAAATTTCAACAAGATGGTAACTGAAGAAAATTTGAGGTACCTAAACCATCTCCCCGTCAGGGTATCGAACCCTGGTCTTCCGCGTGACAGGCGGAGATACTGTCCACTATACTAACGAGGACTGCTTGACATAGTGTTTTCCAGGGGACAAGCAAAATTCCTTGGCTTTTGCCTGCCACACCGCAGCCAAAGTGTTGCCATGTCATATTTCTGCTATCTCATAATGCCGACAATTTGATCCTCGGAAAGCTGGGAATAAGGGTAGTGTGGCCGAGCGGTCTAAGGCGCTGGATTAAGGCTCCAGTCTCTCGGGAGGCGTGGGTTCAAATACCACCACTGCCATCTTTTGCTGGTAACGTATTTGTATCTTCCCTGACTGAGGCAATAAGACGCTTGGCCTCATTTGGAAAGCTTTCAAAAATAGGGCCCAAACGTTAGCTTTGGAGTTTTCCATGGCAGGTATGCAATGAGAAAAAAACACAACCAGCACAGTTTTAAGGCCCGCCAGCAGCCTCTGGAAAAGCTAAAAGGTGGACGTGGTTGTGTGTTTATCAACATGTTGTTTGAAGATCACCGCCCCTACTTAAGACATTCAGTCCACTTTTATCTGTTTCTGTATTCTGATGACACCGCAGTGATAGGATGTATCACTGGCCGGCACAGAGCGACTTACAGGAGGGAGTTAGCCTGTCTGGTGACATTGTGTAGAAACAACAACCTTATCCTCAACACGGACTACACTAAGAAGACATGAGGAAAGAGAGTCTGTTCGTTATTGTTACTATTGTACAATTTTTACACATCCAAGTCCAAATTCATGCAGCAGTTTCCATAGTGTAGTGGTTATCACTTCACTGAGACACAGAAGTTACCCCGGTTCAAAAAATACAATTCACATTTCTGACATGGTACATGAATGCAATGGGTGCTTCACACATTTGTCAAGAAACCATGCATGAGACAAGTGTCTGAACAAATGATCAGTTCCCTGGTGGTCTAGTGGCTAGGATTCGGCGCTTTCACTGCCGCGGCCCGGGTTCGATTCCCGGTCAGGGAAAGCTATCCATTCCGTTCTCATAGCAGGCAATTTCTATATAACTTATGTGACTTCCATGTTTTATGCTCATGATATACAAAGCATTATCGTTGACATTTTCCATAAAGGCAATGTGGACATTGCTCCAATTTGGCCAAAAAAAGGTGCCTGAGATTCCCAGCTTTCCTCTTTCTTGTTCTCTTCGAGTTCCATGGCACGACACCTTTCCAGTTCACCCCACACCCGAGCCGAGTCACTGACGGCATCCAGATCTTGTTGGTTGAATTGCACAGGCAGGAGAGAGCAGACTAACAAATGACACATCATCTGCACTCCTCCACACTAACATGCTGTGGAACATCCTCATAGCCTCATTTGTTCACGGATACCTTGCAACGTTCCGTTTCTCAGATCTTGGGCGATTTAGGCAGGACGAAAACGCCACACTTCTTTGGAGCCGGGCAGAAGAGATTTGTTTAGTTGTGTGAGGCATTTTCCCTGCGGCTTTAGCAGAGGGCCAACCTGTTGCGGTGATGGCTGTCAGTCAGGGCTTGTCCAGGATGGAGGAAATTTGCCTTGATTTTAATCTCTTCGTTGCAGGTTCTCGGTCAAACAGAGCGAGACGAGGGTCAGTTTCTTGTTTGAACTTTTACTCTGACGTCAGATAATACGGAGGATCAATGCCTAACAGCAGATAGAGATTGTAGGTTCTAATTGATTTCAAACACCCAGTTAGAGCCTCGCAGGCAGTGTTTAGGCCAGGATTGATTTCGGCAAGATGACTCAACGTGATTGCAACATGACATGAGGCACTTTTGGCTGTTTTGATTCATAAGGCGAGTTCAGTTGCTCGGATAGTGGCAGAATAGGTTCCCCGGCTGGTATTGTACAGTTTTTTAGGATGCTGTTTCCAAATCCAACCTTAGCTTTAACTTTCTCAATATGATATTTGAAGGTGACCAACATAGACTTTCTGTGGTTGTATTCAAGCTGTTTTCCGTACCATCTGACTTTAGGCTAACCATTGGTGTATGTGTATATGTGTAATTAAACTGTTGTCAGTGTTTGCTCATCGGTGGTTAGACGTGTTGTAGTAAATAAGACCATACAGGGCTTCGCCTAAGGACTTTTCTAATTCTACCAAGGTTGATTTTTCTAATGCTATGTCGAGGTCGTCAGCTCCTGCATACCTAACCTTTTATTTGACGCATTGACTCTGACAAACGATTTTCCCTTTTTGAAGACTTCCTTTTGCGTCCTAATTTAGAAGGGTGGAACAAACATTAGTAAAATACTGTGTTTGATTTCTATAGGGCTGTGCAGCAACGCCGAGTCCACACATCACAAAAATCGGAGAATGATACTTTGGTCACTTCTCAAATTTCAACAAGAATGTAATTGAAGAAAATTAGAGGTACCTGAACCATCTCCCCGTCAGGGAATTGAACCCTGGTCTCCCGCGTGACAGGCAGAGATACTGTCCACTATACTAACAAGGACTGCATAACATGGTGTTTTCCAGGGGACAAGCAAACATCAGAGATAATTTAAGGGGACACCTTCTGTCAAAAAATTATTTATGGGGGGTCATAAATCAATGATTTATGAGGGCTCAAGTTCAAAGGTCAAGTTCAAGGGTCAAAGGTCAAGTGGCTGTGGCTTACCCCGGACGAGGGTGGAGTTAAGACCTGAGGTGGGAGTGGGTTAACCAGGAAGAGGGCAGAGTTTTAACCAGGAAGAGGGTGGAGTTTTAACCAGGAAGAGGGTGGAGTTAAGACCTGAAGTGGGAGTGGTTTAACCAGGAAGAGGGTGGAGTTTAACCAGGAAGAGGGTGGAGTTAAGACCTGAAGAGGGGGTTATTTAACCAGGAAGGGGGTGGAGTTTTAACCAGGAAGAGGGTGGGTTTAAGACCTGAAGAGGGAGTGATTTAACCAGGAAAAGGGTGGAGTTTAACCAGGAAGAGGGTGGGTTTAAGACCCGAAGGGGGTGGGTTTAAGAGCTGAAGAGGGAGTGATTTAACCAGGAAGAGGGTGGGTTTAAGACCTGGAGAGGGATTGTTTAAGAGGGAACAAAGGAGGGTTCAGGTTGAGGTCAGGTTTTAAGGAAGCTTGAGAATGTCATCTGATCAGCATCTGACCAGCCATTTGACAGTATAAATGTTTACGATCGTTTGAAACAACTTCCAGACCTCACGAAAACATATTTAAACGATTGGGAAGAACTAATTAGGTTAAGGTTAACCATATGTTTGACCCTGCTTCGATGTATTGATGTCTGGGAATGTTACGTGGGAAGATGTGGACACGCACACACGCACGCACAAACGCACACACACGCACACACACACACACACACACCATTACCTCTGCTTTACCACGTTATTAGACAATGGTTTAACTCCTTTTAAGCATTTAAACGTTAAAAGCATTGCACGTGTACGACGTTGTAATACTTTTTTTTTTTTTTACCAGTCGATGACGACGAAGTGAAAGACGAAGCACTTTGTTTAAACGATCTTACAAAGTTGGAAGAAGATTATCAAGGTGTGTTTAAACCTACGAATTATTTAATATTATGTGTATTCATTATTTTGTTTCATAGAGGAATTGCCGTAAGATCCTAACGTGATCGTTTTAACACAATCGCAGTCTGGTGAGTCAAATGATTCTCATTTTACAAGAAAAAAAGCATGCGGTATACAATACATATATACATATATTTACTTACAGATTTTCCATTTTTATCTCCGGCTCGCTGGTCCCCGTTAACGCTGGCGGGTCCGTCAACGGGCGTCGAAGAGAGTCGGCCATTCCAGGCAGAGGAGAAGGCTTGATTGCGCCAAAGAACCCAGACATCGAAACCTTGGTCCGGGACAATATCATCGAAAACAACGGCGAATGTCCGACATGCCCCCGCCGTAAGTTTTTCTTGCTTTCTGTAAGCTTTTTAAGATTCTCCGCGGTTTTAAAGAACTCCTCTCACTCCTCTGTCTTCCGCTCAAATGAATTTCGCGCCTAAGGGGAATGGGCGGGGACTGATTTCGGAGGTGGGCGGTTGTTTCCGGCAAGCAACCTTCTGGTGTGCATTAGCGTCACCTACTGAAATGGAGTGTGGAACAAGATGGATCCCTACTCTATATTCTTTTATTTAACCCAATGTTTTTTAAATACGTGTATAATGCTTTGTATCCTATGTGTTGTGAATTCCATCCTACTATATCTTCCAAGGAACCCAAAGACATGTTACCACACCTCCCGCTTTATTTATTCTATAGATTGCCTGAACTATTTCATAAACTAAATCTTGTCTTGTTTCTGATGCTATGTTTTTTTATGCTCATCAATGCACTGCTGGAGTCCGATCACACAACTACTTTCCTTGCTTTGTTTTCCTCTATCCAGTTAACTGCCATATAAATTGCTACCAATTCCCCCGTAAAAACAGATAGTTTATCACTGATTATTTTATTTAATACTATGTTTCCTTGTGTGATAACTGCTGCAGCTCTTACCTTTAATTTTTTTTATAGTTTTTGATGCATCCGTATATATCAAATCTCAATCTATTAGTTTGTCCGTGGAAATTCCTGTATTTGTTGCCTCTTGTTTTTTTTATTTCTTGAACTATTCACACTTCTGTTCTTTTCTACACTTTCTTGATTTCTCACTTTAAGTGCCTCTGCGTATGTAATATTTATTTCAACTTTGATTTGTTGTACTTTTGCTGCCTGTTTCATGATGTATGGCTTTTGATTATTTCTTTTTTCAATCTACAATTCCAATAAATAACACGTATTTCCAGATTACTGATAACTTTTAAAAAAAAAATGTAATTCCTGAATAAGATAATTGTATCGAATCCAATGGATTGTCTGGTCCTAAAACCTCTTTGTAATGTTTGTTTGATTCCCCCAAAATACGACACAGTCTAATTTGAAAAACATATGTGCCTCGTCGGCTGTAGTAAAAAAAAAAAAAACCCATGCCTCCTCGGTCTAACCTCTCCCAGCCCCTTTTCTGCCGTGTCAAAGATGGATCAAAGACCACCCTTGCCCCTAACCCCCACTTCTTCTTCACTACCAAGAGAACAGTAATTAATCCGAGCTGAGTTTTTTAAAATATTCCAACATGACTTTTTACTTTCATTTTGTATCAAAGCTGAGTTGTGCTCTCTGGTTTATTTTGCAAATGAACATGATCATGTACAAGACTCACCTACCCACAATGCACTGCAGCCCAACGCTCCTGGTCGGATGTTTGTATCGGGGTTCATGGAGAGATGCGGTAAAGAGTGGTAGCCAAGACACACGGTCACACACGGTCACACACGGTCACACTCGGCAATTATTTTGACCTGGGGAGCAGATTTAGAGGAAAAAATGTGTCTGGGGGGCCGGGATATCTGATTTTCAGGTACAAAAAACTTCACAATGACACAAAATAAACACAACAGTTAAACCTCACACTAAAAACAAGACATTTACTTGTACGTTCAAAAGACAGAATAGAACAAGACAAGACATGCAATGCCATCTACAAAATGTTATGTAAATGTTAGTCATTACGCATGTGGCTATGGTTTTAATGTATTTGTTACAGACATGTTTACGTCAAGTAACATCACATGGTTCCATTTGCACCTTTCAACAAATCTGAAAAGGAATATTAAGAAGTAAAACTTATATTTAATCCTACCTCTTCTCCGAGCACACGGTGACTGTACATACGGGTCGAAAAATGTTGACCTAATTCAGCATTTCTCAAAGTGTGGGGAATAGAGACATGACAGGTGGGGCGCGAGGAACGGGAGGAAATTTCACTTAAATTTTTTTTTTTTTTTTTTTTTTACCATGCTTTCATTTTCTATACACACTGTAAATCACTTTGTGATTCTGTTTGTGAAATCCGCCGTATAAATAAATGTAAATTACTTATTTTTCCTGTAGGCTTTAAATTTCTCGGTAGGAGCGAAAGTTTGACAGATATAGCAACAGTAACTTTTGCAGGCGGGGCTAAGAGGAACAAACATTCGCGCGGATGGGTAGCAGGCTAATGTGCGGACCACAATCACACAAAATGGATAAATTTGCAACTCGCACCTCAAAGGTCTGCAGAGAAACAAAAATATGACGGGTCTAATCAACCAAAAAGTCAACCTAAAAGAAAATATGGCGAAGGGTGTCTTTCTCTTGGATTCACGGCAGCGGTGGTGGGGGCAGAGGAGAGACCCCTGTGTGTTCTGTGTCTAAAACCGCTAGCAGCAGACAGCATGAGACCCAACAAATTAAAGAGACACCTCGAGACCACACATGATGTTCAATAAATTTGAAAATGTTGAGCTTGGCATTAGCGTTTTGTTGGGGCGATGGGGGTAGGTGGGCCTTGAAAACTAACTCCTTAGTCTAAAGTGGGGATGACAGAAAAAAAAAGTTTGAGAAGCCCTGACCTAATTGTACGGATCTCACTTTAAATGGCAAACTGATCATTTAAATGTTTTCACTTTGAATATGAAACGAGGAGTAAAATGTACAATGTACAATATTATCAATTATTTCACAATGACATGTTTTAAGGATATTGTACAGTATGATTAAATCTAAAAATGAATGTGATTTTTTTTCAGGATAATTTTATTTTTAGCCAGTAAACAACTGTTATGTATCTTTTGTATCGGGTTTTCCCCTTTAAATAACAAAATTGTAGAATTTTACAATATTCATTATTATTAAATATTAAATGTGCCAATTAGTTATACGGCATACATCATCCCCCTTTACCCATTTGTTAAAAAGACGAAAGTTGATGCGAACGCCTACGTGCTGTCAGAAAACTTAAAGAAGAAGAATGCCTTTGTGCAATTACTGCTATCCTGGCACAAGTTATAAAACAAACAAAGTTACCAAATTTTTTTCTGAGGAGACAAAAAAAAAGAAAAAGGGAGGGACAATCAAGGATCAACAATGGCACGACTTTCACTAGCTTGTGTGAGGTCAAAGACGTGAGATTTTAGACCAATGCTAGTAAGTGACTTTCAATGCTCAAATCAGAATAATAATGCTAATTTTAGCTACTGGAAATTTGTGTGGTAGCAATAAATACCCACCAGCGCGATACATCGCAGTTCCACACTGACCAACCATGCAACAAACTCAAAAGAACTGTACAAGGAAAAAACAATGAAGTGACTTCAAACTGCAAATATAAGGTTTGAGTAAAATATGTAGGTTGGTGTGAATGTTGTCTGTCTATCTATGTTGACCCTGCAATGAGGTGGCGACTTGTCCAGGGTGTACACCTCCTTCCGCCCGATTGTAGCTGAGATAGGCGCCAGCGCCCCCCACATCCCCAAAAGGGAATAAGCGGTAGAAAATGGATGTAGGTTCCTACTGTGGAAAGTTCAGTAATACAGAATCATTGTGGCATTATCGTGTCAGTTTGACGCTATATGCGCTAGTCCTCATGGTAAATGTGGTTTTCCTTTTGGGAAAACGCCATCGCTTTGGTTCACTGGTGCGGCCAATATAAACCAAAACTGAAAGTTCTTAAGTGGGGCTTTAAGTAGAGTTTATAAATCTTGTATCTGTGCCACATATAGCCTTATTTCAGTGTCAACAGTCTCCAGCTTACTTGCTACACATGTTTTGGCTCTGCCCACCCTTGTGCAGTTATTGGACCGACATTTTTAATACTTTGTCTGTTGGTGTAATTAACCACTAGGCCTTCTTTGCTTTTATTTGTTGTTGTATCTTTATGTTAGCAATTGGGACTTTTTGAATGAAATTGTCTGTGGCTCCATGTTAACGAAGTTGCCTGTACTATTTGACTGATGCATTTTATTGATTGATTTATTATTTTTCTTTCTTTTTCGTTTTGTGTGTCTTGTTTTTTGGGGGGAAAGGAACATTTAATATTGATTGTAAATACGTTTGTACTTTAAGAAGTTGTATTTGCCTTAAAACTCCACAAACATTTTTCGACCCGTATGTACAGTCACTGTGTGCTCGGAGAAGAGGTAGGATTAAATATAAGTTTTACTTCTTAATATTCCTTTTCAGATTTGTTGAAAGGTGCAAATGGAACCATGTGATGTTACTTGACGTAAACATGTCTGTAACAAATACATCAAAACCATAGCCACATGCGTAATGACTAACATTTACATAACATTTTGTAGATGGCATTGCATGTCTTGTCTTGTTCTATTCTGTCTTTTGAACGTACAAGTAAATGTCTTGCTTTTAGTGTGAGGTTTAACTGTTGTGTTTATTTTGTGTCATTGTGAAGTTTTTTGTACCTGAAAATCTGATATCCCGGCCCCATTTTTTCCTTTATATCTGTTCCCCAGGTCAAAATAATTGCCGAGTGTGACCGTGTGTGACCGTGTGTCTTGGCTACCACTCTTTACCGCATCTCTCCATGAACCCCGATACAAACATCCGACCAGGAGCGTTGGGCTGCAGTGCATTGTGGGTAGGCGAGTCTTGTACATGATCATGTTCATTTGCAAAATAAACCAGAGAGCACAACTCAGCTTTGATACAAAATGAAAGTAAAAAGTCATGTTGGAATATTTTAAAAAACTCAGCTCGGATTAATTACTGTTCTCTTGGTAGTGGAGAAGAAGTGGGGGTTAGGGGCAAAGGTGGTCTCTGATCCATCTTTGACACGGCAGAAAAGGGGCTGGGAGAGGTTAGACCGAGGAGGCATGGGTTGTTGTTTTTTTTACTACAGCCGACGAGGCACATATGTTTTTCAAATTAGACTGTGTCGTATTTTTGAGGAATCAAACAAACATTACAAAGAGGTTTTAGGACCAGACAATCCATTGGATTCGATACAATTATCTTATTCAGGAATTACATTTTATTTTGAAAAAGTTATAAGTAATCTGGAAATACGTGTTATTTATTGGAATTGTAGATTGAAAAAAGAAATAATCAAAAGCCATACATCATGAAACAGGCAACAGAAGTACAACAAATCAAAGTTGAAAGAAATATTACATACGCAGAGGCATTTATAGTGAGAAATCAAGAAAGTGTAGAAAAGAAAAGAAGTGTGAATAGTTCAAGAAAAAAAAAAACAAGAGGCAACAAATACAGGAATTTCCACGGACAAACTAGTTGTATTCCTGGCTTACGTAATAAACTGTACAGTACAGGCTAGAAATAAGACTGAGAAGATCAAAATAATTGTCAAAGCAGCAGCAAAGTTGTTGAAAGAACTATCTTGGGGCCGGGTGCAAGCTGTACTACAGAGAGTAGACGTGACGGAGTCATGTTACCACATTCCAACACCCTGTTAATTGTCCGGTGGAATGCCAGAAGTTTGATAGCAACCGAACATGAATTAAAAGGATATATTAAAAATATGAAAACTAATCCACATATAATTTGTATTCAAGAAACATGGCTGAAGCCAAAATTAAACTTTATAATAAAAGGATATATAACGATTCGTAAAGATAGGAATGATGGGTAAAGAGGATGATGTGCCACATTTATTAAAGAAGATGTAGTCACGGGTAAAGAAACAGCAGAACCTTTAGCAAAAACATTTGTTAAAGTGCACAGTAATGATAATTTGAGAAATGTAGAAAAACAAAAGAGAGAAGAAACGATGAGTTTAAATATTGGGGAAATGATGGAAGACAACGATAATAGCTTTACCAACACTATGGATATGACATTTTCTTTGAATGAAATGGTTCGAATTTTGAAATTAGGTTAAAAATACGTCACCGGGGAAAGACCTAGTGGGTTATCAAATGATCAAAAACTTAGGTAGCATCGTCAAAGAAGTGGTCTTGAAATGATATGACAGGTTATATGAAGAAGGAGAATGACCGGCAGAGGGGAAAATTAGCGGTAATAATTCCAATATGCAAGTCAGGGTAAGACCCGGAAGAGGCAGGAAATTATAGGCCGATAGCATTGACCTCAAATTTGGGGAAAGTAATGAAAAAAAAAAGATTAATGAAAGACTAGTATATTATTTAGAGTTAAAATAAATAATCAAAAAACTAACAAAGTGGTAAATAATGTTCAAGACTGGGGAACGGCTTGGGGTTTAAGATTCTCTGTTGGAAAGACAAAAGTCATACATTTTACAAAGAGAAAAGTACAAAACAAGCTCCAAATAAAAACTCTACGGTGAAAATATAGAAGAGGTACAAGTATTTAAATATTTAGGAATATGGTTTGATAAAAATATGAACTAGTCAACCCACATCAGCAAAATAGATTTGATTAGATTAGATCAGATAGTACTTTATTTATTCGTTCAGGAGTGTCCCTTCAGGAAAATTAAAAATAGGGGGAAAAGTAAAAAGGTGTTAAATATAATGAGGGCTTTGAGGGGTAATGATTGGGGGGCTGATAGGTTGACGTTGAAAACAATATATGTATATATATCACTTTAATTCCATCTGTTATTGATTACGGATGCATTATTTACCAATCTGCTTCAAAAACATGACTTGGGAAAATAGACTGGATCCAGTCACAGGCTTTAAGGTTATGTTGTGGAGCTACTACATCAACCCTAGTGGCAGTATTACAAGTAAAAATGAACGAAAAACCTTTGTACAAGAGGAGAGATCAACTTTCAGCAGTTTATCGGGCAACTTTAAAAGGATCCAAGCAAGGATATCCCACTTGTCCAGTGCTACCAAACTGCCAAGAAAAAGAGAAAAAAAATAATAGTTTTGGGTGGATTATAGGAGACATATGTAATAAAGTTAAAATTGACAATATTAAAGTTAGTCCTACAGTACCAATTCCTGCAATACCACCGTGGATGTTTGATAACCCAAAAGAAAACACGCAATAACTAAAGAATAGAAATTTAAATAGTTACCAGATAGAAAAATAGATTGAGATATGATATATATACGGATGCATCAAAAACTATAAAAAGTAAGGTAGAAGCTGCAGCAGTTATCCCACAAGGAAACATAGTATTAAATAAAATAATCAGTGATAAACTATCTGTTTTTACGGGGGAATTGGTAGCAATTTATAAGGCAGTTAACTGGATAGAGGAAAACAAAGCAAGGAAAGTAGTTGTGTGCTCGGACTCCAGCAGTGCATTGATGAGCATAAAAAAAAAACATAGCATCAGAAACAAGACAAGATTTAGTTTATGAAATAGTTCAGGCAATCTACAGAATAAATAAAGCGGGAGGTGTGGTAACATTTCTTTGGGTTCCTTGGAAGATATAGTAGGATGGAATTCACAACACATAGGATATAAAGCATTATACACGTATTTAAAACACATTGGGTTAAATAAAAGAATATAGAGTAGGGATCCATCTTGGTCCACACTCCATTTCAGTAGGTGGCGCTAATGCACACCAGAAGGTTGCTTGCTGGAAACAACCGCCCACCTCCGGAATCAGTCCCCGCCCATTCCCCTTAGGCGCGAAATTCATTTGAGCGGAAGACAGAGGAGTGAGAGGAGTTCTTTAAGACCGCGGAGAATCTTAAAAAGCTTACAGAAAGCAAGAAAAACTTACGGCAGGGGGCATGTCGGACATTCGCCGTTGTTTTCGATCATATTGTCCCGGACCAAGGTTTCGATGTCTGGAGTCTTTGGCGGAATCAAGCCTTCTCCTCTGCCTGGAATGGCCGAGTCTCTTCGACGGCCGTTGACGGACCCGACAGCGTTAAGGGAGACCAGCGAGCCGGAGATGCAAACGGAAAATCTGTAAGTAAATATATGTATATATGTATTGTATACCGCATGTTTTTTTCTTGTAAAATGAGAATCATTTGACTCACCAGACTGCGATTGTGTTAAAACGATCGCGTTAGGATCTTAAGGCAATTCCTCTATGAAACAAAATAATGAATACACATAATATTAAATAATTCGAAGGGTTAAACACACCTTTATAATCATCTTCCAACTTTGTAGGATCGATCAAACAAAGTTCTTCGTCTTTCACTTCGTCGTCATCTGCTGGTAAAAAAAAGAAAAGTATTACAACGTCGTACACGTGCAATGCTTTTAACGTTTAAATGCTTAAATGGAGTTAAACCATTGTCTAATTACGTGGTAAAGCAAAGGTAATGGTGTGTGTGTGTGTGTGTGTGTATGTGTGTGTGCGTGTGTGTATGTGCGTGCGTTTGTGCGTGTCCACATCTTCCCACGTAACATTCCCAGCCATCAATACATCGAAGCAGGGTCAAACATATGGTTAACCTTAACCTAATTAGTTCCTCCCAATCGTTTAAATATGTTTTCGTGGGGTCTGGAAGTTGTTTCAAACGATCGTAAACATTTAAACTGTCAAATGGCTGGTCAGATGCTGATCAGATGACATTCTCAAGCTTCGGTGTGCGACGATCGTAAAAATTTAAACTGTCAAATTGCTGGTCAGATGCTGATCAGATGACATTCTCAAGCTTCCTTAAAAACTGACCTCAACCTGAACCCTCCTTTGTTCCCTCTTAACACATCCCTCTCCAGGTCTTGAACCCACCCTCTTCCTGATTAAATCACTCCCTCTTCAGGTCTTAAACCGACCCTCTTCAGGTCTTAAACCCACCCTCTTCCTGGTTAAAACTCCACCCTCTTCCTGGTTAAAACTCCACCCTTTTCCTGGTTAAATCACTCCCTCTTCAGGTCTTAACTCCACCCTCTTCCTGGTTAAAACTCCACCCTCTTCTTGGTTAAACCAATTCCTTTTCAGGTCTTAACTCCATCCTCTTCCTGGTTAAAACTCCACCCTCTTCCTGGTTTAGCCACTCCCACTTCAGGTCTTATCTCCACCCTCTTCCTGGTTAAATCACTCCCTCTCTGGGTCTTAAACCCACCCTCTTCCTGGTTAAGTCACTCCCCCTTCAAGTCTTAAACCCCCCTCTTCCAGGTTAAAACTCCACCCTCTTCCTGGTTAAAACTACACCCTCTTCCTGGTTAAACCACTCCCACCTCAGGTCTTATCTCTACCCTCTTCCAGGGTCAGCCACACCCACTTGACTTTGACCCTTGAACTTGACCTTTGACCTTTGAACTTGACCCCTCATAAATCATTGATTTATGACCCCCCATAAATCATTTTTTGACAGAAGGTGTCCCCTTACATTTTCTAACATCCTTGGCTTTTGCCTGCCACACCGCAACCAAAGTGTTGCCATATCATATTTCTGCTATCTCATAATGCCAACAATTTGATCCTCGGAAAGCTGGGAATAAGGGTAGTGTGGCCGAGCGGTCTAAGGCGCTGGATTAAGGCTCCAGTCTCTCGGGAGGCATGGGTTCAAATCCTGCCACTGCCATATTTTGCAGGTAACGCATTTGTATCTTCCCTGACTGAGGCAATAAGACTCTTGGCCTCATTTGGAAAGCTTTGAAAAATAGGGCCCAAATGTTATCTTTGGAGTTTTCCATGCCAGGGATGCAATGAGAAAAAAACACAACCAGCACAGTTTTAAGGCCCGCCAGCAGCCTCTGGAAAAGCTCAAAGGTGGACGTGGTTGTGTGTTTATCAACATGTCGTTTGAAGATCACCGCCCCTACTTAAGACATTCAGTCCACTTTTATCTGTTTCTATATTCTGATGACACCGCAGTGATAGGACATATCACTGGCCGGCACAGAGCGACTTACAGGAGGGAGTTAGCCTGTCTGGTGACATTGTGTAGAAACAACAACCTTATCCTCAACACGGACTACACTAAGAAGACATGAGGAAAGAAAGTCTGTTCTTTATTGTTACTATTGTACAATTTTTACACATCCAAGTCCAAATTCATGCAGCAGTTTCCATAGTGTAGTGGTTATCACTTCACTGAGACACAGAAGTTACCCCGGTTCAAAAAATACAATTCACATTTCATGGTACATGAATGCAATGGGTGCTTCACACATTTGTCAAGAAACCATGCATGAGACAAGTGTCTGAAAAAAAAAGGATTAGTTCCCTGGTGGTCTAGTGGCTAGGATTCGGCGCTTTCACCGCCGCGGCCCGGGTTCGATTCCCGGTCAGGGAAAGCTAGCCATTCCGTTCTCATAGCAGGCAATTTCTATAAAACTTATGTGACTTCCATGTTTTATGCTCATCATATACAAAGCATTATCGTTGACATTTTCCATAAAGGCAATGTGGACATTGCACCAGTTTGGCCCTAAAAAGGTGCCTGAGATTCCCAGCTTTCCTCTTTCTTGTTCTCTTCGAGTTCCACGGCACGACACCTTTCCAGTTCACCCCACACCCGAGCCGAGTCACTGACGGCATCCAGATCTTGTTGGTTGAATTGCACAGGCAGGAGAGAGCAGACTAACAAATGACATCATCTGCACTCCTCCACACTAACATGCTGTAGAACATCCTCATAGCCTCGTTTGTTCATGGATACCTCGCAACGTTCCGTTTCTCAGATCTTGGGCGATTTAGGCAGGACCAAAACGCCACACTTCTTTGGAGCCGGGCAGAAGAGATTTGTTTAGTTGTGTGAGGCATTTTCCCTGCGGCTTTAGCAGAGGGCCAACCTGTTGCGGTGATGGCTGTCAGTCAGGGCTTTTCGAGGATGGAGAAATTGGCCTTGATTTTAATCTCTTCGTTGCTGGTTCTCGGTCAAACAGACTAAGACGAGGGTCAGTTTCTTGTTTGAACTTTTCCTCTGACGTCAGATAATACGGAGGATCAATGCCTAACAGCAGATAGAGATTGTAGGTTCTAATTGATTTCAAACACCCAGTTAGAGCCTCCTCGCAGGCAGTGTTTAGGCCAGGATTGATTTCGGCAAGATGACTCAACGTGATTGCAACCTGACATGAGGAACTTTTGGCTGTTTTGATTCATAAGGCGAGTTCAGTTGCTCGGATAGTGGCAGAATATGTTCCCCGGCTGGTATTGTACAGTTTTTTAGGATGCTGTTTCCAAATCCAACCTTAGCTTTAACTTTCTCAATATGGTATTTGAAGGTGACCAACATAGACTGTCTGTGGTTGTATTCAAGCTGTTTTCCGTACCATCTGACTTTAGGCTAACCATTGGTGTATGTGTATATGTGTAATTAAACTGTTGTCAGTGTTTGCTCATCGGTGGTTAGATGTGTTGTAGTAAATAAGACCATATAGGGCTTCGCCTAAGGACTTTTTTAATTCTACCAAGGTTGATTTTTCTAATGCTATTTTTTTTTTCCAAGATGGCGCTGCTTTTTTCCAAGATGGCGCTGCTGTAGTGGCTGCTGTAGGCAGGAGCTCTGTGCTCTT
Source organism: Nerophis ophidion (assembly GCF_033978795.1). Taxonomy (NCBI): domain Eukaryota; kingdom Metazoa; phylum Chordata; class Actinopteri; order Syngnathiformes; family Syngnathidae; genus Nerophis; species Nerophis ophidion. The sequence goes on from NC_084612.1 coordinate 61,038,340, forward strand.
GTGTCATCCTTTTGTGTTTCCCTCTTGTTTTCATGTCTTATTATATTTTTTTGCCTTTTGGTCCGGGACCCTTTGGGACTGTGTGACAAGGGGTGGCACTTTCGTGACCTCTGTGGTGCTTTTTTCATGGACTTCTGGATCTGCCTCCCGGGAGCCTTTTGGCTATGGAGACCAGCTGCTGGGTGTCTGCTACACCAGAGTATGTTTGGATGTACTGGAGGAGATGCGGATGAAGAGACAGGAGCTGCGGAGCTAGCACTGAGCACTGGGACGGAGAGGTTTCGCGGTGTCTTGACTGGGTGAGCAGGTGTCGGACACCTCGGTCACCTTGGACGTATCCTCGCTCATCCATTCGGACTGGACACTGGCCGAGAGTGGAGTCGGCTGTCTTGGTTGCTTTGTTGGGTCTGCTTCTGTCTCTGACCATGCTTCCTCCTCCCCAGCAGACGATGGCGTGGAACAACGCAGATGCCACCACAGTGGATATGTTTATTTTACTTTTTATTCATAGCTGTATGTAGATGTGTCTGGTTGTATCTGCTGCTTTAATGTCTTTAATGTCCTCTGTGTTCTTTGATGTTTGATGTTTCCCTCTTACACACATGGAAGAGGGATGTGTACCATGGTTATGAGTTGTTTTTTTATTTTTTTAATTTATTTGTTTTTTTCCCTTGGCCTCAGTCTGCACCTCCTCTCCAGGGCCCAGGCAAAGACCGATTTTTTTAATTTTATTTTAATCTTCTATTTTTTTCTCCCCCCTCCCCCCCTTTGTTTACCTTTATTTCATCTTTTTTGTAAGGGGCGCTGGAAGCCGGCAGACCCGTCAGCGATCCTGTTCTGTCTCCCTGTAATGTTTGTCTAAACTTGAATGGGATTGTGCTGAAAATTTAAATTTTCCTGAAGGAACTCTCCTGGCGGAATAAATAAAGTACTATCTAATCTCTATCTAATGTCGAGGTCATCAGCTGCTGCATCCCTGACCTTTTACTTGACGCATTGACTCTGACAAACGATTTTCCCTTTTTGAAGACTTGCTTTTGCGTCCAAATTTAGAAGGGTGGAACAAACATTAGTAAAATACTGTGTTTGATTTCTATAGGGCTGTTCAGCAACACCGAGTCCACACATCACAACATTCGGAGAAGGATACTTTGGTCACTTCTCAAATTTCAACAAGATGGTAGTTGAAGAAAACTAAAGGTACCTGAACCATCTCCCCGTCAGGGAATCGAACCCTGGTCTTCCGCGTGACAGGCGGAGATACTGTCCACTATACTAACGAGGACTGTATGACATGGTGTTTTCCAGGGGACAAGCAAACATCCTTGGCTTTTGCCTGCCACACCGCAACCAAAGTGTTGCCATGTCATATTTCTGCTATCTCATAATGCCGACAATTTGATCCTCGGGAAGCAGGGAATAAGGGTAGTGTGGCCGAGCGGTCTAAGGCGCTGGATTAAGGCTCCAGTCTCTCGGGTGGCGTGGGTTCAAATCCCACCACTGCCAACTTTTGCTGGTAACGCATTTGTATCTTCACTGACTGAGGCAATAAGACTCTTGGCCTCATTTGGAAAGCTTTCAAAAATAGGGCCCAAACATTAGCTTTGGAGTTTTCCATGCCAGGTATGCAATGAGAAAAAAACACAACCAGCACAGTTTTAAGGCCCGCCAGCAGCCTCTGGAAAAGCTCAAAGGTGGACGTGGTTGTGTGTTTATCAACATGTTGTTTGAAGATCACCGCCCCTACTTAAGACATTCAGTCCACTTTTATCTGTTTCTGTATTCTGATGACACCGCAGTGATAGGATGTATCAGTGGCCGGCACAGAGCGACTTACAGGAGGGAGTTAGCCTGTCTGGTGACATTGTGTAGAAACAACAACCTTATCCTCAACACGGACTACACTAAGAAGACGTGAGGAAAGAAAGTCTGTTACTATTGTACAATTTTTACACATCCAAGTCCAAATTCATGCAGCAGTTTCCATAGTGTAGTGGTTATCACTTCACTGAGACACAGAAGTTACCCCGGTTCAAAAAATACAATTCACATTTCTGACATGGTACATGAATGCAACGGGTGCTTCACACATTTGTCAAGAAACCATGCATGAGACAAGTGTCTGAAAAAAAAAGGATTAGTTCCCTGGTGGTCTAGTGGCTAGGATTCGGCGCTTTCACCGCCGCGGCCCGGGTTCGATTCCCGGTCAGGGAAAGCTATCCATTCCGTTCTCATAGCAGGCAATTTCTATAAAACTTATGTGACTTCCATGTTTTATGCTCATGATATACAAAGCATTATGGTTGACATTTTCCATAAAGGCAATGTGGACATTGCTCCAATTTGGCCAAAAAAAGGTGCCTGAGATTCCCAGCTTTCCTCTTTCTTGTTCTCTTCGAGTTCCACGGCACGACACCTTTCCAGTTCACCCCACACCCGAGCCGAGTCATTGACGGCATCCAGATCTTGTTGGTTGAATTGCACAGGCAGGAGAGAGCAGACAAACAAATGACAGATCATCTGCACTCCTCCACACTAACATGCTGTAGAACATCCTCATAGCCTCGTTTGTTCATGGATACCTTGCAAAGTTCCGTTTCTCAGATCTTGGGCGATTTAGGCAGGACCAAAACGCCACACTCCTTTGGAGCCGGGCAGAAGAGATTTGTTTAGTTGTGGGAGGCATTTTCCCTGCAGCTTTAGCAGAGGGCCAACCTGTTGCGGTGATGGCTGTCAGTCGGGGCTTGTCCAGGATGGAGGAAATTTGCCTGGATTTTAATCTCTTCGTTGCAGGTTCTCGGTCAGAGCGAGACGAGGGTCAGTTTCTTGTTTGAACTTTTCCTCTGACGTCAGATAATACGGAGGATCAATGCCTAACAGCAGATAGAGATTGTAGGTTCTAATTGATTTCAAACACCCAGTAAGAGCCTCTCAGGCAGTGTTTAGGCCAGGATTGATTTCGGCAAGATGACTCAACGTGATTGCAACATGACATGAGGCACTTTTGGCTGTTTTGATTCATAAGGCGAGTTCAGTTGCACGGATAGTGGCAGAATATGTTCCCCGGCTGGTATTATACAGTTTTTTAGGATGCTGTTTCCAAATCCAACCTTAGCTTTAACTTTCTCAATATGATATTTGAAGGTGACCAACATAGACTGTCTGTGGTTGTATTCAAGCTGTTTTCCGTACCATCTGACTTTAGGCTAACCATTGGTGTATTTGTATATGTGTAATTAAACTGTTGTCAGTGTTTGCTCATCGGTGGTTAGATGTGTTGTAGTAAATAAGACCATATAGGGCTTCGCCTAAGGACTTTTCTAATTCTACCAAGGTTGATTTTTCTAATGCTATGTCGAGGTCGTCAGCTGCTGCATCCCTAACCTTTTATTTGACGCATTGACTCTGACAAACGATTTTCCCTTTTTGAAGACTTGCTTTTGCGTCCTAATTTAGAAGGGTGGAAAAAACATTAGTAAAATACTGTGTTTGATTTCTATAGGGCTGTGCAGCAACGCCGAGTCCACACATCACAACATTCGGAGAATGATACTTTGGTCACTTCTCAAATTTTAACAAGATGGTAATTGAAGAAAATTAGAGGTGCCTGAACCATCTCCCCGTCAGGGAATCAAACCCTGGTCTTCCGCGTGACAGGCGGAGATACTGTCCACTATACTAACGAGGACTGCGTAACATTGTGTTTTCCAGGGGACAAGCAAACATCCTTGGCTTTTGCCTGCCACACCGCAACCAAAGTGTTGCCATGTCATATTTCTGCTATCTCATAATGCCGCCAATTTGATCCACGGAAAGCTGGGAATAAGGGTAGTGTGGCCGAGCTGTCTAAGGCGCTGGATTAAGGCTCCAGTCTCTCTGGAGGCGTGGGTTGACACCTTCTGTCAAAAAAAGATTTATGGGGGGGTCATAAATCAATGATTTATGAGGGGTCATAAATCAACGATTTATGAGGGGTCAAGTTCAAAGGTCGAGGTCAAAGGTCAAGTTCAAGGGTCAAAGGTCAAGATCAATTGGGTGTGGCTTACCCCGGAAGAGGGTGGAATTTTAACGTGGGAGAGGGCAGAGTTAAGACCTGAAGTGGTAGTGGTTTAACCATGAAGAGGGTGGAGTTTTAACCAGGAAGAGGGTGTAGTTAAGACCTGAATAGGGAGTTATTTAACCAGGAAAATGGTGGAGTTTTAACCAGGAAGAGGTGGGTTTTAGACCCGAAGAGGGGGCGATTTAACCACGAAAAGGGTGGAGTTTTAGCCAGGAAGAGGGTGGAGTTTTAACCAGGAAGAGGGTGGGTTTAAGACCTGAAGAGGGTGGGTTTAAGACCTGAAGAGGGAGTGATTTAACCAGGAAGAGGGTGGGTTTAAGACCTGGAGAGGGATTAGTTAAGAGGGAACAAAGGAGGGTTCAGGTTGAGGTCAGGTTTTAAGGAAGCTTGAGAATGTCATCTGATCAGCATCTGACCAGCCATTTGACAGTTTAAATGTTTACGATCGTTTGAAACAACTTCCAGACCTCACGAAAACATATTTAAACGATTGGGAGGAACTAATTAGGTTAAGGTTAACCATATGTTTGACCCTGCTTCGATGTATTGATGGCTGGGAATGTTACGTGGGAAGATGTGGACACGCACACACGCACGCACACACGCACACACACACACACACACACACGCACACACACACACACACCATTACCTCTGCTTTACCAAGTTATTAGACAATGGTTTAACTCCTTTTAAGCATTTAAACGTTAAAAGCATTGCACGTGTACGACGTTGTAATACTTTTTTTATAAACCAGCCGATGACGTTGAAGTGAAAGACGAAGAAATTTGTTCAAACGATCTTACAAAGTCCGCGCGAATGTTTGTTCCTCTTAGCCCCGCCTGCAAAAGTTAATGTTGCTATGTCTGTCCAGCTTTCGCTCCTACCGAGAAATTTAAAGCCTACAGGAAAAATAAGTAATTTACATTTATTTACACGGCGGATTTCACAGACAGAATCACAAAGTGATTAACAGTGTGTATAGAAAATGAAAGCATGGTAAAAAAAAAAAAAAAAAAAATTAAAGTGAAATTTCCTGCCGTTCCTCGCGCCCCACCTGTCATGTCTCTATTCCCCACACTTTGAGAAATGCTGAATTAGGTCAACATTTTTCGACCCGTATGTACAGTCACCATGTGCTCGGAGAAGAGGTAGGATTAAATATAAGTTTTACTTCTTAATATTCCTTTTCACATTTGTTGAAAGGTGCAAATGGAACCATGTGATGTTACTTGACGTAAACATGTCTGTAACAAATACATCAAAACCATAGCCACATGCGTAATGACTAACATTTACATAACATTTTGTAGATAGCATTGCATGTCTTGTCTTGTTCTATTCTGTCTTTTGAACGTACAAGTAAATGTCTTGTATTTAGTGTGAGGTGTAACTGTTGTGTTTATTTTGTGTCATTGTGAAGTTTTTTGTACCTGAAAATCAGATATCCCGGCCCCATTTTTTCCTCTAAATCTGTTCCCCAGGTCAAAATAATTGCCGAGTGTGACCGTGTGTGACCGTGTGTCTTGGCTACCACTCTTTACCGCATCTCTCCATGAACCCCGATACAAACATCCGACCAGGAGCGTTGGGCTGCAGTGCATTGTGGGTAAGCGAGTCTTGTACATGATCATGTTCATTTGCAAAATAAACCAGCGAGCACAACTCAGCTTTGATACAAAATGAAAGTAAAAAGTAATGTTGGAATATTTTAAAAAACTCAGCTCGGATTAATTACTGTTCTCTTGGTAGTGGAGAAGAAGTGGGGGTTAGGGGCAAAGGTGGTCTCTGATCCGTCTTTGATACGGCAGAAAAGGGGCTGGGAAAGGTTAGACCGAGGAGGCATGGGTTTGTTTTTTTTACTACAGCCGACGAGGCACATATGTTTTTCAAATTAGACTGTGTCGTATTTTTGAGGAATCAAACAAACATTACAAAGAGGTTTTAGGACCAGACAATCCATTGGATTCGATACAATTATCTTATTCAGGAATTACATTTTATTTTGAAAAAGTTATCAGTAATCTGGAAATACGTGTTATTTATTGGAATTGTAGATTGAAAAAAGAAATAATCAAAAGCCATACATCAAGAAACAGGCAACAGAAGTACAACAAATCAAAGTTGAAATAAATATTACATACGCAGAGGCATTTAAAGTGAGAAACCAAGAAAGTGTAGAAAAGAACAGAAGTATGAATAGTTCAAGAAATAAAAAAAAACAAGAGGCAACAAATACAGGAATTTCCACGGACAAACTAGTTGTATTCCTGGCTTACGTAATAAACTGTACAGAACAGGCTAGAAATAAGACTGAGAAGATCAAAATAATTGTCAAAGCAGCAGCAAAGTTGTTGAAAGAACTATTTTGGGACCGGGTGCAAGCTGTACTACAGAGACTAGACGTGACGGAGTCATGTTACCACATTCCAACAACCTTTTAATTGTCCGATGGAATGCCGGAAGTTTGATAGCAAACGAACATGAATTAAAAGGATATATTAAAAATATGAAAACTAAACCACATATCATTTGTATTCAAGAAACATGGCTGAAGCCAAAATTAAACTTTATAATAAAAGGATATATAACGATTCGTAAAGATAGGAATAGGTAAAGCAAGGAAAGTAGTTGTGTGCTCGGACTCCAGCAGTGCATTGATGAGCATAAAAAAAAAACATAGCATCAGAAACAAGACAAGATTTAGTTTATGAAATAGTTCAGGCAATCTACAGAATAAATAAAGCAGGAGGTGTGGTAACATTTCTTTGGGTTCCTTGGAAGATATAGTAGGATGGAATTCACAACACATAGGATATAAAGCATTATACACGTATTTAAAAAACATTGGGTTAAATAAAAGAATATAGAGTAGGGATCCATCTTGGTCCACACTCCATTTCAGTAGGTAGTGCTAATGCACACCAGAAGGTTGCTTGCTGGAAGCAACCGCCCACCTCCGGAATCAGTCCCCGCCCATTACCCTTAGCCCGCGAAATTCATTTGAGCGGAAGACAGAGGAGTGACAGGAGTTCTTTAAAACCGCGGAGAATCTTAAAAAGCTTACAGAAAGCAAGAAAAACTTACGGCGGGGGCATGTCGGACATTCGCCGTTGTTTTCGATGATATTGTCCCGTACCAAGGTTTCGATGTCTGGAGTCTTTGGCGGAATCAAGCCTTCTCCTCTGCCTGGAATGGCCGACTCTCTTCGACGGCCGTTGACGGACCCGCCAGCGTTAAGGGAGACCAGCGAGCCGGAGATGTAAACGGAAAATCTGTAAGTAAATATATGTATATATGTATTGTATACCGCATGTTTTTTTCTTGTAAAATGAGAATCATTTGACTCACCAGACTGCGATTGTGTTAAAACGATCGCGTTAGGATCTTAAGGCAATTCCTCTATGAAACAAAATAATGAATACACATAATATTAAATAATTCGAAGGTTTAAACACACCTCGATAATCATCTTCCAACTTTGTAAGATCGATCAAACAAAATTCTTCGTCTTTCACTTCGTCGTCATCGGCTGGTAAAAAAAAGAAAAGTATTACAACGTCGTACACGTGCAATGCTTTCAACGTTTAAATGCTTAAAAGGAGTTAAACAATTGTCTAATAACGTGGTAAAGCAGAGGTAATGGTGTGTGTGTGTGTGTGTGTGTGTGTGTGTTTATGCGTGTGTGTGTGTGTGTGCGTGTGTGCGTGCGTGTGTGCATGTCCACATCTTCCCACGGAACATTCCCAGCAACTTACATCGAAGCAGGGTCAAACATATGGTTAACCTTAATCTAATTAGTTCCTCCCAATCGTTTAAATATGTTTTCGTGAGGTCTGGAAGTTGTTTCAAACGATCGTAAACATTTAAACTGTCAAATGGCTGGTCAGATGCTGATCAGATGACATTCTCAAGCTTCGGTGTGCGACGATCGTAAACATTTAAACTGTCAAATGGCTGGTCAGATGCTGATCAGATGACATTCTCAAGCTTCCTTAAAAACTGACCTCAACCCTCCTTTGTTCCCTCTTAACCAATCCCTCTCCAGGTCTTAAACCCACCCTTTTCCTGGTTAAATCACTCCCTCCTCGGGTCTTAACCCGACCTCCTCAGGTCGTAAACCCACCCTCTTCCTGGTTAAAACTCCACCCTCTTTCTGGTTAAAACTCCACCCTTTTCCTGGTTAAATCACTCCCTCTTCAGGTCTCAACGCCACCCTCTTCCTGGTTAAAACTCCACCCTCTTCCTGGTTAAACCAATTCCTTTTCAGGTCTTATCTACATCCTCTTCCTGGTTAAAACTCCACCCTCTTCCTGGTTTAACCACTCCCACTTCAGGTCTTATCTCCGCCCTCTTCCTGGTTAAATCACTCCCTCTTCAGGTCTTAAACCCACCCTCTTCCTGGTTAAATCACTCCCAGGGAAAGCTATCCATTCTGTTCTCATAGCAGGCAATTTCTATAAAACTTATGTGACTTCCATGTTTTATGCTCATGATATACAAAGCATTATCGTTGACATTTTCCATAAGGGCAATGTGGACATTGCTCCAATTTGGCCAAAAAAAGGTTCCTGAGATTCCCAGCTTTCCTCTTTGTTGTTCTCTTCGAGTTCCACGGCACGACACCTTTCCAGTTCACCCCACACCCGAGCCGAGTCACTGACGGCATACAGATCTTGTTGGTTGAATTGCACAGGCAGGAGAGAGCAGACTAACAAATGACACATCATCTGCACTCCTCCACACTAACATGCTGTAGAACATCCTCATAGCCTCATTTGTTCACAGATACCTTGCAACGTTCCGTTTCTCAGATCTTGGACGATTTAGGCAGGACCGAAATGCCACACTTCTTTGGAGCCGGGCAGAAGAGATTTGTTTAGTTGTGTGAGGCATTTTCCCTGCGGCTTTAGCAGAGGGCCAACCTGTTGCGGTGATGGCTGTCAGTCAGGGCTTGTCCAGGATGGAGGAAATTTGCCTTGATTTTAATCTCTTCGTTGAGGGTTCTCGGTCAAACAGAGCGAGACGAGGGTCAGTTTCTTGTTTGAACTTTCCTCTGACGTCAGATAATACGGAGGATCAATGCCTAACAGCAGATAGAGATTGTAGGTTCTAATTGATTTCAAACACCCAGTTAGAGCCTCGCAGGCAGTGTTTAGGCCAGGATTGATTTCGGCAAGATGACTCAACGTGATTGCAACATGACATGAGGCACTTTTGGCTGTTTTGATTCATAAGGCGAGTTCAGTTGCTCGGATAGTGGCAGAATATGTTCCCCGGCTGGTATTGTACAGTTTTTTAGGATGCTGTTTCCAAATCCAACCTTAGCTTTAACTTTATCAATATGATATTTGAAGGTGACCAACATAGACTGTCTGTGGTTGTATTCAAGCTGTTTTCCGTACCATCTGACTTTAGGCTAACCATTGGTGTATGTGTATATGTGTAATTAAACTGTTGTCAGTGTTTGCTCATCGGTGGTTAGATGTGTTGTAGTAAATAAGACCATATAGGGCTTCGCCTAAGGACTTTTCTAATTCTACCAAGGTTGATTTTTCTAATGCTATGTCGAGGTCGTCAGCTGCTGCATCCCTAACCTTTTATTTGACGTATTGACTCTGACAAACGATTTTCCCTTTTTGAAGACTTGCTTTTGCGTCCTAATTTAGAAGGGTGGAACAAACATTAGTAAAATACTGTGTTTGATTTCTATAGGGCTGTGCAGCAACGCCGAGTCCACACATCACAACATTCGGAGAATGATACTTTGGTCACTTCTCAAATTTCAACAAGATTGTAATTGAAGAAAATTAGAGGTACCTGAACCATCTCACCGTCAGGGAATCAAACCCTGGTCTTCCGCGTGACAGGCAGAGATACTGTCCACTATACTAACGAGGACTGCGTGACATAGTGTTTTCCAGGGGACAAGCAAACATCCTTGGCTTTTGCCTGCCACACCGCAACCAAAGTGTTGCCATGTCATATGTCTGCTATCTCATAATGCCGACAATTTGATCCTCGGAAAGCTGGGAGTAAGGGTAGTGTGGCCGAGCGGTCTAAGGCGCTGGATTAAGGCTCCAGTCTCTCGGGAGGCGTGGGTTCAAATCCCACCACTGCCACCTTTTGCTGGTAACGCATTTGTATCTTCCCTGACTGAGGCAATAAGACTCTTGGCCTCATTTGGAAAGCTTTCAAAAATAGGGCCCAAACGTTAGTTTTGGAGTTTTCAATGCCAGGTATGCAATTAGAAAAAAACACAACCAACACAGTTTTAAGGCCCGCCAGCAGCCTCTGGAAAAGCTAAAAGGTGGACGTGGTTGTGTGTTTATCAACATGTCGTTTGAAGATCACCGCCCCTACTTAAGACATTCAGTCCACTTTTATCTGTTTCTATTTTCTGATGACACCGCAGTGATAGGATGTATCAGTGGCCGGCACAGAGCGACTTACAGGAGGGAGTTAGCCTGTCTGGTGACATTGTGTAGAAACAACGACCTTATCCTCAACACGGACTATACTAAGAAGACATGAGGAAAGAAAGTCTGTTCGTTATTGTTACTATTGTACAATTTTATACACATCCAAGTCCAAATTCATGCAGCAGTTTCCATAGTGTAGTGGTTATCACTTCACTGAGACACAGAAGTTACCCCGGTTCAAAAAATACAATTCAAATTTCTGACATGGTACATGAATGCAATGGGTGCTTCACACATTTGTCAAGAAACCTTGCAGGAGACAAGTGTCTGCACAAATGATCAGTTCCCTGGTGGTCTAGTGGCTAGGATTCGGCGCTTTCACCGCCGCGGCCCGGTTTCGATTCCCGGTCAGGGAAAGCTATTCATTCCGTTCTCATAGCAGGCAGTTTCTATAAAACTTATGTGACTTCCATGTTTTATTCTCATGATATACAAAGCATTATTGTTGACATTTTCCATAAAGGCAATGTGGACATTGCTCCAATTTGGCCAAAAAAAGGTGCCTGAGATTCCCAGCTTTCCTCTTTCTTGTTCTCTTCGAGTTCCACGGCACGACACCTTTCCAGTTCACCCCACACCCGAGCCGAGTCACTGACAGCATCCAGATCTTGTTGGTTGAATTGCACAGGCAGGAGAGAGCAGACTAACAAATGACACATCATCTGCACTCCTCCACACTAACATGCTGTAGAACATCCTCATAGCCTCATTTGTTCATGGATACCTTGCAACGTTCCGTTTCTCAGATCTTGGGCGATTTTGGCAGGACCGAAACGCCACACTTCTTTGGAGCCGGGCAGAAGAGATTTGTTTAGTTGTGTGAGGCATTTTCCCTGCGGCTTTAGCAGAGGGCCAACCTGTTGCGGTGATGGCTGTCAGTCAGGGCTTGTCCAGGATGGAGGAAATTTGCCTTGATTTTAATCTCTTCGTTGCAGGTTCTCGGTCAAACAGAGCGAGACGAGGGTCAGTTTCTTGTTTGAACTTTTCCTCTGACGTCAGATAATACGGAGGATCAATGCCTAACAGCAGATAGAGATTGTAGGTTCTAATTGATTTCAAACACCCAGTTAGAGCCTCGCAGGCAGTGTTTAGGCCAGGATTGATTTCGGCAAGATGACTCAACGTAATTGCAACCTGACATGAGGCACTTTTGGCTGTTTTGATTCATAGGGCGAGTTCAGTTGCTCGGATAGTGGCAGAATATGTTCCCCGGCTGGTATTGTAGAGTTTTTTAGGATGCTGTTTCCAAATCCAACCTTAGCTTTAACTTTCTCAATATGATATTTGAAGGTGACCAACATAGACTGTCTGTGGTTGTATTCAAGCTGTTTTCTGTACCATCTGACTTTAGGCTAACCATTGGTGTATGTGTATACGTGTAATTAAACTGTTGTCAGTGTTTGCTCATCGGTGGTTAGATGTGTTGTAGCAAATAAGACCATATAGGGCTTCGCCTAAGGACTTTTCTAATTCTACCAAGGTTGATTTTTCTAATGCTATGTCGAGGTCGTCAGCTGCTGCATCCCTAACCTTTTATTTGACGCATTGACTCTGACAAACGATTTTCCCTTTTTGAAGACTTGCTTTTGCGTCCTAATTTAGAAGGGTGGAACAAACATTAGTAAAATACTGTGTTTGATTTCTATAGGGCTGTGCAGCAACGCCGAGTCCACACATCACAACATTCGAAGAATGATACTTTGGTCACTTCTCAAATTTCAACAAGATGGTAATTGAGGAAAATTAGAGGTACCTGAACCATCTCCCCGTCAGGGAATCGAACCCTGGTCTTCCGCGTGACAGGCGGAGATACTGTCCACTATACTAACGAGGACTGTATAACATGGTGTTTTCCAGGGGACAAGCAAACATCCTTGGCTTTTGCCTGCCACACCGCAACCAAAGTGTTGCCATGTCATATTTCTGCTATCTCATAATGCCGACAATTTGATCCTCGGGAAGCTGGGAATAAGGGTAGTGTGGTCGAGCGGTCTAAGGCGCTGGATTAAGGCTCCAGTCTCTCGGGAGGCGTGGGTTCAAATCCCACCACTGCCATCTTTTGCTGATAACGCATTTGTATCTTCCCTAACTGAGGCAATAAGATCTACTTGGTCCCTCGACGAATCTGGTTGGTGGTTTGGCACACCACGTGTAGGAGAGGAGCGCTATTTCACCTCCTCCCACAGGGATTTTGGGTAGACTACCTCACCCTGATGCCACCAGGGGATTATTCTGCCCCTTGTTGATTGGTGGTCTTCTCCCGTTGTTGTTGTTCACGTAACTCGGTACGTGTCCCTCTCAACGTGCGTGCAGGGGCGTCCGCCGCTGCACACTGGCTCCAGTGGAACCACGTGTCTCCCTTGCCGTTCAGCCGAACAGCATGCGAGGTGCGTTCAGTCACTCGATATGGACCCGTCCACCTGGGTTCGGTCCACTTTCGCTTGAGCACCTTCAGCAGGACCCACTCTGTGCTTGGTGGGGTCGCTGTGTCTTCCTTGTTTCTTTCCCCCACCTGCTTGGCATACTCTGCAACAATGGCTTGTAAAGCATGGAAATACTGTGTGTGGGTTAATGACTGATCATCACCTTTGATTCCAATAAGCTTGGACTGGGGCCCTGGAAACCTCCTGCCTGTGGTCAGCTCAAAGGGAGTAAAGGCCGTGCTTTGGTTTATTGAGCTTTTAACAGACATGAGGGCAAGGGGTAGCGCATCTAGCCAATTAATTTTAGTCAGTGCACAGATTTTTGCCAATATAGATTTGAGTGTTTGGTTCATTCTTTCAACCTTTCCTTGGGATTGTGGGTGGTAGACCGAACCAAACTTGTGTTTCAACCCCAGCATTTCTTCAACCTTTTGCAGATCATGGTTTTTGAAATGTGTACCATTATCTGATCGGATTTTCTCAGGAAAACCATGTCTGGGGATATACTGGTTTAACAAAAACTTCACCACTGTCTTACTGTCTTCCCTTTTTGTAGGGAGTACCTCTGGCCAACCTGAATACGCATCCACACATACCAACATATACCTGTACCCTTTTACTGAATTCACCATATCTGTGTAATCTATGATGATTTCTTTCCCTGTTTTCGTCTCGAGAGGGAAACGTCCAGGATGCGGTCTGACTGTTGGTCGTGCATTATACATGGTGCATTCAGGGCAAGTATGTACATGATATTTACACATATCTTTCAAAAATGGGTGCCACCAATTTTCGAGGTTTCTCTGCATCTGTGCAGCCCCGACATGTCCCACTCCGTGCGCCTCAGTTAGTGCTATGTTTTTTATTCCAGGTGGTAGCACAATCCGTCAAAACATCCTTTAATACCTGATTAAATAGGCCAGGGGATAGAGCAAATCCCTGAGGAAGACAAGAATAGGTCAGTTGGACACCTCGGTAGGTGAAGGCAAAAATGTTTCTACATTCTTCGGCTAGTGGTAGGCAGAAAAATGCATTAGCGAGGTCGATACAGGTGAACCATTGGTGGCTAGGATCAAGATTAGTCAACGCAACGTAAGGGTTGGGAACTGGGATGGTTTGCGTGCATAACGCAGAGTTAATGGCCCTAAGATCATGAACCATGCGATATTTACCAGTGCCCTTCTTTTCAATGGGCCATATGGGAGTGTTCCATTCTGAGGATGTTTCTACCAACACCCCCTTTTCAAATAGACCTTCAATGGTATCTGCAATGCCGATTTCGGCGTCTTTTTTACTTGGGTATTGGGGAACCCACACTGGGTTGTTATTTTTCAGCTTGAAAGTAACTGGGGGGCAGTCGACTAGGCCAACATCCGTGGGCCCAGCGGACCATAGTGAGTCAGGCAGTGAATCTAACAACAATGCTGCTTCGGGGTGATCTGTTTTCTCTCGGCCATGGTGGCGGGAGATTTGAGCGTGTTCAAGGAGAGCGTGGTCAGTGCAAGAAACCTGTATTTTGTAGATTTGAGTTGCGGGTGAATACCACAACGAAGAGCCAACCCTCTGCCAATCAGTTTGCAGTTGTGCTGTTTTAACTATAGAACCCAGCTCTTTGGCTTGGTGCTCTGGATGTAAGGCTAAAGACACATGGGGGGAAGCCTCGTCACTCATCATATACCACTGTAGTTGTTCTGGGGTGAGAGAAACTTATGCCGCTACACCTATGGGAGCCACATAAATGTTATTAGTGGAAAGAGCCCAATTAGTTCCCTCTATTTCCCTGCTAAACTGTTCCTCATACCACTGTGTATCCTCTCTATCATAAAACAATGTCATATGAGGAGGGTCAGGAGGGGCCACATAGGGGTGTATTTGGGAGATCCAGGGTTTCCAAGTCAGGTAAGCCGACAGGATTCCACCTTTATCACTAGTTTCACTGTGTAGGAGACCCCAGTAGATGTCAGCCGATCTGTCTGCAACTGGCTGAATCATGTATTGGCTTGAATGTGAAGACTCAATACTGGCGCAGGGTAGAGATGTTCCATCAGGGAATGAGACTGTTAGTCCGTCAGGCGAGCAGAGAATAGTAGCCCACAATCGAGTCAGGAGGTCTCTCCCCAACAGGTTGGAAGGTACCTCAGGGGAGTAGATGAAAGGATGCAACACAGTCTGATTGCCAAGCCGTGTTGTGAGAGGCTTGGTGTAAGGCAGCATAGTAGGAACCCCAGAGAAACCCATGACTGTTATGACGTCTGATGTAAGCAGCTTCTTTTCCACAGTCTTGATAGTGGAGACGGTAGCACCGGTATCCACTAAGAAAGGCAGCAAGTCCTGATTTACTGTCACTGACAGCACCGGTTCTGCCGTAAGGTGCTGTCCAGGGCTTCTCTGTGGGGCGTGTCACTCAGTGTCTTGCCACAAGGGGAACTGTGGTGCGGGTCCTCTCCCTTGAGACTGAGGAGGGCGTGTTCCTCCCCGGTTCTGAACTCCTCTCTGTGGAAACCCTCTTTGTGACTGAGCAGGGTTATATGGGCACTCCCTCACCCAATGGGAGGAGCCCCCACACAGGAAACAGCCTTGGTTTCCTCCTTGAGGCTTTCCCCTGGAAAACCCTCTCCTTCCTCCACCCCGTGGGCCTCCCCTTCCCCTATTTTGTCCTCCCCTTCTTCTGAAATGTGGCGTCCCAGACTCCTGAACGTTATCGCCGTCCCACTGCTGTACAGTTTGAGACATAACCTTGACCTGATCTTTCTTGCCCTTCTTTTTGTCGTTTAAGTCATCTCTAGCTTTGGCTAGTTGTAATTTCAGTAATTGTGCCTGCAAATCTGCTTTGTCTTTCTCATCTTGTTGTTTTTTTGGCTTGAGCCGTGGTAAGGTGATGAACGAGATGCTTCTCCCATGTACAAAGTTGACATCGTAACATGTCAGGGTTACTTTTCATGGCTGTTTGCACTGACTCAGGCACTCCACTCAGAACTGCTTGTCGGAACCACTCGGCCTGTGACCCAGTGTTACTGGGGTATGGGCCGGTTTGATTGGTCCAGGCCTCTTTGGCTTCACATAAAAACTGCCTGGGGTTTTGTTTGGGGTCCCATCTAATTTTAGGCATAACGGCTGAATTAGGCAGTGGGAAATGACTACGCATTGCAGCACCAAGAGCAGTGCAGAGTTGGGTGAATCTGACCTCATCGGACAGTGTTAGAGTTTTTGCGTCCGTCTCTACATCTCTAAGATTAGTCTGGGTCATGCACCGAGCAGCAACAGCGCGGAAATCTCCTAATGCCAGAGTGTGCCTCTTTCAATGTAAAATGTGGGATACATGCCGTGGGTTGGAGGCGCATAGGGTGGAGGACATGTGGGGACATGAGGTGCAGTTACCGATTTGGAGTGAAGCTCCTTTTGGTGCAGATGTTTGGTGCTTTGTCAGCAGATCAACAGTTCAGCCCACTCCCGTCGCTCCTTCTCCCAGTCGCGCTCCTTTTTCCTCCAACTGGACTTCTGCAACAAACCTGCAATCTTTCCCTGCTCTTCCGCTTCATCTCTCTTTATAGCTGCTGTGTTCATCTTATCAAGTATCAATTGTCCTAAGGGCCCTATATGTTCCAATGTTTTCCCCATGTCCTGAATAAGTTGTTCTAATTTTTGTTTTGCTTTTGTTACTTTCTTCTCTTTATCTGTTGGCTTTGATGTGGCAGCTAGGGCATTAGCTGTGGATCCAATTTGGGTCAATAGGGTGACATATGGGCTGACCGGGCCCCATCCATCATCATCTATTTCTCTATCAAACTCTCCTTCCATTTTTAACTAGACTCTGAGCTCCACAGTTTTATTGCGACAACAATCTTCCCGGAGATAGCTGCGTTAGCCCACTGCGGTTCTCTGAGAGACAAGCTTCTAGGCCGGCCCTAAAGGTCGGTCCGGTCTCCCACTGGGTGTCCTATCACAAGAACCTTAGCGTTTACTCCAAAGATAAGATGTCTCGCTTATCAACTGGGTGGTTTAGCCCTCGCTGCGTGTCTGTTGGTCAGATATGGACGGTTTTCACCGCCCACCCTGCCCTAAACTGTAGCGAATGAACGACGTTCGTTTACACCGTTGGGTATCCCGTCAGTTCATCAGCCGCAGACCCAGCACACAACGAGTATTCACACAACGATTTACTCAGAGTCTTATTCTCCCCACTTCCCTTCTTACCTCAACAACACTTAAAATACACACACAAAGTTAGTGTCATATACACATTTGATACCAACACAGTATTTTCTTCAGCTTAAAGTTGTGTTATCGAAAGACTACTCAGTCTCTATTTTAAACTGCAGTTTCCTTCGACTGTATTTTTCTTCTCCCCTCATTTTTCCCACGTAAAACAACCTATTTTGTTGTTTTGAGGAGTTTTATACAGCGATATTTCAATCTCTCCAAGGTTTATAAACCTATTTTCCCAAACGTTTTTGGAGTTTTCATATCGTAACAACAACTAGAATTTAGGGACCTCAACCCCCGGGACTCTAACCCAGCCGCGGTACTAACCGCTCCTGGACCCCGTCGGATCTCAGGTGGAGTTACGCCACTCTCGAGGTTACTGTGTATTCCTCCTGTATCGAAGTTATTTACACTTCTACTGACTCTTTTAGTTTATATGTTTTCCTACAAGTACATAGGACAGGACACTATTTTAGTAGTTTCCAATATGCAGAATTTGTTTTAACAGGTTTCTGCTTACCTTATTGGTAAGTGTCTTTGTCCTTTGTCCATGAAGAAAATTTTTAGGTCCGAATGGTCCTCTCGATGTTCTCCTCACAACTCCCTGTATCCCGGACGAGCCCCCAAATTTGTTGAGACGCATTTTTAGTGCCGTCTCACCTGGGCCGGGAGCAGGAAAACAATTCGAGGAGGCAGGAGTTGAGTCAAGTAGAAGTATTTTATTAAACGCAGTCTACAGAGAGCGGAGATCGTATAGTACACTTGAACAGTAGTACCAGGAAAACCCAAAGCGATCTGTCTGAGAGTTTGTTGTACAGCAGCTTATATACACTGTGCCAGTAGTTATCTGATTGGTGAGTCTACTGACTGACGTCGGTTGCTATGTGTCTCGTGTCTAGGAACTACGCTTAGTTTCCTGTTAAGTTGGTTGTTGCTCAAGCATCTGTTTCCTGTATGTGCAGTGTTTGCTTGGTTTCCTGTTATGTTCGTTATTGCTCAAACATCTGTTTCCTGTAGGTGCAGTGTTTGGCACACTGAGTCAAATTGAGGTCAGGACGTTTCCTGTTTTGTTTGGTACACTCTGAACTCTCCGACAACTCTGAACTCTCAGACATGAGGCTTTGTACACTCATTACTTTGTCTATATGATATTTGAAGGTGACCAACATAGACTGTCTGTGGTTGTATTCAAGCTGTTTTCCGTACCATCTGACTTTAGGCTAACCATTGGTGTATGTGTATATGTGTAATTAAACTGTTGTCAGTGTTTGCTCATCGGTGGTTAGATGTGTTGTACTAAATAAGACCATATACGGCTTCGCCTAAGGACTTTTCTAATTCTACCAAGGTTGATTTTTCTAATGCTATGTCAGGGTCGTCAGCTGCTGCATCCCTAACCTTTTATTTGACGCATTGACTCTGACAAACGATTTTCCCTTTTTGAAGACTTGCTTTTGCGTCCTAATTTACAAGGGTGGAACAAACACTAGTAAAATACTTTGTTTGATTTCTATAGGGCTGTGCAGCAATGCCGAGTCCACACATCACAACATTCGGAGAATGATACTTTGGTCACTTCTCAAATTTCAACAAGATGGTAATTGAAGAAAATTAGAGGTACCTGAACAATCTCCCCGTCAGGGAATCTAACCCTGGTCTTCCGCGTGACAGGCGGAGACACTTTCCACTATACTACGAGGACTGCGTGACATAGTGTTTTCCAGGGGACAAGCAAAAATCCTTGGCTTTTGCCTGCCACACCGCAACCAAAGTGTTGCCATGTCATATTTCTGCTATCTCATAGTGCCGACAATTTGATTCTCGGAAAGCTGTGAATAAGGGTAGTGTGGCCGAGCGGTCTAAGGCGCTGGATTAAGGCTCCAGTCTCTCGGGAGGCGTGGGTTCGAATCCCACCACTGCCATCTTTTGCTGGTAACGCATTTGTATCTTCCCTGACTGAGGCAATAAGACTCTTGGCCTCATTTGGAAAGCTTTCAAAAATAGGGCCCAATTCTTAGCTTTGGAGTTTTCCATGGCAGGTATGCAATGAGAAAAAAACACAACCAGCACAGTTTTAAGGCCCGCCAGCAGCCTCTGGAAAAGCTAAAAGGTGGACGCGGTTGTGTGTTTATCAACATGTCGTTTGAAGATCACCGCCCCTACTTAAGACATTCAGTCCACTTTTATCTGTTTCTGTATTCTGATGACACCGCAGTGATAGGATGTATCACTGGCCGGCACAGAGCGACTTACAGGAGGGAGTTAGCCTGTCTGGTGACATTGTGTAGAAACAACAACCTTATCCTCAACACGGACTACAGTAAGAAGACATGAGGAAAGAAAGTCTGTTCGTTATTTTTACTATTGTACAATTTTTACACATTCAAGTCCAAATTCATGCAGCAGTTTCCATAGTGTAGTGGTTATCACTTCACTGAGACACAGAAGTTACCCCGGTTCAAAAAATACAATTCACATTTCTGACATGGTACATGAATGCAATGGGTGCTTCACACATTTGTCAAGAAACCATGCAGGAGACAAGTGTCTGAACAAATGATCAGTTCCCTTTTGGTCTAGTGGCTAGGATTCGGCGCTTTCACCGCCGCGGCCCGGGTTCGATTCCCGGTCAGGGAAAGCTATCCATTCCGTTCTCATAGCAGGCAATTTCTATAAAACTTATGTGACTTCCATGTTTTATGCTCATGATATACAAAGCATTATCGTTGACATTTTCCATAAAGGCAATGTGGACATTGCTCCAATTTGGCCAAAAAAAGGTGCCTGAGATTCCTAGCTTCCCTCTTTCTTGTTCTCTTCGAGTTCCACGGCACGGCACCTTTCCAGTTCACCCCACACCCGAGCCGAGTCACTGACGGCATCCAGATCTTGTTGGTTGAATTGCACAGGCAGGAGAGAGCAGACTAACAAATGACACATCATCTGCACTCCTCCACGCTAACATGCTGTAGAACATCCTCATAGCCTCATTTGTTCATGGATACCTTGCAACGTTCCGTTTCTCAGATCTTGGGCGATTTAGGCAGGACCGAAACGCCACACTTCTTTGGAGCCGGGTAGAAGAGATTTGTTTAGTTGTGTGAGGCATTTTCCCTGCGGCTTTAGCAGAGGGCCAACCTGTTGCGGTGATGGCTGTCAGTCAGGGCTTTTCCAGGATGGAGGAAATTTGCCTTGATTTTAATCCCTTCGTTGCAGGTTCTCGGTCAAACAGAGCGAGACGAGGGTCAGTTTCTTGTTTGAACTTTTCCTCTGACGTCAGATAATACGGAGAATCAATGCCGATCAGCAGATAGAGATTGTAGGTTCTAATTGATTTCAAACACCCAGTTAGAGCCTCGCAGGCAGTGTTTAGGCCAGGATTGATTTTGGCAAGATGACTTAACGTTATTGCAACATGACATGAGGCACTTTTGGCTGTTTTGATTCATAAGGCGAGTTCAGTTGCTCGGATAGTGGCAGAATATGTTCCCCGGCTGGTATTGTACAGTTTTTTAGGATGCTGTTTCCAAAACCAACCTTAGCTTTAACTTTCTCAATATGATATTTGAAGGTGACCAACATAGGCTGTCGGTGGTTGCATTCAAGCTGTTTTCCGTACCATCTGACTTTAGGCTGACCATTGGTGTATGTGTATATGTGTAATTAAACTGTTGTCAGTGTTTGCTCATCGGTGGTTAGATGTGTTGTAGTAAATAAGACCATATAGGGCTTCGCCTAAGGACTTTTCTAATTCTACCAAGGTTGATTTTTCTAATGCTATGTTGAGGTCGTCAGCTGCTGCATCCCTAACCTTTTATTTGACGCATTGACTCTGACAAACGATTTTCCCTTTTTGAAGACTTGCTTTTGCGTCCTAATTTAGAAGGGTGGAACAAACATTAGTAAAATGCTGTGTTTGATTTCTATAGGGCTGTGCAGCAACGCCGAGTCCACACATCACAACATTCGGAGAATGATACTTTGGTCACTTCTCAAATTTCAACAAGATGGTAATTGAAGAAAATCAGAGGTACCTGAACCATCTCCTCGTCAGGGAATCGAACCCTGGTCTTCCGCGTGACAGGCGGAGATACTGTCCACTATACTAACGAGGACTGTATAACGAGGTGTTTTCCAGGGGACAAGCAAACATCCTTGGCTTTTGCCTGCCACACCGCAACCAAAGTGTTGCCATGTCATATTTCTGCTATCTCATAATGCCGACAATTTGATCTTTGGAATGCTGGGAATAATGGTAGTGTGGCCGAGCGGTCTAAGGCGCTGGATTAAGGCTCCAGTCTCTCCGGAGGCGTGGGTTCAAATCCCACCACTGCCATCTTTTGCTGGTAACGCATTTGTATCTTCCCTGACTGAGGCAATAAGACTCTTGGCCTCATTTGGAAAGCTTTCAAAAATAGGGCCCAAACGTTAGCTTTGGAGTTCTCCATGCCAGGTATGCAATGAGAAAAAAACACAACCAGCACAGTTTTAAGGCCCGCCAGCAGCCTCTGGAAAAGCTAAAAGGTGGACGCGGTTGTGTGTTTATCAACATGTCGTTTGAAGATCACCGCCCCTACTTAAGACATTCAGTCCACTTTTATCTGTTTCTGTATTCTGATGACACCGCAGTGATAGGATGTATCACTGGCCGGCACAGAGCGACTTACAGGAGGGAGTTAGCCTGTCTGGTGACATTGTGTAGAAACAACAACCTTATCCTCAACACGGACTACAGTAAGAAGACATGAGGAAAGAAAGTCTGTTCGTTATTTTTACTATTGTACAATTTTTACACATTCAAGTCCAAATTCATGCAGCAGTTTCCATAGTGTAGTGGTTATCACTTCACTGAGACACAGAAGTTACCCCGGTTCAAAAAATACAATTCACATTTCTGACATGGTACATGAATGCAATGGGTGCTTCACACATTTGTCAAGAAACCATGCATGAGACAAGTGTCTGAAAAAAATGATCAGTTCCCTGGTGGTATAGTGGCTAGGATTCGGCGCTTTCACCGTCGCGGCCCGCGTTCGGTTCCCGGTCAGGGAAAGCTATCCATTCCGTTCTCATAGCAGGCAATTTCTATAAAACTTATGTGACTTCCATGTTTTATGCTCATGATATACAAAGCATTATCGTTGACATTTTCCATAAAGGCAATGTGGACATTGCTCCAATTCGGCCAAAAAAAGGTGCCTGAGATTCCCAGCTTTCCTCTTTCTTGTTCTCTTCGAGTTCCACGGCACGACACCTTTCCAGTTCACCCCACACCCGAGCCAAGTCACTGACGGCATCCAGATCTTGTTGGTTGAATTGCACAGGCAGGAGAGAGCAGACTAACAAATGACACATCATCTGCACTCCTCCACACTAACATGCTGTAGAACATCCTCATAGCCTCATTTGTTCATGGATACCTTGCAACGTTCCGTTTCTCAGATCTTGGGCGATTTAGGCAGAACCAAAACGCCACACTTCTTTGGAGCCGGGCAAAAGAGATTTGTTTAGTTGTGTGAGGCATTTTCCCTGCGGCTTTAGCAGAGGGCCAACCTGTTGCGGTGATGGCTGTCAGTCAAGGCTATTCCAGGACGGAGGAAATTTGCCTTGATTTTAATCTCTTCGTTGCAGGTTCTCGGTCAAACAGAGCGAGACGAGGGTCAGTTTCTTGTTTGAACTTTTCCTCTGACGTCAGATAATACGGAGGATCAATGCCTAACAGCAGATAGAGATTGTTGGTTCTAATTGATTTCAAACACCCAGTTAGAGCCTCGCAGGCAGTCTTTAGGCCAGGATTGATTTCGGCAAGATGACTTAACGTGATTGCAACATGACATGAGGCACGTTTGGCTGTTTTGATTCATAAGGCGAGTTCAGTTGCTCGGATAGTGGCAGAATATGTTCCCCGGCTGGTATTGTACAGTTTTTTAGGATGCTGTTTCCAAAACCAACCTTGGCTTTAACTTTCTCAATATGATATTTGAAGGTGACCAACATTGACTGTCTCTGGTTGTATTCAAGCTGTTTTCCGTACCATCTGACTTTAGGCTAACCATTGGTGTATGTGTATATGTGTAATTAAACTGTTGTCAGTGTTTGCTCATCGGTGGTTAGATGTGTTGTAGTAAATAGGACAATATAGGGCTTCACCTAAGGACTTTTCTAATCCTACCAAGGTTGATTTTTCTAATGCTATGTCGAGGTCGTCAGCTGCTGCATACCTAACCTTTTATTTGACGCATTGACTCTGACAAACGATTTTCCCTTTTTGAAGACTTGCTTTTGCGTCCTAATTTAGAAGGGTGGAACAAACATTAGTAAAATACTGTGTTTGATTTCTATAGGGCTGTGCAGCAACGCCGAGTTCACACATCACAACATTCGGAGAATGATACTTTGGTCACTTCTCAAATTTCAACAAGATGGTAATTGAAGAAAATTAGAGGTACCTGAACCATCTCCCCGTCAGGGAATTGAACCCTGGTCTCCCGCGTGACAGGCGGAGATACTGTCCACTATACTAACGAGGACTGCATAACATGGTGTTTTCCAGGGGACAAGCAAACATCAGAGACAATTTAAGGGGACACCTTCTGTCAAAAAATGATTCATGGGGAGTCATAAATCAATGATTTATGAGGGGTCATAAATCAACATTTTATGAGGGCTTCAATTCAAAGATCAAGTTCAAGGGTCAAAGGTCAAGGTCAATTGGGTTTGGCTTACCCCGGAAGAGGGTGGAGTTAAGACCTGAGCTGGGAGTAGTTTAACCAGGAAGAGGGCGGAGTTTTAACCAGGAAGAGGGTGGAGTTAAGACCTGAAGCGGGAGTGGTTTAATCAGGAAGAGGGTGGAGTTTTAACCAGGAAGAGGGTGGAGTTAAGACCTGAAATGGGAGTGGTTTAACCAGGAAGAGGGTGGAGTTTTAACCAGGAAGAGGGTGGGTTTAAGACCTGAAGAGGGAGTGATTTAACCAGGAAAAGGGTGGAGTTTTAACCAGGAAGAGGGTGGGTTTAAAACCTGAAGGGGGTGGGTTTAAGACCTGAAGAGGGAGTGATTTAACCAGGAAGAGGGTGGGTTTAAGACCTGGAGAGGGATTGTTTAAGAGGGAACAAAGGACGGTTCAGGTTGAGGTCAGGTTTTAAGGAAGCTTGAGAATGTCATCTGATCAGCATCCGACCAGCCATTTGACAGTTTAAATGTTTACGATCGTCGCACACCGAAGCTTGAGAATGTCATCTGATCAGCGTCTGACCAGCCATTTGACAGTTTAAATGTTTACGATCGTTTGAAACAACTTCTAGACCTCACGAAAACATATTTAAACGATTGGGAGGAACTAATTAGGTTAAGGTTAACCATTTGTTTGACCCTGCTTCGATGTATTGATGGCTGGGAATGTTACGTGGGAAGATGTGGACACGCACACACGCACGCACACACACACACATACACACACACACACACACACACACACCATTACCTCTGCTTTACCACGTTATTAGACAATGGTTTAACTCCTTTTAAGCATTTAAACGTTAAAAGCATTGCACGTGTACGACGTTGTAATACTTTTTTTTTTTTTTTACCAGTCGATGACGACGAAGTGAAAGACGAAGAACTTTGTTTAAACGATCTTACAAAGTTGGAAGAAGATTATTGAGGTGTGTTTAAACCTTCGAATTATTTAATATTATGTGTATTCATTATTTTGTTTCATAGAGGAATTGCCTTAAGATCCTAACGCGATCGTTTTAACACAATCGCAGTCTGGTGAGTCAAATGATTCTCATTTTACAAGAAAAAAACATGCGGTATACAATACATATATACATATATTTACTTACAGATTTTCCATTTTTATCTCCGGCTCGCTGGTCCCCGTTAACGCTGGCGGGTCCGTCAACGGGCGTCGAAGAGAGTCGGCCATTCCAGGCAGAGGAGAAGGCTTGATTGCGCCAAAGAACCCAGACATCGAAACCTTGGTCCGGAACAATATCATTGAAAACAACGGCGAATGTCCGACATGCCCCCGCCGTAAGTTTTTCTTGCTTTCTATAAGCTTTTTAAGATTCTCCGCGGTTTTAAAGAACTCCTGTCACTCCTCTGTCTTCCGCTCAAATGAATTTCGCGCCTAAGCGGAATGGACGGGGACTGATTCCGGAGGTGGGCGGTTGTTTCCGGCAAGCAACCTTCAGGTGTGCATTAGCGTCACCTACTGAAATGGAGTGTGGACCAAGATGGATCCCTACTCTATATTCTTTTATTTAACCCATTGTTTTTTAAATACGTGTATAATGCTTTATATCCTATGTGTTGTGAATTCCATCCTACTATATCTTCCAAGGAACCCAAAGACATGTTACCACACCTCCCGCTTTATTTATTCTATAGATTGCCTGAACTATTTCATAAACTAAATCTTGTCTTGTTTCTGATGCTATGTTTTTTTATGCTCATCAATGCACTGCTGGAGTCCGAGCACACAACTACTTTCCTTGCTTTGTTTTCCTCTATCCAGTTAACTGCCATATAAATTGCTACCAATTCCCCCGTAAAAACAGATAGTTTATCACAGATTATTTTATTTAATACTATGTTTCCTTGTGTGATAACTGCTGCAGCTCTTACCTTTATTTTTTTTATAGTTTTTGATGCATCCGTATATATCATATCTCAATCTATTAGTTTGTCCGTGGAAATTCCTGTATTTGTTGCCTCTTGTTTTTTTTTATTTCTTGAACTATTCACACTTCTGTTCTTTTCTACACTTTCTTGATTTCTCACTTTAAGTGCCTCTGCGTATGTAATATTTATTTCAACTTTGATTTGTTGTACTTCTGTTGCCTGTTTCATGATGTATGGCTTTTGATTATTTCTTTTTTCAATCTACAATTCCAATAAATAACACGTATTTCCAGATTACTGATAACTTTTAAAAAAAAAAATGTAATTCCTGAATAAGATAATTGTATCGAATCCAATGGATTGTCTGGTCCTAAAACCTCTTTGTAATGTTTGTTTGATTCCCCCAAAATACGACACAGTCTAATTTGAAAAACATATGTGCCTCGTCGGCTGTAGTAAAAAAAAAAAAAACCCATGCCTCCTCGGTCTAACCTCTCCCAGCCCCTTTTCTGCCGTGTCAAAGATGGATCAAAGACCACCTTTGTCCCTAACCCCCACTTCTTCTCCACTACCAAGAGAACAGTAATTAATCCGAGCTGAGTTTTTAAAAATATTCCAACATGACTTTTTACTTTCATTTTGTATCAAAGCTGAGTAGTGCTCTCTGGTTTATTTTGCAAATAAACATGATCATGTACAAGACTCGCCTACCCACAATGCACTGCAGCCCAACGCTCCTGGTCGGATGTTTGTATCGGGGTTCATGGAGAGATGCGGTAAAGAGTGGTAGCCAAGACACACGGTCACACACGGTCACACTCGGCAATTATTTTGACCTGGGGAACAGATTTAGAGGAAAAAACGTGTCTGGGGGGCCGGGATATCTGATTTTCAGGTACAAAAAACTTCACAATGACACAAGATAAACACAACAGTTAAACATCACACTAAAAACAAGACATTTACTTGTACGTTCAAAAGACAGAATAGAACAACAACCAAAAAGTCAACCTAAAAGAAAATATGGCGATGGGGGTCTTGCTCTTGGATTCACGGCAGCGGTGGTGGGGGCAGAGGAGAGACCCCTGTGTATTCTGTGTCTAAAACCGCTAGCAGCAGACAGCATGAGACCCAACAAATTAAAGAGACACCTCGAGACCACACATGATGTTCAATAAATTTGAAAATGTTGAGCTTGGCATTAGCGTTTTGTTGGGGCGATGGGGGTAGGTGGGCCTTGAAAACTAACTCCTTGGTCTAAAGTGGGGATGACAGAAAAAAAAAGTTTGAGAAGCCCTGAACTAATTGTACGGATCTCACTTTAAATGGCAAACTGATCATTTAAATGTTTTCACTTTGAATATGAAACGAGGAGTAAAATGTACAATGTACAATATTATCAATTATTTCACAATGACATGTTTTAAGGATATTGTACAGTATAATTAAATCTAAAATGAATGTGATTTTTTTTCAGGATAATTTTATTTTTAGCCAGTAAACAACTGGTATGTATCTTTTGTATCGGGTTTCCCCCTTTAAATAACTAAATTGTAGAATTGTACAATATTCATTATTATTAAATATTAAATGTGCCAACTAGTTATACGGCATACATCATCCCCCTTTACCCATTTGTTAAAAAGACGAAAGTTGATGCGAACGTCTACGTGCTGTCAGAAAACTAAAAGAAGAAGAATGCCTTTGTGCTATCCTGGCACAAGTTATAAAACAAACAGTTACCAAATTTTTTTCTGAGGAGACAAAAAAAAAAGAAAAAGGGAGGGACAATCAAGGATCAACAATGGCACGACTTTCACTAGCTTGTGTGAGGTCAAAGACGAGAGATTTTAGACCAATGCTGCCTTGGATCTGTTCCTGCTAAACCAGTAAGTGACTTTCAATGCTCAAATCAGAATAATAATGCTAATTTCAGCTAGTGGAAATTTGTGTGGTAGCAATAAATACCCACCAGCGCGATACATCGCAGTTCCACGCTGACCAACCACGCAACAAACTCAAAAGAACTGTACACGGAAAAAACAATGCAGTGACTTCAAACTGCAAATATAAGGTTTGAGTAAAATATGTAGGTTGGTGTGAATGTTGTCTGTCTATCTCTGTTGACCCTGCAATGAGGTGGCGACTTGTCCAGGGTGTACACCTCCTTCCGCCCGATTGTAGCTGAGATAGGCGCCAGCGCCCCCCACGTCCCCAAAAGGGAATAAGCGATAAAAATGGATGTAGGTTCCTACTGTGGAAAGTTCAGTAATACAGAATCATTGTGGCATTATCGTGTCAGTTTGACGCTATATGCGCTAGTCCTCATGGTAAATGTGGTTTTCCTTTTGGGAAAACGCCATCGCTTTGGTTCACTGGTGCGGCCAATATAAACCAAAACTGAAAGTTCTTAAGTGGGGCTTTAAGTAGAGTTTATAAATCTTGTATCTGTGCCACATATAGCCTTATTTCAGTGTCAACAGTCTCCAGCTTACTTGCTACACATGTTTTGGCTCTGCCCACCCCTGTGCAGTTATTGGACCGACATGTTTAATACTTTGTCTGTTGTTGTAATTAACCACTAGGCCTTCTTTGCTTTTATTTGTTGTTGTATCTTTATGTTAGCAATTGGGACTTTTTGAATGAAATTGTCTGTGACTCCATGTTAACGAAGTTGCCTGTACTATTTGACTGATGCATTTTATTGATTGATTTATTATTTTTCTTTCTTTTTCGTTTTGTGTGTCTTGTTTTTTGGGGGGAAAGGAACATTTAATATTGATTGTAAATACGTTTGTACTTTAAGAAGTTGTATTTGCCTTGAAACTCCACAAACCTTTTTCGACCCGTATGTACAGTCACCGTGTGCTCAGAGAAGAGGTAGGATTAAATATAAGTTTTACTTCTTAATATTCCTTTTCAGATTTGTTGAAAGGTGCAAATGGAACCATGTGATGTTACTTGACGTAAACATGTCTGTAACATATACATCAAAACCATAGCCACATGCGTAATGACTAACATTTACATAACATTTTGTAGATGGCATTGCATGTCTTGGCTTGTTCTATTCTGTCTTTTGAACGTTCAAGTAAATGTCTTGTTTTATAGTGTGAGGTTTAACTGTTGTGTTTATTTTGTGTCATTGTGAAGTTTTTTGTACCTGAAAATCTGATCTCCCGGCCCCATTTTTCCTCTAAATCTGTTCCCCAGGTCAAAATAATTGCCGAGTGTGACCGTGTGTGACCGTGTGTCTTGGCTACCACTCTTTACCGCATCTCTCCATGAACCCCGATACAAACATCCGACCAGGAGCGTTGGGCTGCAGTGCATTGTGGGTAGGCGAGTCTTGTACATGATCATGTTCATTTGCAAAATAAACCAGAGAGCACAACTCAGCTTTGATACAGAATGAAAGTAAAAAGTCATGTTGGAATATTTTAAAAAACTCAGCTCGGATTAATTACTGTTCTCTTGGTAGTGGAGAAGAAGTGGGGGTTAGGGGCAAAGGTGGTCTCTGATCCATCTTTGACACGGCAGAAAAGGGGCTGGGAGAGATTAGACCGAGGAGGCATGGGTTGTTTTTTTTTTTTTCACTACAGCCGACGAGGCACATATGTTTTTCAAATTAGACTGTGTCGTATTTTTGAGGAATCAAACAAACATTACAAAGAGGTTTTAGGACCAGACAATCCATTGGATTCGATACAATTATCTTATTCAGGAATTACATTTTATTTTGAAAAAGTTATCAGTAATCTGGAAATACGTATTATTTATTGGAATTGTAGATTGAAAAAAGAAATAATCAAAAGCCATACATCATGAAACAGGCAACAGAAGTACAACAAATCAAAGTTGAAAGAAATATTACATACGCAGAGGCATTTAAAGTGAGAAATCAAGAAAGTGTAGAAAAGAAAAGAAGTGTGAATAGTTCAAGAAAAAAAAAAAAAAACAAGAGGCAACAAATACAGGAATTTCCACGGACAAACTAGTTGTATTCCTGGCTTACGTAATAAACTGTACAGAACAGGCTAGAAATAAGACTGAGAAGATCAAAATAATTGTCAAAGCAGCAGCAAAGTTGTTGAACGAACTATCTTGGGACCGGGTGCAAGCTGTACTACAGAGAGTAGACGTGACGGAGTCATGTTACCACATTCCAACACCCTGTTAATTGTCCGGTGGAATGCCAGAAGTTTGATAGCAACTGAACATGAATTAAAAGGATATATTAAAAATATGAAAACTAATCCACATATAATTTGTATTCAAGAAACATGGCTGAAGCCAAAATTAAACTTTATAATAAAAGGATATATAACGATTCGTAAAGATAGGAATGATGGGTAAAGAGGATGATGTGCCACATTTATTAAAGAAGATGTAGTCACGGGTAAAGAAACAGCAGAACCTTTAGCAAAAACATTTGTTAAAGTGCACAATAATGATAATTTGAGAAATGTAGAAAAACAAAAGAGAGAAGAAACGATGAGTTTAAATATTGGGGAAATGATGGAAGACAACGATAATAGCTTTACCAACACTATGGATATGACATTTTCTTTGAATGAAATGGTTCGAATTTTGAAAAAGGTTAAAAATACGTCACCGGGGAAAGACCTAGTGGGTTATCAAATGATCAAAAACTTAGGTAGCATCGTCAAAGAAGTGGTCTTGAAATGATATGACAGGATATATGAAGAAGGAGAATGACCGGCAGAGGGGAAAATTAGCGGTAATAATTCCAATATGCAAGTCAGGGTAAGACCCGGAAGAGGCAGGAAATTATAGGCCGATAGCATTGACCTCAAATTTGGGGAAAGTAATGAAAAAAAAATGATTAATGAAAGACTAGTATATTATTCAGAGTTAAAAGAAATAATCAAAAAACTAACAAAGTGGTAAATAATGTTCAAGACTGGGGAACGGCTTGGGGTTTAAGATTCTCTGTTGGAAAGACAAAAGTCATACATTTTACAAAGAGAAAAGTACAAAACAAGCTCCAAATAAAAACCCTACGGTGAAAATATAGAAGAGGTACAAGTATTTAAATATTTAAGTGGTTTGATAAAAATATGAACTAGTCAACCCACATCAGCAAAATAGATTTGATTGGATTAGATTAGATAGTACTTTATTTATTCCTTCAGGAGTGTTCCTTCAGGAAAATTTAAAATAGGGGAAAAAGTAAAAAGGTGTTAAATATAATGAGGGCTTAGAGGGGTAATGATTGGGGGGCTGATAGGTTGACGTTGAAAACAATATATGTATATGTAACTGCTGTGTACCCGTCCCGTCAAGAATCCACACACAGGCTGGTTTGGATGATGTGGTTCTTTACTGGTAGCTGCAATGAGTGATCAGAATGCACATACACACAATATGTGGTTAGCACCTCTGCTGGTTTCGATGTCATTAGCAGAGTGCAGGAAGTCTGCTCAAATACATAACATTTTCATATTTTTACAAATACATGAAATACAATTACAGGTGTAACTTAATACAATGGTTTTTAACAGTATACTTTTTCTGTGTGATCGTATAGTGGTTTTAACTTGCTTTTATCTTCACTGGTATTACAATCAATTCAATACAATATATTTTTAACTTGTTTTTTAACCAACATCATCCTTTTTTATATATTTATGAAATAGAAAATAGAAAAGTACAAAATACAATACAAGACACGACATGACAAAATCATTAAATGGACTTTCAGCACCCTCTGGTGGCGACTAGCGAAAATGACAGACCACGTTGTGTCCATGCCAAAATGTCGGACAATTCAAACTTAAACATGAACATACGGACACGTAACACGCAAATAGTGCAACAATTATTACCTGCAATGAGTGATCAGAATGCACATACACACAATATGTGGTTAGCACCTCTGCTGGTTTCGATGTCTATAGGGGAAAATAATATCGACTTCAGTGCAAAATAGTAGTACATCTAACGTGAGCAACAACCAATTCAAAACAAAGATTCCACAACATAGCATTTCAACTACTGTTAAATAACTGTGTATCTTACAATGAATATTACGTTAGCTTTAGTGTAATTTACAATACTTTGCGGAGCAATATCGGAACATGTCTTACCATTAGCAGAGTGCAGGAAGTCTGCTAATAGCTTCCGGTTTCCGGTCATATTTACAGATTTTCAGGTACCAGCAGATGGCGCAATTGGACCTCATTGCATTACAAAACAATGTACATATTTTAGCAGGAATTTCACTCAAATAAATAAAGTATTTTTTATACCCGTTACATACACCCCCATGAAATTCTGCTAAATTTAGGAGTGCAATACTTGAGACAAATACAAAAAAACAAGTACATTACTAGGAACAAAACTGGTGTGCATGTCAATTCTAAAACTCTCTCAAAAAGGAGTGTGAAAAGAAAGAAGGTGATCAATCTCCTAACTAAACACAGACTCAGAGATGCCTATTACACCTCTGAAATGCAATATGTCGTTCCTATAGCTTCAAGTACTACTTAGAGTCATCTTTGGTCAAATACTTTCATAACTCAAACTGAAATTGCATCTCTAAAGAACTTAAACAAGTTACTAACTGATACTGTGGACACAGAATCCTCATCTACGACTTGCTTATTCATCTGACAAATAAGGCGTTGTGGAGGGTTCATGGAACTACGATCTCTGAGACCATAACGGCCAGGCTGTGTGCAAATCGCTTGAGCTACAGAGCCTGGAACGTCACTGTTCAGAATGTCATTGTCCGGGGAGTCAATGCCTTGTTGAGAGTCTTTGTCAGTGGGAGCAACATCTGTGGGGATATTGTCAGGAGGGGACTTGTCAGTAGAGTCAGTGTCCAAAGGGGTCATATCTGGATGGACAGTTACAGGAGGGGCAACTCCTGTGTCAATGACTATATCTTCAGAGCACTGTGGTGAACCTTCCGCACCATAGACAGCAGCATGGTCAACATCTTCAGGGATTCGCTGACTGTCCTGACTGGATGCGGTGACTGAGAGAGAGTCGGACTGAGCAGAATCAGACCTCCGTTCAAACGAGTCATCCTCTTCTTGAGAATGGACTTCGTCTTCTGAATGGACTTCCTCTTCACTTGTCCGCATCAGCCAGTTGACTGTACGTACATCACTGTCTTCCACCAGATCAGGAACGTCAGGACATACATCACTTCCATGCGCAACAGCATCACATTCAGAGTGCTCAGAGACATTGTCCAGATCTCTTTCACAGGGCAGGAAGCTAATAGAGAGTAGTAGATTCCGGTGAACGACTATCTCTATACCTGTCAGGCAATCCTTGACTCTGTAGACATTCAGTTCAGGTCTGACTGAGATGACTTCATAAGGGGTCGACTCCCATTTGTCTGCAACCTTGCGTTTTCCTGGCACACCTCTGTTGGCAATCAGCACTCCGTCTCCAACGACGAGGGGTGAGCCCTTGACCTTGCGGTTGTACAACTTGGCGTGGCGAGTCTGTTCCCTGACACTGTTCTTCTGCACAATCTGAGCAGCTTCATGTAGATCTTTCTTCAGTTGGGACACAAAGTCTGAGTGACTGACAACAGTGTCATTGGTGAGAGCATGCTGAAACATGACGCGGACAGGGAGACGAGGGATTCTTCCAAACATTAAGTAGAAGGGTGCAAAACCTGTTGTCTCATGCTCTGCGCAGTTGTAGCAGAATGTAAGTTGCTGCAGCATTTGTGGCCACTTTGCTTTGGACTGAAGGGGAAGAGACCTAATCATATCTCCCAGGGTCCTATTAAAACGGTCTGTGACACCATTTCCCATGGGGTGATACGGAGTTGTATGGGACTTCTGTACCCCAGCCATCTCTAGAAGCTCCTTAATCAACTTGCCCTCAAAATTGGCTCCCTGGTCTGAATGGATGCGCCGAGGAAAGCCATAAATGAGAAAGAAGTCATTCCAGAGACGACGACCGACTTGCTTGGCAGTTTGATTCTTGCATGGGAAGGCGTGTGCCATCTTGGAGAAGTGATCGGTCACAACTAGAACATCCACAGACTTGTTCCCATGCTCAGCAGTCCAAAAGTCTATGCAGACCAACTCCATAGGCTCAGAGGTGACAATATTCTTGAGAGGCGCACGACTGTGTGGCTCGGGTGTCTTCCCTACTATGCAGCGCTGACAAGACTGAACATAGTTTACAACATCACGTTCCATGCCACTCCAGAAGAATCGTTGCCTCACCAGCGACAAGGTACGATGCTGGCCTTGGTGACCTGCTGAGTCATGGAGACCTTGGAGGACTTTCTGCTTTAAAGAGTCTGGTACTATGAACTGGAGGATCTTTTTGTTCATCTGGGGATCCTTCCTTATCTTGTACAGCATGCCATTCTGTATGGTCAGTCTACTCCAATGCTTTAGAAGTTTGATTACACTATGTGACTCAACAGCTCGCTCACGCTTGGTTGGTCTCTTGTGTCTCTGTACAAAGTACATGGCCCTGCCTACTGTCTTGTCTTGTTCTTGTTGACCAACAAGCTGACTCTGTGGGAGTGCAGTGGACTGGTCTTCCTTCTGTAGAAGACTAAAGGCAGCGTCTGCCCCAATCATGTGACTCACACCTCCAGTAGACTGAGCACTGAAGATGGCAGCGACTTCCTCTGATGCAACTGAGCCTCTTGTGTTTGGTGAAATTGCCTCTTGCACTGGCCTATCTGATGTTTCACCACCTTCGTCCACAACAGCTTGACAGTTGTTGGATACTCTGAACACCTCTTGTACCGTTCTGTCATTCACACCACTGACTTGCTCCAACAGTAAGGCATAAGGTTCGGTGACAAGGCGATGACCCACACACGACTGGACAAATGGCTCACGGCTCAATGCGTCAGCTACAACGTTCTTTGGGCCAGGTATGTACTTCAAGTCGAAGTCATAAGCAGCAAGCTTCGCTACCCACCGCTGTTCACACGCGTCAAGTCTGGGTTTGGTCAGAATATATGTCAAGGGGTTATTGTCAGTCCATGTGGTGAAGTGTCTGCCTTTCAACCAGTGGCTAAATTTGTCGCATACTGCCCATTTCAAGGCAAGAAATTCAAGTCTGTGCGCAGGGTAGTTTAACTGAGAACGAGAGAGTGTTCTACTCGCAAAGGCGACAGGTCTGGCTACCTTTCCACCAGGCGGAAGTTGCGACAGGACAGCTCCAATCCCATCAAAAGATGCGTCGACAGCCAGAATGAACGGGGCATTGAAATCTGGGTGGGCTAGAGTGACACTTGTCATGAGGTCGTGTTTCAGTGTCTCGAACGCAGTCTGGCATGCGTCGGACCAATCAGCAGGAGTCAGCTTCACAGGACCTCCTTTCTTCACAGGTTTGCGACCTTTTTTGCGCTTGCACTGAGCACTAGGTTCAGCTGTGAGACTGAACAGCGGTTTAGCCTTCGCAGAACATGCCTCAATGAAACTTTGGTAGTACATCACCATGCCTAAAAACGATCTGATTTTACTAGGACAAGGCGTTTTACCATCGGTTTCCATGACGTCTGAGACCTGTAGGTCATTTATGGCTCTGACCTTCTCAGGGTCTGTCTGAACTCCATCCTTACTGATGACGTGCCCGAGAAATTTCACAGTCCTCCTGAGGAAGAAACACTTCTTGGGTGAGAGCTTAAGGTTGTGCTCCTTGAGGCGGGCAAACACCATCTGCAGGCGTTTGAGTGCGACTTCCTCCGTAGGTGCAAATACCATCAGATCGTCGAGGTAACACAACAGGCTCGTGAAATTCTCGTCACCGAATATTGACATCATCATCCGCATGAAGGTAGCTGGACTGTTGCAAAGGCCCTGAGGGAGACGGTTATATTCATGAAGTCCAAAGGGTGATGAGAATGCTGTATACTTCTTGTCATCAGGGTGCAAGGGGACATTATAGAAGCCTGATGTCAGGTCCATTGTGGAGAATAGAGCATTTCCACCGAGTGCGGCTAGAGCATCTGCTTGATGTGGCAGTGGGTAGGCATCCTTCACAGTTCTTGCGTTGAGCCATCTGAAGTCAGTGCATACTCTGAGGTCTCCATTCCGCTTCCATACGAGAACGAGTGCAGATGCATATTCACTGTTGGACTTTTGAATAATGCCTTTTTCCTCCATCTCATTCAGAGTCGTTCTCAGTTTGTCATATTGGCTTGGTGGTATGCGCCTGTATGGTAGACGGAACGGCTTGTCATCAACAAGGTGGATACGATGCACAAACTCTTTGGCCTCTCCGCAGTCCATCTTGTGTCTGGAGAAAATTGATTCATATTCTTCAATAATATGAACAAGCTTGTCCTTCCACTGCAGTGACACTTCGCATGACTTCAGATCAATGTCTTGTAGACCCAGAGTCTCCAGTGCACGCACCATGTCTTCTTCTGACCTTGGATGCACATCTTCGCTCTGCACACACTGCATGTTGCATTTGACCTCCTCTGCTTTGGGTAGATCTTCCACTGCGATACAGGGGGACACATCTGCGATTTTGGCGTTTCTTCTCAACACCACAGTTCTGTCTGTAGGGTTAATGACTTTAACGGGCACCCATCGATCTCCCCAAAGTGGAGTGATAACCCTTCCAACAAGGATTTGTTTGGGTCTGGCTTTAGACTGGGTCGGCTCAACTACCACTGTACTGCCTACAGACATCACCGCTGACTCAGGTAACTTGCCCCAAACAAGGTGCTCACTCTGTGGTTTCAGTGTTACACAACTCTTGACTTTCACGGTTCCCACCTTATCTGGAATGCATTCACCTCTCCATCTCTCTGTGTTGGACAGTAGTGACAAGAATTGGCACTGGTCATCAGTCTGACCATTGTCGGGCGAGGAAACAAGCCTCCAGTAGCCGTCAGTGCTCTTCAGTTGAGTTAGGATATGCTTGATAGCATTGCTGCCAAGGATCATTGCTTCTGTCTGGCCAGGCACACCCATTACCGGAACGATCATCCTGCATCCGTAAACGGTAACATCAAGGTTATACATGTCTTTGGGGGAAACACGGTGTCCGCCGCAGCCTACAATGACATAATCATCAGCTTTGTCCTTCGTCATGTCAGGGCATTGCTGCAGCAGGGACTCAACAGCAGACTCACTTATTGTACAGGCCATCGACCCGCTGTCTAACAGTGCTTTGAAAGTGGGGCCATTCTTTACAAGTACAGGCGTGTAGAACAGGCTATCAGTCTCTGTTATTCTCTGGGATCCCTGAAATATCAGTTTCTTGGATGAGATTACTGTACTGCCACTGTAACTGCAGTGCGACTCATAGAGGGATTCAATATCAAGCATGTCGGGCTTCTCATAACTGGTTGGAGGTTCAATTAGCTGATCTGCACTGTCCTCCCCTGTGTGCAGATCGGTCAGTTTTCCTGAGGCTGTGGAGTGGTCCTCCTCGCTGGACAGTCATGACGTGAATGGCCTGGAGCATAGCACTTGAAGCAAAGCCTCTTCTCCCGGCAATGAGAGAAAGCACTGTGACCGTCATCTTGGCAAATAATGCATGGCATGTTAGTAAACCCATCAACTCTGTTCGCAAGACACCTGGGTGGAGCTCTCTTCCTCACTTGTGACTGGTTAGAGGTTCCACACAGCAGAACCTTTTCCAACAGAGCCATCACCTCCGCTAGGGGGACACACTGAGGGCTCTGGGTCTGAGGTGGCATGTGACCACTGCGGTCAAGGGCTGGACTATGGCTCACCTGAGCTACGTGTACTGCGATGTCAGTGTGTACTGGGGGGGTTGCTTTGCAGCTCATCTCAGCATGGTACTCGTTCAGCACCTCCAGTACTTCACACGCTGACCATTTGTCGATTGCTTTGGATCTAAAAGTGAGTGCCAGGTCTTTGCAGGGACAGTTCCTAACAAACATACGAGTCACCTCTGTTTCCGGGTTGTCCAGCGTCTTGCCCTGCTCTCTCAGACAGTCAATGGCGAGGTCAGCTGCCCTGTTCAGTCTCAGCCAGTAGTCATAAGGGTCTTCCTGGTCTCTAGGCAAAGTCGAGTAAAAATCAGCTAAGGGGACAGAAGAGTACCTCGTACAGCTAAAGTGTTTTCTAAGTAGACCATAAATCAGATCAGGCTGAACATGAATATCAATATTACTGTTCCTAATGCCAAACTTCACTACATCTTTAGCTTTACCTCTCAAATGCATAAGAATTTCCTCAGCCTGCTATTCGACTTTAACATTACTCCTCTTAATGAATGTTCTCTTCAGATCTTCCCACTCATGCACCTTAATTGAATCTGACCCATCTCCTACAAATGATGGTGGTTCCTTAACCTTCCTTTGTGTGACAACCTGCACCTGAGATACATCAGACGCATGGCTGGGCTGACTCAGTGTGCTTGTTACATTCTGTGTGAAAGTTGGATCAGGAGTTACTGCGTTATTTGGCTGCATACGCGACATGATGCTATCAGCTAACTGTTGACCTCTCCTGAATAACAGTCCTCATCTGGTCAGCTACACACTCAGAGACATCACTTACAGCATTTGGTGTAGATGTGACTTGAGGCAAAGAGCTAGTGCGCTGGTTTGCTGCATTTCGTACGCTAGGATTGGACACTGCCTCTAATGAGGGTAAACTAACACCTGGGGCAGGACTGTCAAAAGAAAATGGGATAGGAGTAGGCATACCCCTGCCTCTGCCAATTTGAATGGGTGTGCCAAACTTTGGGAAAAGTGGATTACTCTGAAAAGACATGTTTCAAAAATGTCTGCCAAAAAACAGTGCAGTCCACCCCACTTTGTGAAATCGTCAATAACAAAATGGCAAATACAGTCAAAATGATAAAACAAATCACCAGTCTGTGTGACACGTTACTGCTATGCCACATAAAATTATCCATACCGCTGCGACACACTATAATGAGCTTCACTGCAATACATGCTACCCTTGTAAACTGTGAAAACAAATACTGTGAACCGATGGCTTCATGGAGCGATGTGGTAGACAGGACGGTCACCGGTTCGACGATAGAAGTCTCAGGTCACGGCACCAATGTAACTGCTGTGTACCCGTCCCGTCAAGAATCCACACACAGGCTGGTTTGGATGATGTGGTTCTTTACTGGTAGCTGCAATGAGTGATCAGAATGCACATACACACAATATGTGGTTAGCACCTCTGCTGGTTTCGATGTCATTAGCAGAGTGCAGGAAGTCTGCTCAAATACATAACATTTTCATATTTTTACAAATACATGAAAGACAATTACAGGTGTAACTTAATACAATGGTTTTTAACAGTATACTTTTTCTGTGTGATTGTATAGTGGTTTTAACTTGCTTTTATCTTCACTGGTATTACAATCAATTCAATACAATATATTTTTAACTTGTTTTTTAACCAACATCATCCTTTTTTATATATTTATGAAATAGAAAATAGAAAAGTACAAAATACAATACAAGACACGACATGACAAAATCATTAAATGGACTTTCAGCACCCTCTGGTGGCGACTAGCGAAAATAACAGACCACGTTGTGTCCATGCCAAAATGTCGGACAATTCAAACTTAAACATGAACGTACGGACACGTAACACGCAAATAGTGCAACAATTATTACCTGCAATGAGTGATCAGAATGCACATACACACAATATGTGGTTAGCACCTCTGCTGGTTTCGATGTCTATAGGGGAAAACTAATATCGACTTCAGTGCAAAATAGTAGTACATCTAACGTGAGCAACAACCAATTCAAAACAAAGATTCCACAACATAGCATTTCAACTACTGTTAAATAACTGTGTATCTTACAATGAATATTACGTTAGCTTTAGTGTAATTTACAATACTTTGCGGAGCAATATCGGAACATGTCTTACCATTAGCAGAGTGCAGGAAGTCTGCTAATAGCTTCCGGTTTCCGGTCATATTTACAGATTTTCAGGTACCAGCAGATGGCGCAATTGGACCTCATTGCATTACAAAACAATGTACATATTTTAGCAGGAATTTCACTCAAATAAATAAAGTATTTTTTATACCCGTTACATATACATATCACTTTAATTCCATCTGTTATTGATTACGGATGCATTATTTACCAATCTGCTTCAAAAACATGACTTGGGAAAATAGACTGGATCCAGTCACAGGCTTTAAGGTTATGTTGTGGAGCTACTACATCAACCCTAGTGGCAGTATTACAAGTAAAAATGAACGAAAAACCTTTGAACAAGAGGAGAGATCAACTCTCAGCAGTTTATCGGGCAACTTTAAAAGGATCCAAGCAAGGATATCCCACTTGTCCAGTGCTACCAAACTGCCAAGAAAAAGAGAAAAAAAAAAAATAGTTTTGGGTGGATTAAAGGAGACATATGTAATAAAGTTAAAATTGACAATATTAAAGTTAGTCCTACAGTACCAATTCCTGCAATACCACCGTGGATGTTTGATAACCCAAAAGAAAACATGCAATTACTAAAGAATAGAAATTTAAATAGTTATCAGATAGAAAAATAGATTAAGATATGATATATACGGATGCATCAAAAACTATAAAAAGTAAGGTAGGAGCTGCAGCAGTTATCCCACAAGGAAACATAGTATTAAATAAAATAATCAGTGATAAACTATCTGTTTTTACGGGGGAATTGGTAGCAATTTATACGGCAGTTAACTGGATAGAGGAAAACAAAGCAAGGAAAGTAGTTGTGTGCTCGGACTCCAGCAGTGCATTGATGAGCATAAAAAAAAAACATAGCATCAGAAACAAGACAAGATTTAGTTAATGAAATAGTTCAGGCAATCTATAGAATAAATAAAGCGGGAGGTGTGGTAACATGTCTTTGGGTTCCTTGGAAGATATAGTAGGATGGAATTCATAACACACAGGATATAAAGCATTATACACGTATTTAAAAAACATTGGGTTATATAAAAGAATATAGAGTAGGGATCCATCTTGGTCCACACTCCATTTCAGTAGGTAGCGCTAATGCACACCAGAAGGTTGCTTGCCGGAAACAACCGCCCACCTCCGGAATCAGTCCCCGCCCATTACCCTTAGGCGCGAAATTCATTTGAGCGGAAGACAGAGGTGTGAGAGGAGTTCTTTAAAACCGCAGAGAATCTTAAAAAGCTTACAGAAAGCAAGAAAAACTTACGGCGGGGGCATGTCGGACATTCGCCGTTGTTTTCGATGATATTGTCCCGTACCAAGGTTTCGATGTCTGGAGTCTTTGGCGGAATCAAGCCTTCTCCTCTGCCTGGAATGGCCGAGTCTCTTCGACGGCCGTTGACGGACCCGCCAGCGTTAAGGGAGACCAGCGAGCCGGAGATGTAAACGGAAAATCTGTAAGTAAATATATGTATATATGTATTGTATACCGCATGTTTTTTTCTTGTAAAATGAGAATCATTTGACTCACCAGACTGCGATTGTGTTAAAACGATCGCGTTAGGATCTTAAGGCAATTCCTCTATGACACAAAATAATGAATACACATAATATTAAATAATTCGAAGGTTTAAACACACCTCGATAATCATCTTCCAACTTTGTAAGATCGATCAAACAAAATCCTTTGTCTTTCACTTCGTCGTCATCGGCTGGTAAAAAAAAGAAAAGTATTACAACGTCGTACACGTGCAATGCTTTTAACGTTTAAATGCTTAAAAGGAGTTAAACAATTGTCTAATAACATGGTAAAGCAGAGGTAATGGTGTGTGTGTGTGTGTGTGTGTGTGTTTATGTGTGCGTGTGTGTGTGTGCGTGTGTGCGTGCGTGTGTGCATGTCCACATCTTCCCACGGAACATTCCCAGCCATCAATACATCGAAGCAGGGTCAAACATATGGTTAACCTTAACCTAATTAGTTCCTCCCAATCGTTTAAATATATTTTTTCGTGAGGTCTGGAAGTTGTTTCAAACGATCATAAACATTTAAACTGTCAAATGGCTGGTCAGATGCTGATCAGATGACATTCTCAAGCTTCCTTAAAAACTGACCTCAACCCTCCTTTGTTCCCTCTTAACCAATCCCTCTCCAGGTCTTAAACCCACCCTCTTCCTGGTTGAATCACTCCCTCCTCGGGTCTTAAACCCGACCTCCTCAGGTCTTAAACCCACCCTCTTCCTGGTTAAAACTCTACCCTCTTCCTGGTTAAAACTCCACCCTTTTCCTGGTGAAATCCCTCCCTCTTCAGGTCTTAACGTCACCCTCTTCCTGGTTAAGACTCCACCCTCTTCCTGGTTAAACCAATTCCTTTTCAGGTCTTAACTACATCCTCTTCCTGGTTAAAACTCAACCCTCTTCCTGGTTTAACCACTCCCACTTCAGGTTTTATCTCCACCCTCTTCCTGGTTAAATCACTCCCTCTTCAGGTCTTAAACCCACTCTCTTCCTGGTTAAATCACTCCCTCTTCAGTTCTTAAATCCCCCTCTTCCAGGTTAAAACTCCACCTTCTTCCTGGTTAAAACTCCAGCTTCTTCCTGGTTAAACCACTCCCACCTCAGGTCTTAACTCTACCCTCTTCCGGGGTAAGCCACACCCACTTGACCTTGACCTTTGACCCTTGAACTTGACCCCTCATGAATCATTGATTTATGACCCCTCATAAATTATTGATTTATGACCCCCCATGAATCATTTTTTGACAGAAGGTGTCCCCTTAAATTTTCTAACATCCTTGGCTTTTGCCTGCCACACCGCAACCAAAGTGTTGCCATGTCATATTTTTGCTATCTCATAATGCCGACAATTTGATCCTCGGAAAGCTGGGAATAAGGGTAGTGTGGCCGAGCGGTCTAAGGCGCTGGATTGAGGCTCCAGTCTCTCGGGAGGCGTGTGTTCAAATCTCACCGCTGCCATCTTTTGCTGGTAACGCATTTGTATCTTCCCTGACTGAGGCAATAAGACTCTTGGCCTCATTTGGAAAGCTTTCAAAAATAGGGCCCGAACGTTAGCTTTGGAGTTTTCCATGCCAGGTATGCAATAAGAAAAAACACAACCAGCACAGTTTTAAGGCCCGCCAGCAGCCTCTGAAAAAGCTAAAAGGTGGACGTGGTTGTCTGTTTATCCACATGTCGTTTGAAGATCACCGCCCCTACTTAAGACATTCAGTCCACTTTTATCTGCTTCTGTATTTTGATGACACCGCAGTGATAGGATGTATCACTGGCCGGCACGGAGCGACATACAGGAGGGAGTTAGCCTGTCTGGTGACATTGTGTAGAAACAACAACCTTATCCTCAACACGGACTATACTAAGAAGACAAAAGAAGACATGAGGAAAGAAAGTCTGTTCGTTACTGTTACTATTGTACAATTTTTACACATCCAAGTCCAAATTCATGCAGCAGTTTCCATAGTGTAGTGGTTATCACTTCACTGAGACACAGAAGTTACCCCGGTTCAAATAATACAATTCACATTTCTGACATGGTATATGAATGCAACGGGTGCTTCACAGATTTGTCAAGAAATCATGCAGGAGACAAGTGTCTGAACAAATCATCAGTTCCCTGGTGGTCTAGTGGCTAGGATTCGGCGCTTTCACCGCCGCGGCCCGGGTTCGATTCCCGGTCAGGGAAAGCTATCCATTCCGTTCTCATAGCAGGAAATTTCTATAAAACTTATGTGACTTCCATGTTTTATGCTCATGATATACAAAGCATTATCGTTGACATTTT
Source organism: Nerophis ophidion (assembly GCF_033978795.1). Classification (NCBI taxonomy): domain Eukaryota; kingdom Metazoa; phylum Chordata; class Actinopteri; order Syngnathiformes; family Syngnathidae; genus Nerophis; species Nerophis ophidion. The sequence goes on from NC_084612.1 coordinate 61,081,798, forward strand.
CCATAAAGGCAATGTGGACATTGCTCCAATTTGGCCAAAAAAAGGTGCCTGAGATGCCCAGCTTTCCTCTTTCTTGTTCTCTTCCAGTTCCACGGCACGACACCTTTCCAGTTCACCCCACACCCGAGCCGAGTCACTGACGGCATCCAGATCTTGTTGGTTGAATTGCACAGGCAGGAGAGAGCAGACTAACGAATGACACATCATCTGCACTCCTCCACACTAACATGCTGTAGAACATCCTCATAGCCTCGTTTTTTCATGGATACCTTGCAACGTTCCGTTTCTCAGATCTTGGGCGATTTAGGCAGGACCAAAACGCCACACTTCTTTGGAGCCGGGCAGAAGGTATTTGTTTAGTTGTGTGAGGCATTTTCCCTGCGGCTTTAGCAGACGGCCAACCTGTTGCGGTGATGGCTGTCAGTCGGGGCTTGTCCAGGATGGAGGAAATTTGCCTTGATTTTAATCTCTTCGTTGCAGGTTCTCGGGCAAACAGAGCGAGACAAGGGCCAGTTTCTTGTTTGAACTTTTCCTCTGACGTCAGATAATACGGAGGATCAATGCCTAACAGCTGATAGAGATTGTAAGTTCTAATTGATTTCAAACACCCAGTTAGAGCCTCGCAGGCAGTGTTTAGGCCAGGATTGATTTCGGCAAGATGACTCAACGTGATTGCAACATGACATGAGGCACTTTTGGCTGTTCTGAATCATAGGGCGAGTTCAGTTGCTCGGATAGTGGCAGAATATGTTCCCCGGCTGGTATTGTACAGTTTTTTAGGATGCTGTTTCCAAATCCAACCTTAGCTTTAACTTTCTCAATATGATATTTGAAGGTGACCAACATAGACTGTCTGTGGTTGTATTCAAGCTGTTTTCCGTACCATCTGACTTTAGGCTAACCATTGGTGTATTTGTATATGTGTAATTAAACTGTTGTCAGTGTTTGCTCATCGGTGGTTAGATGTGTTGTAGTAAATAAGACCATATAGGGCTTCGCCTAAGGACTTTTCTAATTCTACCAAGGTTGATTTTTCTAATGCTATGTCGAGGTCGTCAGCTGCTGCATCCCTAACCTTTTATTTGACGCATTGACTCTGACAAACGATTTTCCCTTTTTGAAGACTTGCTTTTGCGTCCTAATTTAGAAGGGTGGAAAAAACATTAGTAAAATACTGTGTTTGATTTCTATAGGGCTGTGCAGTAACGCCGAGTCCACACATCACAACATTCGGAGAATGATACTTTGGTCACTTCTCAAATTTCAACAAGATGGTAACTGAAGAAAATTTGAGGTACCTAAACCATCTCCCCGTCAGGGAATCGAACCCTGGTCTTCCGCGTGACAGGCGGAGATACTGTCCACTATACTAACGAGGACTGCTTGACATAGTGTTTTCCAGGGGACAAGCAAAATTCCTTGGCTTTTGCCTGCCACACCGCAGCCAAAGTGTTGCCATGTCATATTTCTGCTATCTCATAATGCCGACAATTTGATCCTCGGAAAGCTGGGAATAAGGGTAGTGTGGCCGAGCGGTCTAAGGCGCTGGATTAAGGCTCCAGTCTCTCGGGAGGCGTGGGTTCAAATACCACCACTGCCATCTTTTGCTGGTAACGTATTTGTATCTTCCCTGACTGAGGCAATAAGACGCTTGGCCTCATTTGGAAAGCTTTCAAAAATAGGGCCCAAACGTTAGCTTTGGAGTTTTCCATGGCAGGTATGCAATGAGAAAAAAACACAACCAGCACAGTTTTAAGGCCCGCCAGCAGCCTCTGGAAAAGCTAAAAGGTGGACGTGGTTGTGTGTTTATCAACATGTTGTTTGAAGATCACCGCCCCTACTTAAGACATTCAGTCCACTTTTATCTGTTTCTGTATTCTGATGACACCGCAGTGATAGGATGTATCACTGGCCGGCACAGAGCGACTTACAGGAGGGAGTTAGCCTGTCTGGTGACATTGTGTAGAAACAACAACCTTATCCTCAACACGGACTACACTAAGAAGACATGAGGAAAGAGAGTCTGTTCGTTATTGTTACTATTGTACAATTTTTACACATCCAAGTCCAAATTCATGCAGCAGTTTCCATAGTGTAGTGGTTATCACTTCACTGAGACACAGAAGTTACCCCGGTTCAAAAAATACAATTCACATTTCTGACATGGTACATGAATGCAATGGGTGCTTCACACATTTGTCAAGAAACCATGCATGAGACAAGTGTCTGAACAAATGATCAGTTCCCTGGTGGTCTAGTGGCTAGGATTCGGCGCTTTCACTGCCGCGGCCCGGGTTCGATTCCCGGTCAGGGAAAGCTATCCATTCCGTTCTCATAGCAGGCAATTTCTATATAACTTATGTGACTTCCATGTTTTATGCTCATGATATACAAAGCATTATCGTTGACATTTTCCATAAAGGCAATGTGGACATTGCTCCAATTTGGCCAAAAAAAGGTGCCTGAGATTCCCAGCTTTCCTCTTTCTTGTTCTCTTCGAGTTCCATGGCACGACACCTTTCCAGTTCACCCCACACCCGAGCCGAGTCACTGACGGCATCCAGATCTTGTTGGTTGAATTGCACAGGCAGGAGAGAGCAGACTAACAAATGACACATCATCTGCACTCCTCCACACTAACATGCTGTGGAACATCCTCATAGCCTCATTTGTTCACGGATACCTTGCAACGTTCCGTTTCTCAGATCTTGGGCGATTTAGGCAGGACGAAAACGCCACACTTCTTTGGAGCCGGGCAGAAGAGATTTGTTTAGTTGTGTGAGGCATTTTCCCTGCGGCTTTAGCAGAGGGCCAACCTGTTGCGGTGATGGCTGTCAGTCAGGGCTTGTCCAGGATGGAGGAAATTTGCCTTGATTTTAATCTCTTCGTTGCAGGTTCTCGGTCAAACAGAGCGAGACGAGGGTCAGTTTCTTGTTTGAACTTTTACTCTGACGTCAGATAATACGGAGGATCAATGCCTAACAGCAGATAGAGATTGTAGGTTCTAATTGATTTCAAACACCCAGTTAGAGCCTCGCAGGCAGTGTTTAGGCCAGGATTGATTTCGGCAAGATGACTCAACGTGATTGCAACATGACATGAGGCACTTTTGGCTGTTTTGATTCATAAGGCGAGTTCAGTTGCTCGGATAGTGGCAGAATAGGTTCCCCGGCTGGTATTGTACAGTTTTTTAGGATGCTGTTTCCAAATCCAACCTTAGCTTTAACTTTCTCAATATGATATTTGAAGGTGACCAACATAGACTTTCTGTGGTTGTATTCAAGCTGTTTTCCGTACCATCTGACTTTAGGCTAACCATTGGTGTATGTGTATATGTGTAATTAAACTGTTGTCAGTGTTTGCTCATCGGTGGTTAGACGTGTTGTAGTAAATAAGACCATATAGGGCTTCGCCTAAGGACTTTTCTAATTCTACCAAGGTTGATTTTTCTAATGCTATGTCGAGGTCGTCAGCTCCTGCATACCTAACCTTTTATTTGACGCATTGACTCTGACAAACGATTTTCCCTTTTTGAAGACTTGCTTTTGCGTCCTAATTTAGAAAGGTGGAACAAACATTAGTAAAATACTGTGTTTGATTTCTATAGGGCTGTGCAGCAACGCCGAGTCCACACATCACAAAAATCGGAGAATGATACTTTGGTCACTTCTCAAATTTCAACAAGAATGTAATTGAAGAAAATTAGAGGTACCTGAACCATCTCCCCGTCAGGGAATTGAACCCTGGTCTCCCGCGTGACAGGCAGAGATACTGTCCACTATACTAACAAGGACTGCATAACATGGTGTTTTCCAGGGGACAAGCAAACATCAGAGATAATTTAAGGGGACACCTTCTGTCAAAAAATTATTTATGGGGGGTCATAAATCAATGATTTATGAGGGGTCAAGTTCAAAGGTCAAGTTCAAAGGTCAAAGGTCAAGTGGCTGTGGCTTACCCCGGACGAGGGTGGAGTTAAGACCTGAGGTGGGAGTGGTTTAACCAGGAAGAGGGCAGAGTTTTAACCAGGAAGAGGGTGGAGTTTTAACCAGGAAGAGGGTGGAGTTAAGACCTGAAGTGGGAGTGGTTTAACCAGGAAGAGGGTGGAGTTTAACCAGGAAGAGGGTGGAGTTAAGACCTGAAGAGGGGGTTATTTAACCAGGAAGGGGGTGGAGTTTTAACCAGGAAGAGGGTGGGTTTAAGACCTGAAGAGGGAGTGATTTAACCAGGAAAAGGGTGGAGTTTAACCAGGAAGAGGGTGGGTTTAAGACCCGAAGGGGGTGGGTTTAAGAGCTGAAGAGGGAGTGATTTAACCAGGAAGAGGGTGGGTTTAAGACCTGGAGAGGGATTGTTTAAGAGGGAACAAAGGAGGGTTCAGGTTGAGGTCAGGTTTTAAGGAAGCTTGAGAATGTCATCTGATCAGCATCTGACCAGCCATTTGACAGTATAAATGTTTACGATCGTTTGAAACAACTTCCAGACCTCACGAAAACATATTTAAACGATTGGGAGGAACTAATTAGGTTAAGGTTAACCATATGTTTGACCCTGCTTCGATGTATTGATGTCTGGGAATGTTACGTGGGAAGATGTGGACACGCACACACGCACGCACAAACGCACACACACGCACACACACACACACACACACACACCATTACCTCTGCTTTACCACGTTATTAGACAATGGTTTAACTCCTTTTAAGCATTTAAACGTTAAAAGCATTGCACGTGTACGACGTTGTAATACTTTTTTTTTTTTTTACCAGTCGATGACGACGAAGTGAAAGACGAAGAACTTTGTTTAAACGATCTTACAAAGTTGGAAGAAGATTATCAAGGTGTGTTTAAACCTACGACTTATTTAATATTATGTGTATTCATTATTTTGTTTCATAGAGGAATTGCCGTAAGATCCTAACGTGATCGTTTTAACACAATCGCAGTCTGGTGAGTCAAATGATTCTCATTTTACAAGAAAAAAAGCATGCGGTATACAATACATATATACATATATTTACTTACAGATTTTCCATTTTTGTCTCCGGCTCGCTGGTCCCCGTTAACGCTGGCGGGTCCGTCAACGGGCGTCGAAGAGAGTCGGCCATTCCAGGCAGAGGAGAAGGCTTGATTGCGCCAAAGAACCCAGACATCGAAACCTTGGTCCGGGACAATATCATCGAAAACAACGGCGAATGTCCGACATGCCCCCGCCGTAAGTTTTTCTTGCTTTCTGTAAGCTTTTTAAGATTCTCCGCGGTTTTAAAGAACTCCTCTCACTCCTCTGTCTTCCGCTCAAATGAATTTCGCGCCTAAGGGGAATGGGCGGGGACTGATTTCGGAGGTGGGCGGTTGTTTCCGGCAAGCAACCTTCTGGTGTGCATTAGCGTCACCTACTGAAATGGAGTGTGGAACAAGATGGATCCCTACTCTATATTCTTTTATTTAACCCAATGTTTTTTAAATACGTGTATAATGCTTTGTATCCTATGTGTTGTGAATTCCATCCTACTATATCTTCCAAGGAACCCAAAGACATGTTACCACACCTCCCGCTTTATTTATTCTATAGATTGCCTGAACTATTTCATAAACTAAATCTTGTCTTGTTTCTGATGCTATGTTTTTTTATGCTCATCAATGCACTGCTGGAGTCCGATCACACAACTACTTTCCTTGCTTTGTTTTCCTCTATCCAGTTAACTGCCATATAAATTGCTACCAATTCCCCCGTAAAAACAGATAGTTTATCACTGATTATTTTATTTAATACTATGTTTCCTTGTGTGATAACTGCTGCAGCTCTTACCTTTAATTTTTTTTATAGTTTTTGATGCATCCGTATATATCAAATCTCAATCTATTAGTTTGTCCGTGGAAATTCCTGTATTTGTTGCCTCTTGTTTTTTTTATTTCTTGAACTATTCACACTTCTGTTCTTTTCTACACTTTCTTGATTTCTCACTTTAAGTGCCTCTGCGTATGTAATATTTATTTCAACTTTGATTTGTTGTACTTTTGCTGCCTGTTTCATGATGTATGGCTTTTGATTATTTCTTTTTTCAATCTACAATTCCAATAAATAACACGTATTTCCAGATTACTGATAACTTTTAAAAAAAAAATGTAATTCCTGAATAAGATAATTGTATCGAATCCAATGGATTGTCTGGTCCTAAAACCTCTTTGTAATGTTTGTTTGATTCCCCCAAAATACGACACAGTCTAATTTGAAAAACATATGTGCCTCGTCGGCTGTAGTAAAAAAAAAAAAAACCCATGCCTCCTCGGTCTAACCTCTCCCAGCCCCTTTTCTGCCGTGTCAAAGATGGATCAAAGACCACCCTTGCCCCTAACCCCCACTTCTTCTTCACTACCAAGAGAACAGTAATTAATCCGAGCTGAGTTTTTTAAAATATTCCAACAAGACTTTTTACTTTCATTTTGTATCAAAGCTGAGTTGTGCTCTCTGGTTTATTTTGCAAATGAACATGATCATGTACAAGACTCACCTACCCACAATGCACTGCAGCCCAACGCTCCTGGTCGGATGTTTGTATCGGGGTTCATGGAGAGATGCGGTAAAGAGTGGTAGCCAAGACACACGGTCACACACGGTCACACACGGTCACACTCGGCAATTATTTTGACCTGGGGAGCAGATTTAGAGGAAAAAATGTGTCTGGGGGGCCGGGATATCTGATTTTCAGGTACAAAAAACTTCACAATGACACAAAATAAACACAACAGTTAAACCTCACACTAAAAACAAGACATTTACTTGTACGTTCAAAAGACAGAATAGAACAAGACAAGACATGCAATGCCATCTACAAAATGTTATGTAAATGTTAGTCATTACGCATGTGGCTATGGTTTTAATGTATTTGTTACAGACATGTTTACGTCAAGTAACATCACATGGTTCCATTTGCACCTTTCAACAAATCTGAAAAGGAATATTAAGAAGTAAAACTTATATTTAATCCTACCTCTTCTCCGAGCACACGGTGACTGTACATACGGGTCGAAAAATGTTGACCTAATTCAGCATTTTCTCAAAGTGTGGGGAATAGAGACATGACAGGTGGGGCGCGAGGAACGGGAGGAAATTTCACTTAAATTTTTTTTTTTTTTTTTTTTTTTTACCATGCTTTCATTTTCTATACACACTGTAAATCACTTTGTGATTCTGTTTGTGAAATCCGCCGTATAAATAAATGTAAATTACTTATTTTTCCTGTAGGCTTTAAATTTCTCGGTAGGAGCGAAAGTTTGACAGATATAGCAACAGTAACTTTTGCAGGCGGGGCTAAGAGGAACAAACATTCGCGCGGATGGGTAGCAGGCTAATGTGCGGACCACAATTACACAAAATGGATAAATTTGCAACTCGCACCTCAAAGGTCTGCAGAGAAACAAAAATATGACGGGTCTAATCAACCAAAAAGTCAACCTAAAAGAAAATATGGCGAAGGGTGTCTTGCTCTTGGATTCACGGCAGCGGTGGTGGGGGCAGAGGAGAGACCCCTGTGTGTTCTGTGTCTAAAACCGCTAGCAGCAGACAGCATGAGACCCAACAAATTAAAGAGACACCTCGAGACCACACATGATGTTCAATAAATTTGAAAATGTTGAGCTTGGCATTAGCGTTTTGTTGGGGCGATGGGGGTAGGTGGGCCTTGAAAACTAACTCCTTAGTCTAAAGTGGGGATGACAGAAAAAAAAAGTTTGAGAAGCCCTGACCTAATTGTACGGATCTCACTTTAAATGGAAAACTGATCATTTAAATGTTTTCACTTTGAATATGAAACGAGGAGTAAAATGTACAATGTACAATATTATCAATTATTTCACAATGACATGTTTTAAGGATATTGTACAGTATGATTAAATCTAAAAATGAATGTGATTTTTTTTCAGGATAATTTTATTTTTAGCCAGTAAACAACTGTTATGTATCTTTTGTATCGGGTTTTCCCCTTTAAATAACAAAATTGTAGAATTTTACAATATTCATTATTATTAAATATTAAATGTGCCAATTAGTTATACGGCATACATCATCCCCCTTTACCCATTTGTTAAAAAGACGAAAGTTGATGCGAACGCCTACGTGCTGTCAGAAAACTTAAAGAAGAAGAATGCCTTTGTGCAATTACTGCTATCCTGGCACAAGTTATAAAACAAACAAAGTTACCAAATTTTTTTCTGAGGAGACAAAAAAAAAGAAAAAGGGAGGGACAATCAAGGATCAACAATGGCACGACTTTCACTAGCTTGTGTGAGGTCAAAGACGTGAGATTTTAGACCAATGCTGCCTTGGATCTGTTCCTGCTAAACTAGTAAGTGACTTTCAATGCTCAAATCAGAATAATAATGCTAATTTTAGCTACTGGAAATTTGTGTGGTAGCAATAAATACCCACCAGCGCGATACATCGCAGTTCCACACTGACCAACCATGCAACAAACTCAAAAGAACTGTACAAGGAAAAAACAATGCAGTGACTTCAAACTGCAAATATAAGGTTTGAGTAAAATATGTAGGTTGGTGTGAATGTTGTCTGTCTATCTATGTTGACCCTGCAATGAGGTGGCGACTTGTCCAGGGTGTACACCTCCTTCCGCCCGATTGTAGCTGAGATAGGCGCCAGCGCCCCCCACATCCCCAAAAGGGAATAAGCGGTAGAAAATGGATGTAGGTTCCTACTGTGGAAAGTTCAGTAATACAGAATCATTGTGGCATTATCGTGTCAGTTTGACGCTATATGCGCTAGTCCTCATGGTAAATGTGGTTTTCCTTTTGGGAAAACGCCATCGCTTTGGTTCACTGGTGCGGCCAATATAAACCAAAACTGAAAGTTCTTAAGTGGGGCTTTAAGTAGAGTTTATAAATCTTGTATCTGTGCCACATATAGCCTTATTTCAGTGTCAACAGTCTCCAGCTTACTTGCTACACATGTTTTGGCTCTGCCCACCCTTGTGCAGTTATTGGACCGACATTTTTAATACTTTGTCTGTTGGTGTAATTAACCACTAGGCCTTCTTTGCTTTTATTTGTTGTTGTATCTTTATGTTAGCAATTGGGACTTTTTGAATGAAATTGTCTGTGGCTCCATGTTAACGAAGTTGCCTGTACTATTTGACTGATGCATTTTATTGATTGATTTATTATTTTTCTTTCTTTTTCGTTTTGTGTGTCTTGTTTTTTGGGGGGAAAGGAACATTTAATATTGATTGTAAATACGTTTGTACTTTAAGAAGTTGTATTTGCCTTAAAACTCCACAAACATTTTTCGACCCGTATGTACAGTCACTGTGTGCTCGGAGAAGAGGTAGGATTAAATATAAGTTTTACTTCTTAATATTCCTTTTCAGATTTGTTGAAAGGTGCAAATGGAACCATGTGATGTTACTTGACGTAAACATGTCTGTAACAAATACATCAAAACCATAGCCACATGCGTAATGACTAACATTTACATAACATTTTGTAGATGGCATTGCATGTCTTGTCTTGTTCTATTCTGTCTTTTGAACGTACAAGTAAATGTCTTGCTTTTAGTGTGAGGTTTAACTGTTGTGTTTATTTTGTGTCATTGTGAAGTTTTTTGTACCTGAAAATCTGATATCCCGGCCCCATTTTTTCCTTTATATCTGTTCCCCAGGTCAAAATAATTGCCGAGTGTGACCGTGTGTGACCGTGTGTCTTGGCTACCACTCTTTACCGCATCTCTCCATGAACCCCGATACAAACATCCGACCAGGAGCGTTGGGCTGCAGTGCATTGTGGGTAGGCGAGTCTTGTACATGATCATGTTCATTTGCAAAATAAACCAGAGAGCACAACTCAGCTTTGATACAAAATGAAAGTAAAAAGTCATGTTGGAATATTTTAAAAAACTCAGCTCGGATTAATTACTGTTCTCTTGGTAGTGGAGAAGAAGTGGGGGTTAGGGGCAAAGGTGGTCTCTGATCCATCTTTGACACGGCAGAAAAGGGGCTGGGAGAGGTTAGACCGAGGAGGCATGGGTTGTTGTTTTTTTTACTACAGCCGACGAGGCACATAGGTTTTTCAAATTAGACTGTGTCGTATTTTTGAGGAATCAAACAAACATTACAAAGAGGTTTTAGGACCAGACAATCCATTGGATTCGATACAATTATCTTATTCAGGAATTACATTTTATTTTGAAAAAGTTATAAGTAATCTGGAAATACGTGTTATTTATTGGAATTGTAGATTGAAAAAAGAAATAATCAAAAGCCATACATCATGAAACAGGCAACAGAAGTACAACAAATCAAAGTTGAAAGAAATATTACATACGCAGAGGCATTTATAGTGAGAAATCAAGAAAGTGTAGAAAAGAAAAGAAGTGTGAATAGTTCAAGAAAAAAAAAAACAAGAGGCAACAAATACAGGAATTTCCACGGACAAACTAGTTGTATTCCTGGCTTATGTAATAAACTGTACAGTACAGGCTAGAAATAAGACTGAGAAGATCAAAATAATTGTCAAAGCAGCAGCAAAGTTGTTGAAAGAACTATCTTGGGACCGGGTGCAAGCTGTACTACAGAGAGTAGACGTGACGAAGTCATGTTACCACATTCCAACACCCTGTTAATTGTCCGGTGGAATGCCAGAAGTTTGATAGCAACCGAACATGAATTAAAAGGATATATTAAAAATATGAAAACTAATCCACATATAATTTGTATTCAAGAAACATGGCTGAAGCCAAAATTAAACTTTATAATAAAAGGATATATAACGATTCGTAAAGATAGGAATGATGGGTAAAGAGGATGATGTGCCACATTTATTAAAGAAGATGTAGTCACGGGTAAAGAAACAGCAGAACCTTTAGCAAAAACATTTGTTAAAGTGCACAGTAATGATAATTTGAGAAATGTAGAAAAACAAAAGAGAGAAGAAACGATGAGTTTAAATATTGGGGAAATGATGGAAGACAACGATAATAGCTTTACCAACACTATGGATATGACATTTTCTTTGAATGAAATGGTTCGAATTTTGAAATTAGGTTAAAAATACGTCGCCGGGGAAAGACCTAGTGGGTTATCAAATGATCAAAAACTTAGGTAGCATCGTCAAAGAAGTGGTCTTGAAATGATATGACAGGTTATATGAAGAAGGAGAATGACCGGCAGAGGGGAAAATTAGCGGTAATAATTCCAATATGCAAGTCAGGGTAAGACCCGGAAGAGGCAGGAAATTATAGGCCGATAGCATTGACCTCAAATTTGGGGAAAGTAATGAAAAAAAAAAGATTAATGAAAGACTAGTATATTATTTAGAGTTAAAATAAATAATCAAAAAACTAACAAAGTGGTAAATAATGTTCAAGACTGGGGAACGGCTTGGGGTTTAAGATTCTCTGTTGGAAAGACAAAAGTCATACATTTTACAAAGAGAAAAGTACAAAACAAGCTCCAAATAAAAACTCTACGGTGAAAATATAGAAGAGGTACAAGTATTTAAATATTTAGGAATATGGTTTGATAAAAATATGAACTAGTCAACCCACATCAGCAAAATAGATTTGATTAGATTAGATCAGATAGTACTTTATTTATTCGTTCAGGAGTGTCCCTTCAGGAAAATTAAAAATAGGGGGAAAAGTAAAAAGGTGTTAAATATAATGAGGGCTTTGAGGGGTAATGATTGGGGGGCTGATAGGTTGACGTTGAAAACAATATATGTATATATATCACTTTAATTCCATCTGTTATTGATTACGGATGCATTATTTACCAATCTGCTTCAAAAACATGACTTGGGAAAATAGACTGGATCCAGTCACAGGCTTTAAGGTTATGTTGTGGAGCTACTACATCAACCCTAGTGGCAGTATTACAAGTAAAAATGAACGAAAAACCTTTGTACAAGAGGAGAGATCAACTTTCAGCAGTTTATCGGGCAACTTTAAAAGGATCCAAGCAAGGATATCCCACTTGTCCAGTGCTACCAAACTGCCAAGAAAAAGAGAAAAAAAATAATAGTTTTGGGTGGATTATAGGAGACATATGTAATAAAGTTAAAATTGACAATATTAAAGTTAGTCCTACAGTACCAATTCCTGCAATACCACCGTGGATGTTTGATAACCCAAAAGAAAACACGCAATAACTAAAGAATAGAAATTTAAATAGTTACCAGATAGAAAAATAGATTGAGATATGATATATATACGGATGCATCAAAAACTATAAAAAGTAAGGTAGAAGCTGCAGCAGTTATCCCACAAGGAAACATAGTATTAAATAAAATAATCAGTGATAAACTATCTGTTTTTACGGGGGAATTGGTAGCAATTTATAAGGCAGTTAACTGGATAGAGGAAAACAAAGCAAGGAAAGTAGTTGTGTGCTCGGACTCCAGCAGTGCATTGATGAGCATAAAAAAAAAACATAGCATCAGAAACAAGACAAGATTTAGTTTATGAAATAGTTCAGGCAATCTACAGAATAAATAAAGCGGGAGGTGTGGTAACATTTCTTTGGGTTCCTTGGAAGATATAGTAGGATGGAATTCACAACACATAGGATATAAAGCATTATACACGTATTTAAAACACATTGGGTTAAATAAAAGAATATAGAGTAGGGATCCATCTTGGTCCACACTCCATTTCAGTAGGTGGCGCTAATGCACACCAGAAGGTTGCTTGCTGGAAACAACCGCCCACCTCCGGAATCAGTCCCCGCCCATTCCCCTTAGGCGCGAAATTCATTTGAGCGGAAGACAGAGGAGTGAGAGGAGTTCTTTAAGACCGCGGAGAATCTTAAAAAGCTTACACAAAGCAAGAAAAACTTACGGCAGGGGGCATGTCGGACATTCGCCGTTGTTTTCGATCATATTGTCCCGGACCAAGGTTTCGATGTCTGGAGTCTTTGGCGGAATCAAGCCTTCTCCTCTGCCTGGAATGGCCGAGTCTCTTCGACGGCCGTTGACGGACCCGACAGCGTTAAGGGAGACCAGCGAGCCGGAGATGCAAACGGAAAATCTGTAAGTAAATATATGTATATATGTATTGTATACCGCATGTTTTTTTCTTGTAAAATGAGAATCATTTGACTCACCAGACTGCGATTGTGTTAAAACGATCGCGTTAGGATCTTAAGGCAATTCCTCTATGAAACAAAATAATGAATACACATAATATTAAATAATTCGAAGGGTTAAACACACCTTTATAATCATCTTCCAACTTTGTAGGATCGATCAAACAAAGTTCTTCGTCTTTCACTTCGTCGTCATCTGCTGGTAAAAAAAAGAAAAGTATTACAACGTCGTACACGTGCAATGCTTTTAACGTTTAAATGCTTAAATGGAGTTAAACCATTGTCTAATTACGTGGTAAAGCAAAGGTAATGGTGTGTGTGTGTGTGTGTATGTGTATGTGCGTTTGTGCGTGTCCACATCTTCCCACGTAACATTCCCAGCCATCAATACATCGAAGCAGGGTCAAACATATGGTTAACCTTAACCTAATTAGTTCCTCCCAATCGTTTAAATATGTTTTCGTGGGGTCTGGAAGTTGTTTCAAACGATCGTAAACATTTAAACTGTCAAAGGGCTGGTCAGATGCTGATCAGATGACATTCTCAAGCTTCGGTGTGCGACGATCGTAAACATTTAAACTGTCAAATTGCTGGTCAGATGCTGATCAGATGACATTCTCAAGCTTCCTTAAAAACTGACCTCAACCTGAACCCTCCTTTGTTCCCTCTTAACATATCCCTCTCCAGGTCTTGAACCCACCCTCTTCCTGATTAAATCACTCCCTCTTCAGGTCTTAAACCGACCCTCTTCAGGTCTTAAACCCACCCTCTTCCTGGTTAAAACTCCACCCTCTTCCTGGTTAAAACTCCACCCTTTTCCTGGTTAAATCACTCCCTCTTCAGGTCTTAACTCCACCCTCTTCCTGGTTAAAACTCCACCCTCTTCTTGGTTAAACCAATTCCTTTTCAGGTCTTAACTCCATCCTCTTCCTGGTTAAAACTCCACCCTCTTCCTGGTTTAGCCACTCCCACTTCAGGTCTTATCTCCACCCTCTTCCTGGTTAAATCACTCCCTCTCTGGGTCTTAAACCCACCCTCTTCCTGGTTAAGTCACTCCCCCTTCAAGTCTTAAACCCCCCTCTTCCAGGTTAAAACTCCACCCTCTTCCTGGTTAAAACTACACCCTCTTCCTGGTTAAACCACTCCCACCTCAGGTCTTATCTCTACCCTCTTCCAGGGTCAGCCACACCCACTTGACTTTGACCCTTGAACTTGACCTTTGACCTTTGAACTTGACCCCTCATAAATCATTGATTTATGACCCCCCATAAATCATTTTTTGACAGAAGGTGTCCCCTTACATTTTCTAACATCCTTGGCTTTTGCCTGCCACACCGCAACCAAAGTGTTGCCATATCATATTTCTGCTATCTCATAATGCCAACAATTTGATCCTCGGAAAGCTGGGAATAAGGGTAGTGTGGCCGAGCGGTCTAAGGCGCTGGATTAAGGCTCCAGTCTCTCGGGAGGCATGGGTTCAAATCCTGCCACTACCATATTTTGCAGGTAACGCATTTGTATCTTCCCTGACTGAGGCAATAAGACTCTTGGCCTCATTTGGAAAGCTTTGAAAAATAGGGCCCAAATGTTATCTTTGGAGTTTTCCATGCCAGGTATGCAATGAGAAAAAAACACAACCAGCACAGTTTTAAGGCCCACCAGCAGCCTCTGGAAAAGCTAAAAGGTGGACGTGGTTGTGTGTTTATCAACATGTCGTTTGAAGATCACCGCCCCTACTTAAGACATTCAGTCCACTTTTATCTGTTTCTATATTCTGATGACACCGCAGTGATAGGACATATCACTGGCCGGCACAGAGCGACTTACAGGAGGGAGTTAGCCTGTCTGGTGACATTGTGTAGAAACAACAACCTTATCCTCAACACGGACTACACTAAGAAGACATGAGGAAAGAAAGTCTGTTCGTTATTGTTACTATTGTACAATTTTTACACATCCAAGTCCAAATTCATGCAGCAGTTTCCATAGTGTAGTGGTTATCACTTCACTGAGACACAGAAGTTACCCCGGTTCAAAAAATACAATTCACATTTCATGGTACATGAATGCAATGGGTGCTTCACACATTTGTCAAGAAACCATGCAGGAGACAAGTGTCTGAACAAATGATCAGTTCCCTGGTGGTCTAGTGGCTAGGATTCGGCGCTTTCACCGCCGCGGCCCGGGTTCGATTCCCGGTCAGGGAAAGCTAGCCATTCCGTTCTCATAGCAGGCAATTTCTATAAAACTTATGTGACTTCCATGTTTTATGCTCATCATATACAAAGCATTATCGTTGACATTTTCCATAAAGGCAATGTGGACATTGCAACAGTTTGGCCCTAAAAAGGTGCCTGAGATTCCCAGCTTTCCTCTTTCTTGTTCTCTTCGAGTTCCACGGCACGACACCTTTCCAGTTCACCCCACACCCGAGCTGAGTCACTGACGGCATCCAGATCTTGTTGGTTGAATTGCACAGGCAGGAGAGAGCAAACTAACAAATGACATCATCTGCACTCCTCCACACTAACATGCTGTAGAACATCCTCATAGCCTCGTTTGTTCATGGATACCTCGCAACGTTCCGTTTCTCAGATCTTGGGCGATTTAGGCAGGACCAAAACGCCACACTTCTTTGGAGCCGGGCAGAAGAGATTTGTTTAGTTGTGTGAGGCATTTTCCCTGCGGCTTTAGCAGAGGGCCAACCTGTTGCGGTGATGGCTGTCAGTCAGGGCTTTTCGAGGATGGAGAAATTGGCCTTGATTTTAATCTCTTCGTTGCTGGTTCTCGGTCAAACAGACTAAGACGAGGGTCAGTTTCTTGTTTGAACTTTTCCTCTGACGTCAGTTAATACGGAGGATCAATGCCTAACAGCAGATAGAGATTGTAGGTTCTAATTGATTTCAAACACCCAGTTAGAGCCTCCTCGCAGGCAGTGTTTAGGCCAGGATTGATTTCGGCAAGATGACTCAACGTGATTGCAACCTGACATGAGGAACTTTTGGCTGTTTTGATTCATAAGGCGAGTTCAGTTGCTCGGATAGTGGCAGAATATGTTCCCCGGCTGGTATTGTACAGTTTTTTAGGATGCTGTTTCCAAATCCAACCTTAGCTTTAACTTTCTCAATATGGTATTTGAAGGTGACCAACATAGACTGTCTGTGGTTGTATTCAAGCTGTTTTCCGTACCATCTGACTTTAGGCTAACCATTGGTGTATGTGTATATGTGTAATTAAACTGTTGTCAGTGTTTGCTCATCGGTGGTTAGATGTGTTGTAGTAAATAAGACCATATAGGGCTTCGCCTAAGGACTTTTTTAATTCTACCAAGGTTGATTTTTCTAATGCTATTTTTTTTTTCCAAGATGGCGCTGCTTTTTTCCAAGATGGCGCTGCTGTAGTGGCTGCTGTAGGCAGGAGCTCTGTGCTCTTGTGTCATCCTTTTGTGTTTCCCTCTTGTTTTCATGTCTTATTATATTTTTTTGCCTTTTGGTCCGGGACCCTTTGGGACTGTGTGACAAGGGGTGGCACTTTCGTGACCTCTGTGGTGCTTTTTTCGTGGACTTCTGGATCTGCCTCCCGGGAGCCTTTTGGCTATGGAGACCAGCTGCTGGGTGTCTGCTACACCAGAGTATGTTTGGATGTACTGGAGGAGATGCGGATGAAGGGACAGGGCTGCGGAGCTAGCACTGAGCACTGGGACGGAGAGGTTTCGCGGTGTCTTGACTGGGTGAGCAGGTGTCGGACACCTCGGTCACCTTGGACGTATCCTCGCTCATCCATTCGGACTGGACACTGGCCGAGAGTGGAGTCGGCTGTCTTGGTTGCTTTGTTGGGTCTGCTTCTGTCTCTGACCATGCTTCCTCCTCCCCAGCAGACGATGGCGTGGAACAACGCAGATGCCACCACAGTGGATATGTTTATTTTACTTTTTATTCATAGCTGTATGTAGATGTGTCTGGTTGTATCTGCTGCTTTAATGTCTTTAATGTCCTCTGTGTTCTTTGATGTTTGATGTTTCCCTCTTACACACATGGAAGAGGGATGTGTACCATGGTTATGAGTTGTTTTTTTATTTTTTTAATTTATTTGTTTTTTTCCCTTGGCCTCAGTCTGCACCTCCTCTCCAGGGCCCAGGCAAAGACCGATTTTTTAAATTTTATTTTAATCTTCTATTTTTTTCTCCCCCCTCCCCCCCTTTGTTTACCTTTATCTCATCTTTTTTGTAAGGGGCGCTGGAAGCCGGCAGACCCGTCAGCGATCCTGTTCTGTCTCCCTGTAATGTTTGTCTAAACTTGAATGGGATTGTGCTGAAAATTTAAATTTTCCTGAAGGAACTCTCCTGGCGGAATAAATAAAGTACTATCTAATCTCTATCTAATGTCGAGGTCATCAGCTGCTGCATCCCTGACCTTTTACTTGACGCATTGACTCTGACAAACGATTTTCCCTTTTTGAAGACTTGCTTTTGCGTCCAAATTTAGAAGGGTGGAACAAACATTAGTAAAATACTGTGTTTGATTTCTATAGGGCTGTTCAGCAACACCGAGTCCACACATCACAACATTCGGAGAAGGATACTTTGGTCACTTCTCAAATTTCAACAAGATGGTAGTTGAAGAAAACTAGAGGTACCTGAACCATCTCCCCGTCAGGGAATCGAACCCTGGTCTTCCGCGTGACAGGCGGAGATACTGTCCACTATACTAACGAGGACTGTATGACATGGTGTTTTCCAGGGGACAAGCAAACATCCTTGGCTTTTGCCTGCCACACCGCAACCAAAGTGTTGCCATGTCATATTTCTGCTATCTCATAATGCCGACAATTTGATCCTCGGGAAGCAGGGAATAAGGGTAGTGTGGCCGAGCGGTCTAAGGCGCTGGATTAAGGCTCCAGTCTCTCGGGTGGCGTGGGTTCAAATCCCACCACTGCCAACTTTTGCTGGTAACGCATTTGTATCTTCACTGACTGAGGCAATAAGACTCTTGGCCTCATTTGGAAAGCTTTCAAAAATAGGGCCCAAAAATTAGCTTTGGAGTTTTCCATGCCAGGTATGCAATGAGAAAAAAACACAACCAGCACAGTTTTAAGGCCCGCCAGCAGCCTCTGGAAAAGCTAAAAGGTGGACGTGGTTGTGTGTTTATCAACATGTTGTTTGAAGATCACCGCCCCTACTTAAGACATTCAGTCCACTTTTATCTGTTTCTGTATTCTGATGACACCGCAGTGATAGGATGTATCAGTGGCCGGCACAGAGCGACTTACAGGAGAGAGTTAGCCTGTCTGGTGACATTGTGTAGAAACAACAACCTTATCCTCAACACGGACTACACTAAGAAGACGTGAGGAAAGAAAGTCTGTTACTATTGTACAATTTTTACACATCCAAGTCCAAATTCATGCAGCAGTTTCCATAGTGTAGTGGTTATCACTTCACTGAGACACAGAAGTTACCCCGGTTCAAAAAATACAATTCACATTTCTGACATGGTACATGAATGCAACGGGTGCTTCACACATTTGTCAAGAAACCATGCATGAGACAAGTGTCTGAAAAAAAAAGGATTAGTTCCCTGGTGGTCTAGTGGCTAGGATTCGACGCTTTCCCCGCCGCGGCCCGGGCTCGATTCCCGGTCAGGGAAAGCTATCCATTCCGTTCTCATAGCAGGCAATTTCTATAAAACTTATGTGACTTCCATGTTTTATGCTCATGATATACAAAGCATTATGGTTGACATTTTCCATAAAGGCAATGTGGACATTGCTCCAATTTGGCCAAAAAAAGGTGCCTGAGATTCCCAGCTTTCCTCTTTCTTGTTCTCTTCGAGTTCCACGGCACGACACCTTTCCAGTTCACCCCACACCCGAGCCGAGTCATTGACGGCATCCAGATCTTGTTGGTTGAATTGCACAGGCAGGAGAGAGCAGACTAACAAATGACAGATCATCTGCACTCCTCCACACTAACATGCTGTAGAACATCCTCATAGCCTCGTTTGTTCATGGATACCTTGCAAAGTTCCGTTTCTCAGATCTTGGGCGATTTAGGCAGGACCAAAACGCCACACTCCTTTGGAGCCGGGCAGAAGAGATTTGTTTAGTTGTGGGAGGCATTTTCCCTGCAGCTTTAGCAGAGGGCCAACCTGTTGCGGTGATGGCTGTCAGTCGGGGCTTGTCCAGGATGGAGGAAATTTGCCTGGATTTTAATCTCTTCGTTGCAGGTTCTCGGTCAGAGCGAGACGAGGGTCAGTTTCTTGTTTGAACTTTTCCTCTGACGTCAGTTAATACGGAGGATCAATGCCTAACAGCAGATAGAGATTGTAGGTTCTAATTGATTTCAAACACCCAGTTAGAGCCTCGCAGGCAGTGTTCAGGCCAGGATTGATTTCGGCAAGATGACTCAACGTGATTGCAACATGACATGAGGCACTTTTGGCTGTTTTGATTCATAAGGCGAGTTCAGTTGCTCGGATAGTAGCAGAATATGTTCCCCGGCTGGTATTGTACAGTTTTCTAGGATGCTGTTTCCAAATCCAACCTTAGCTTTAACTTTCTCAATATGATATTTGAAGGTGACCAACATAGACTTTCTGTGGTTGTATTCAAGCTGTTTTCCGTACCATCTGACTTTAGGCTAACCATTGGTGTATGTGTATATGTGTAATTAAACTGTTGTCAGTGCTTGCTCATCGGTGGTTAGATGTGTTGTGGTAAATAAGACCATATAGGGCTTCGCCTAAGGACTTTTCTAATTCTACCAAGGTTGATTTTTCTAATGCTATGTCGAGGTCGTCAGCTGCTGCATCCCTAACCTTTTATTTGACGCATTGACTCTGACAAACGATTTTCCCTTTTTGAAAACTTGCTTTTGCGTCCTAATTTAGAAGGGTGGAACAAACATTAGTAAAATACTGTGTTTCATTTATATAGGGCTGTGCAGCAACGCCGAGTCCACACATCACAACATTCGGAGAATGATACTTTGGTCACTTCTCAAAATTCAACAAGATTGTAATTGAAGAAACTTAGAGCTACCTGAATCATCTCCCCGTCAGGGAATCGAACCCTGGTCTTCCGCGTGACAGGCGGAGATACTGTCCACTATACTAACGAGGACTGTATAACATGGTGTTTTCCAGGGGACAAGCAAACATCCTTGGCTTTTGCCTGCCACACCGCAACCAAAGTGTTGCCATGTCATATTTCTGCTATCTCATAATGCCGACAATTTGGTCCTAAGAAAGCTGGGAATAAGGGTAGTGTGGCCGAGCGGTCTAAGGCGCTTGCTTAAGGCTCCAGTCTCTCGGGAAGCGTGGGTTCAAATCCCACCACTGCCATCTTTTGCTGGTAACGCATTTGTATCTTCCCTGACTGAGGCAATAAGACTCTTGGCCTCATTTGGAAAGCTTTCAAAAATAGGGCCCAAACGTTAGCTTTGGAGTTTTCCATGCCAGGTATGCAATAAGAAAAAAACACAACCAGCACAGTTTTAAGGCCCGCCAGCAGCCTCTGGAAAAGCTAAAAGGTGGACGTGGTTGTGTGTTTATCAACATGTCGTTTGAAGATCACCGCCCCTACTTAAGACATTCAGTCCACTTTTATCTGTTTCTATATTCTGATGACACCGCAGTGATAGGATGTATCAGTGGCCGGCACAGAGCGACTTACAGGAGGGAGTTAGCCTGTCTGGTGACATTGTGTAGAAACAACAACCTTATCCTCAACACGGACTACACTAAGAAGACATGAGGAAAGAAAGTCTGTTCGTTATTGTTACTATTGTACAATTTTTACACATCCAAGTCCAAATTCATGCAGCAGTTTCCATAGTGTAGTGGTTATCACTTCACTGAGACACAGAAGTTACCCCGGTTCAAAAAATACAATTCACATTTGGGACATTTGGACGGTGTGGCGCAGTGGCTGAGTGGCCGTGCGCAACCCGAGGGTCACTGGTTCAAATCCCACCTACAACCAACCTCGTCACGTCCGTTGTGTGCTGAGCAAGACACTTCACCCTTGCTCCTGATGGGTGCTGGTTGGCGCCTTGCATGGCAGCTCCCTCCATCAGTGTGTGAATGTGTGTGTGAATGGGTAAATGTGGAAGTAGTGTCAAAGTGCTTTGAGTACCTTGAAGGTAGAAAAGCGCTTTACAAGTACAACCCATTTATTTATTTACTATTTATTACATTTCTGACATGGTACATGAATGCAATGGGTGCTTCACACATTTGTCAAGAAACCATGCAGGAGAAAAGTGTCTGAGAAAATGATCAGTTCCCTGGTGGTCTAGTGGCTAGGATTCGGCGCTTTCACCGCCGCGTCCCGGTTTCGATTCCCGGTCAGGGAAAGCTATCCATTCCGTTCTCATAGCAGGCAATTTCTATAAAACTTATGTGACTTCCATGTTTTATGCTCATGATATACAAAGCATTATCGTTGACATTTTCCATAAAGGCAATGTGGACATTGCTCCAATTTGGCCAAAAAAAGGTGCCTGAAATTCCCAGCTTTCCTCTTTCTTGTTCTCTTCGAGTTCCACGGCACAACACCTTTCCAGTTCACCCCACACCCGAGCAGAGTCACTGACGGCATCCAGATCTTGTTGGTTGAATTGCACAGGCAGGAGAGAGCAGACTAACAAATGACACATCATCTGCACTCCTCCACACTAACATGCTGTAGAACATCCTCATAGCCTCGTTTGTTCACGGATACCTTGCAACGTTCCGTTTCTCAGATCTTGGGCGATTTAGGCAGGACCAAAACGCCACACATCTATGGAGCCGGGCAGAAGAGATTTGTTTAGTTGTGTGAGGCATTTTCCCTGCGGCTTTAGCAGAGGGCCAACCTGTTGCGGTGATGGCTGTCAGTCAGGGCTTGTCCAGGATGGAGGAAATTTGCCTTGATTTTAATCTCTTCGTTGCAGGTTCTCGGTCAAACAGAGCGAGACGAGGGTCAGTTTCTTGTTTGAACTTTTCCTCTGACGTCAGATAATACGGAGGATCAATGCCTAACAGCAGATAGAGATTGTAGGTTCTAATTGATTTCAAACACCCAGTTAGAGCCTCGCAGGCAGTGTTTAG
Organism: Nerophis ophidion; assembly: GCF_033978795.1. Taxonomy (NCBI): domain Eukaryota; kingdom Metazoa; phylum Chordata; class Actinopteri; order Syngnathiformes; family Syngnathidae; genus Nerophis; species Nerophis ophidion. Next base: position 61,103,978 of record NC_084612.1, read on the forward strand.
GCCAGGATTGATTTCGGCAAGATGACTCAACGTGATTGCAACATGACATGAGGCACTTTTGGCTGTTTTGATTCATAAGGCGAGTTCAGTTGCTCGGATAGTGGCAGAATATGTTCCCCGGCTGGTATTGTACAGTTTTTTAGGATGCTGTTTCAGAATCCAACCTTGGCTTTAACTTTCTCAATATGATATTTGAAGGTGACCAACATAGACTGTCTGTGATGGTATTCAAGCTGTTTTCCGTACCATCTGACTTTAGGCTAACCATTGGTGTATGTGCATATGTGTAATTAAACTGTTGTCAGTGTTTGCTCATCGGTGGTTAGATGTGTTGTAGTAAATAAGACCATATAGGGCTTCGCCTAAGCACTTTTCTAATTCTACCAAGGTTGATTTTTCTAATGCTATGTCGAGGTCGTCAGCTGCTGCATCCCTAACCTTTTATTTGACGCATTGACTCTGACAAACGATTTTCCCTTTTTGAAGACTTGCTTTTGCGTCCTAATTTAGAAGGGTGGAACAAACATTAGTAAAATACTGTGTTTGATTTCTATAGGGCTGTGCAGCAACGCCGAGTCCACACATCACAACATTCGGAGAATGATACTTTGGTCACTTCTCAAATTTCAACAAGATGGTAATTGAAGAAAATTAGAGGTACCTGAACCATCTCCCCGTCAGGGAATGGAACCCTGGTCTTCCGCGTGACAGGCGGAGATACTGTCCACTATACTAACGAGGACGGCGTAATCTGATGTTTTCCAGGGGACAAGCAGACATCCTTGGCTTTTGCCTGCCACACCGCAACCAAAGTGTTTGCATGTCATATTTCTGCTATCTCATAATGCCGACAATTTGATCCTCGGAAAGCTGGGAATAAGGGTAGTGTGGCCGAGCGGTCTAAGGCGCTGGATTAAGGCTCCAGTCTCTCGGGAGGCGTGGGTTCAAATCCCACCACTGCCATCTTTTGCTGGTAACGCATTTGTATCTTCCCACACTGAGGCAATAAGACTCTTGGCCTCATTTGGAAAGCTTTCAAAAATAGGGCCTAAACGTTAGCTTTGGAGTTTTCCATGCCAGGTATGCAATGAGAAAAAAAACACACAACCAGCACAGTTTTAAGGCCCGCCAGCAGCCTCTGGAAAAGCTAAAAGGTGGACGTGGTTGTGTGTTTATCAACATGTCGTTTGAAGATTACCGCCCCTACTTAAGACATTCAGTCCACTTTTATCTGTTTCTGTATTCTGATGACACCGCAGTGATAGGATGTATCAGTGGCCGGCACAGAGCGACTTACAGGAGGGAGTTAGCCTGTCTGGTGACATTTTGTAGAAACAACAACCTTATCCTCAACACGGACTACACTAAGAAGACATGAGGAAAGAAAGCCTGTTCGTTATTGTTACTATTGTACAATTTTTACACATCCAAGTCCAAATTCATGCAGCAGTTTCCATAGTGTAGTGGTTATCACTTCACTGAGACACAGAAGTTACCCCGGTTCAAAAAATACAATTCACATTTCTGACATGGTACATGAATGCAACGGGTGTTTCACACATTTGTCAAGAAACCATGAAGGAGACAAGTGTCTGAAGAAATGATCTGTTCCCTGGTGGTCTAGTGGCTCGGATTCGGCGCTTTCACCGCCGCGGCCCGGGTTCGATTCCCGGTCAGGGAAAGCTATGTATTCCGTTCTCATAGCAGGCAATTTCTATAAAACTTATGTGACTTCCATGTTTTATGCTCATGATATACAAAGCATTATCGTTGACATTTTCCATAAAAGCAATGTGGACATTGCTCCAATTTGGCCAAAAAAAGGTTCCTGAGATTCCCAGCTTTCCTCTTTGTTGTTCTCTTCGAGTTCCACGGCACGACACCTTTCCAGTTCACCCCACACCCGAGCCGAGTCACTGACGGCATCCAGATCTTGTTGGTTGAATTGCACAGGCAGGAGAGAGCAGACTAACAAATGACACATCATCTGCACTCCTCCACACTAACATGCTGTAGAACATCCTCATAGCCTCATTTGTTCATGGATACCTTGCAACGTTCCGTTTCTCAGATCTTGGGCGATTTTGGCAGGACCCAAACGCCACACTTCTTTGGAGCCGGGCAGAAGAGATTTGTTTAGTTGTGTGAGGCATTTTCCCTGCGGCTTTAGCAGAGGGCCAACCTGTTGCGGTGATGGCTGTCAGTCAGGGCTTGTCCAGGATGGAGGAAATTTGCCTTGATTTTAATCTCTTCGTTGAGGGTTCTCGGTCAAACAGAGGGAGACGAGGGTCAGTTTCTTGTTTGAACTTTCCTCTGACGTCAGATAATACGGAGGATCAATGCCTAACAGCAGATAGAGATTGTAGGTTCTAATTGATTTCAAACACCCAGTTAGAGCCTCGCAGGCAGTGTTTAGGCCAGGATTGATTTCGGCAAGATGACTCAACGTGATTGCAACCTGACATGAGGCACTTTTGGCTGTTTTGATTCATAAGGCGAGTTCAGTTGCTCGGATAGTGGCAGAATATGTTCCCCGGCTGGTATTGTACAGTTTTTTAGGATGCTGTTTCCAAATCCAACCTTAGCTTTAACTTTCTCAATATGATATTTGAAGGTGACCAACATAGACTGTCTGTGGTTGTATTCAAGCTGTTTTCCGTACCATCTGACTTTAGGCTAACCATTGGTGTATGTGTATATGTGTAATTAAACTGTTGTCAGTGTTTGTTCATCGGTGGTTAGATGTGTTGTAGTAAATAAGACCATATAGGGCTTCGCCTAAGGACTTTTCTAATTCTACCAAGGTTGATTTTTCTAATGCTATGTCGAGGTCGTCAGCTGCTGCATCCCTAACCTTTTATTTGACGTATTGACTCTGACAAACGATTTTCCCTTTTTGAAGACTTGCTTTTGCGTCCTAATTTAGAAGGGTGGAACAAACATTAGTAAAATACTGTGTTTGATTTCTATAGGGCTGTGCAGCAACGCCGAGTCCACACATCACAACATTCGGAGAATGATACTTTGGTCACTTCTCAAATTTCAACAAGATTGTAATTGAAGAAAATTAGAGGTACCTGAACCATCTCACCGTCAGGGAATCGAACCCTGGTCTTCCGCGTGACAGGCAGAGATACTGTCCACTATACTAACAAGGACTGCGTGACCAAGTGTTTTCCAGGGGACAAGCAAACATCCTTGGCTTTTGCCTGCCACACCGCAACCAAAGTGTTGCCATGTCATATGTCTGCTATCTCATAATGCCGACAATTTGATCCTCGGAGAGCTGGGAGTAAGGGTAGTGTGGCCGAGCGGTCTAAGGCGCTGGATTAAGGCTCCAGTCTCTCGGGAGGCGTGGGTTCAAATCCCACCACTGCCACCTTTTGCTGGTAACGCATTTGTATCTTCCCTGACTGAGGCAATAAGACTCTTGGCCTCATTTGGAAAGCTTTCAAAAATAGGGCCCAAACGTTAGCTTTGGTGTTTTTCATGCCAGGTATGCAATTAGAAAAAAACACAACCAACACAGTTTTAAGGCCCGCCAGCAGCCTCTGGAAAAGCTAAAAGGTGGACGTGGTTGTGTGTTTATCAACATGTCGTTTGAAGATCACCGCCCCTACTTAAGACATTCAGTCCACTTTTATCTGTTTCTATATTCTGATGACACCGCAGTGATAGGATGTATCAGTGGCCGGCACAGAGCAACTTACAGGAGGGAGTTAGCCTGTCTGGTGACATTGTGTAGAAACAACGACCTTATCCTCAACACGGACTATACTAAGAAGACATGAGGAAAGAAAGTCTGTTCGTTATTGTTACTATTGTACAATTTTATACACATCCAAGTCCAAATTCATGCAGCAGTTTCCATAGTGTAGTGGTTATCACTTCACTGAGACACAGAAGTTACCCCGGTTCAAAAAATACAATTCAAATTTCTGACATGGTACATGAATGCAATGGGTGCTTCACACATTTGTCAAGAAACCATGCAGGAGACAAGTGTGTGCACAAATGATCAGTTCCCTGGTGGTCTAGTGGCTAGGATTCGGCGCTTTCACCGCCGCGGCCCGGGTTCGATTCCCGGTCAGGGAAAGCTATCCATTCCGTTCTCATAGCAGGCAGTTTCTATAAAACTTATGTGACTTCCATGTTTTATGCTCATGATATACAAAGCATTATTGTTGACATTTTCCATAAAGGCAATGTGGACATTGCTCCAATTTGGCCAAAAAAAGGTGCCTGAGATTCCCAGCTTTCCTCTTTCTTGTTCTCTTCGAGTTCCACGGCACGACACCTTTCCAGTTCACCCCACACCCGAGCCGAGTCACTGACAGCATCCAGATCTTGTTGGTTGAATTGCACAGGCAGGAGAGAGCAGACTAACAAATGACACATCATCTGCACTCCTCCACACTAACATGCTGTAGAACATCCTCATAGCCTCATTTGTTCACGGATACCTTGCAACGTTCCGTTTCTCAGATCTTGGGCGATTTTGGCAGGACCCAAACGCCACACTTCTTTGGAGCCGGGCAGAAGAGATTTGTTTAGTTGTGTGAGGCATTTTCCCTGCGGCTTTAGCAGAGGGCCAACCTGTTGCGGTGATGGCTGTCAGTCAGGGCTTGTCCAGGATGGAGGAAATTTGCCTTGATTTTAATCTCTTCGTTGCAGGTTCTCGGTCAAACAGAGCGAGACGAGGGTCAGTTTCTTGTTTGAACTTTTCCTCTGACGTCAGATAATACGGAGGATCAATGCCTAACAGCAGATAGAGATTGTAGGTTCTAATTGATTTCAAACACCCAGTTAGAGCCTCGCAGGCAGTGTTTAGGCCAGGATTGATTTCGGCAAGATGACTCAACGTGATTGCAACATGACATGAGGCACTTTTGGCTGTTTTGATTCATAAGGCGAGTTCAGTTGCTCGGATAGTGGCAGAATATGTTCCCCGGCTGGTATTATACAGTTTTTTAGGATGCTGTTTCCAAATCCAACCTTAGCTTTAACTTTCTCAATATGATATTTGAAGGTGACCAACATAGACTGTCTGTGGTTGTATTCAAGCTGTTTTCCGTACCATCTGACTTTAGGCTAACCATTGGTGTATGTGTATATGTGTAATTAAACTGTTGTCAGTGTTTGCTCATCGGTGGTTAGATGTGTTATAGTAAATAAGACCATATAGGGCTTCGCCTAAGGACTTTTCTAATTCTACCAAGGTTGATTTTTCTAATGCTATGTCAAGGTCGTCAGCTGCTGCATCCCTAACCTTTTATTTGACGTATTGACTCTGACAAACGATTTTCCCTTTTTGAAGACTTGCTTTTGCGTCCTAATTTAGAAGGGTGGAACAAACATTAGTAAAATACTGTGTTTGATTTCTATAGGGCTGTGCAGCAACGCCGAGTCCACACATCACAACATTCGGAGAATGATACTTTGGTCACTTCTCAAATTTCAACAAGATGGTAATTGAAGAAAATTAGAGGTGCCTGAACCATCTCCCCGTCAGGGAATCAAACCCTGGTCTTCCGCGTGACAGGCGGAGATACTGTCCACTATACTAACGAGGACTGCGTAACATGGTGTTTTCCAGGGGACAAGCAAACATCCTTGGCTTTTGCCTGCCACACCGCAACCAAAGTGTTGCCATGTCATATTTCTGCTATCTCATAATGCCGCCAATTTGATCCACGGAAAGCTGGGAATAAGGGTAGTGTGGCCGAGCTGTCTAAGGCGCTGGATTAAGGCTCCAGTCTCTCTGGAGGCGTGGGTTGACACCTTCTGTCAAAAAAAGATTTATGGGGGGGTCATAAATCAATGATTTATGAGGGGTCATAAATCAACGATTTATGAGGGGTCAAGTTCAAAGGTCGAGGTCAAAGGTCAAGTTCAAGGGTCAAAGGTCAAGATCAATTGGGTGTGGCTTACCCCGGAAGAGGGTGGAATTTTAACGTGGGAGAGGGCAGAGTTAAGACCTGAAGTGGTAGTGGTTTAACCATGAAGAGGGTGGAGTTTTAACCAGGAAGAGGGTGTAGTTAAGACCTGAATAGGGAGTTATTTAACCAGGAAAATGGTGGAGTTTTAACCAGGAAGAGGTGGGTTTTAGACCCGAAGAGGGGGCGATTTAACCACGAAAAGGGTGGAGTTTTAGCCAGGAAGAGGGTGGAGTTTTAACCAGGAAGAGGGTGGGTTTAAGACCTGAAGAGGGTGGGTTTAAGACCTGAAGAGGGAGTGATTTAACCAGGAAGAGGGTGGGTTTAAGACCTGGAGAGGGATTGGTTAAGAGGGAACAAAGGAGGGTTCAGGTTGAGGTCAGGTTTTAAGGAAGCTTGAGAATGTCATCTGATCAGCATCTGACCAGCCATTTGACAGTTTAAATGTTTACGATCGTTTGAAACAACTTCCAGACCTCACGAAAACATATTTAAACAATTGGGAGGAACTAATTAGGTTAAGGTTAACCATATGTTTGACCCTGCTTCGATGTATTGATGGCTGGGAATGTTACGTGGGAAGATGTGGACACGCACACACGCACGCACACACGCACACACACACACACACACACACGCACACACACACACACACCATTACCTCTGCTTTACCAAGTTATTAGACAATGGTTTAACTCCTTTTAAGCATTTAAACGTTAAAAGCATTGCACGTGTACGACGTTGTAATACTTTTTTTATAAACCAGCCGATGACGTTGAAGTGAAAGACGAAGAAATTTGTTTAAACGATCTTACAAAGTCTGCGCGAATGTTTGTTCCTCTTAGCCCCGCCTGCAAAAGTTAATGTTGCTATGTCTGTCCAGCTTTCGCTCCTACCGAGAAATTTAAAGCCTACAGGAAAAATAAGTAATTTACATTTATTTACACGGCGGATTTCACAGACAGAATCACAAAGTGATTAACAGTGTGTATAGAAAATGAAAGCATGGTAAAAAAAAAAAAAAAAAAAATTAAAGTGAAATTTCCTGCCGTTCCTCGCGCCCCACCTGTCATGTCTCTATTCCCCACACTTTGAGAAATGCTGAATTAGGTCAACATTTTTCGACCCGTATGTACAGTCACCATGTGCTCGGAGAAGAGGTAGGATTAAATATAAGTTTTACTTCTTAATATTCCTTTTCACATTTGTTGAAAGGTGCAAATGGAACCATGTGATGTTACTTGACGTAAACATGTCTGTAACAAATACATCAAAACCATAGCCACATGCGTAATGACTAACATTTACATAACATTTTGTAGATAGCATTGCATGTCTTGTCTTGTTCTATTCTGTCTTTTGAACGTACAAGTAAATGTCTTGTATTTAGTGTGAGGTGTAACTGTTGTGTTTATTTTGTGTCATTGTGAAGTTTTTTGTACCTGAAAATCAGATATCCCGGCCCCATTTTTTCCTCTAAATCTGTTCCCCAGGTCAAAATAATTGCCGAGTGTGACCGTGTGTGACCGTGTGTCTTGGCTACCACTCTTTACCGCATCTCTCCATGAACCCCGATACAAACATCCGACCAGGAGCGTTGGGCTGCAGTGCATTGTGGGTAAGCGAGTCTTGTACATGATCATGTTCATTTGCAAAATAAACCAGCGAGCACAACTCAGCTTTGATACAAAATGAAAGTAAAAAGTAATGTTGGAATATTTTAAAAAACTCAGCTCGGATTAATTACTGTTCTCTTGGTAGTGGAGAAGAAGTGGGGGTTAGGGGCAAAGGTGGTCTCTGATCCGTCTTTGACACGGCAGAAAAGGGGCTGGGAGAGGTTAGACCGAGGAGGCATGGGTTTGTTTTTTTTACTACAGCCGACGAGGCACATATGTTTTTCAAATTAGACTGTGTCGTATTTTTGAGGAATCAAACAAACATTACAAAGAGGTTTTAGGACCAGACAATCCATTGGATTCGATACAATTATCTTATTCAGGAATTACATTTTATTTTGAAAAAGTTATCAGTAATCTGGAAATACGTGTTATTTATTGGAATTGTAGATTGAAAAAAGAAATAATCAAAAGCCATACATCAAGAAACAGGCAACAGAAGTACAACAAATCAAAGTTGAAATAAATATTACATACGCAGAGGCATTTAAAGTGAGAAACCAAGAAAGTGTAGAAAAGAACAGAAGTATGAATAGTTCAAGAAATAAAAAAAAACAAGAGGCAACAAATACAGGAATTTCCACGGACAAACTAGTTGTATTCCTGGCTTACGTAATAAACTGTACAGAACAGGCTAGAAATAAGACTGAGAAGATCAAAATAATTGTCAAAGCAGCAGCAAAGTTGTTGAAAGAACTATCTTGGGACCGGGTGCAAGCTGTACTACAGAGACTAGACGTGACGGAGTCATGTTACCACATTCCAACAACCTTTTAATTGTCCGATGGAATGCCGGAAGTTTGATAGCAACCGAACATGAATTAAAAGGATATATTAAAAATATGAAAACTAAACCACATATCATTTGTATTCAAGAAACATGGCTGAAGCCAAAATTAAACTTTATAATAAAAGGATATATAACGATTCGTAAAGATAGGAATAGGTAAAGCAAGGAAAGTAGTTGTGTGCTCGGACTCCAGCAGTGCATTGATGAGCATAAAAAAAAAACATAGCATCAGAAACAAGACAAGATTTAGTTTATGAAATAGTTCAGGCAATCTACAGAATAAATAAAGCAGGAGGTGTGGTAACATTTCTTTGGGTTCCTTGGAAGATATAGTAGGATGGAATTCACAACACATAGGATATAAAGCATTATACACGTATTTAAAAAACATTGGGTTAAATAAAAGAATATAGAGTAGGGATCCATCTTGGTCCACACTCCATTTCAGTAGGTAGCGCTAATGCACACCAGAAGGTTGCTTGCTGGAAGCAACCGCCCACCTCCGGAATCAGTCCCCGCCCATTACCCTTAGCCCGCGAAATTCATTTGAGCGGAAGACAGAGGAGTGACAGGAGTTCTTTAAAACCGCGGAGAATCTTAAAAAGCTTACAGAAAGCAAGAAAAACTTACGGCGGGGGCATGTCGGACATTCGCCGTTGTTTTCGATGATATTGTCCCGTACCAAGGTTTCGATGTCTGGAGTCTTTGGCGGAATCAAGCCTTCTCCTCTGCCTGGAATGGCCGACTCTCTTCGACGGCCGTTGACGGACCCGCCAGCGTTAAGGGAGACCAGCGAGCCGGAGATGTAAACGGAAAATCTGTAAGTAAATATATGTATATATGTATTGTATACCGCATGTTTTTTTCTTGTAAAATGAGAATCATTTGACTCACCAGACTGCGATTGTGTTAAAACGATCGCGTTAGGATCTTAAGGCAATTCCTCTATGAAACAAAATAATGAATACACATAATATTAAATAATTCGAAGGTTTAAACACACCTCGATAATCATCTTCCAACTTTGTAAGATCGATCAAACAAAATTCTTCGTCTTTCACTTCGTCGTCATCGGCTGGTAAAAAAAAGAAAAGTATTACAACGTCGTACACGTGCAATGCTTTCAACGTTTAAATGCTTAAAAGGAGTTAAACAATTGTCTAATAACGTGGTAAAGCAGAGGTAATGGTGTGTGTGTGTGTGTGTGTGTGTGTTTATGCGTGCGTGTGTGTGTGTGCGTGTGTGCGTGCGTGTGTGCATGTCCACATCTTCCCACGGAACATTCCCAGCAACATACATCGAAGCAGGGTCAAACATATGGTTAACCTTAATCTAATTAGTTCCTCCCAATCGTTTAAATATGTTTTCGTGAGGTCTGGAAGTTGTTTCAAACGATCGTAAACATTTAAACTGTCAAATGGCTGGTCAGATGCTGATCAGATGACATTCTCAAGCTTCGGTGTGCGACGATCGTAAACATTTAAACTGTCAAATGGCTGGTCAGATGCTGATCAGATGACATTCTCAAGCTTCCTTAAAAACTGACCTCAACCCTCCTTTGTTCCCTCTTAACCAATCCCTCTCCAGGTCTTAAACCCACCCTTTTCCTGGTTAAATCACTCCCTCCTCGGGTCTTAACCCGACCTCCTCAGGTCGTAAACCCACCCTCTTCCTGGTTAAAACTCCACCCTCTTTCTGGTTAAAACTCCACCCTTTTCCTGGTTAAATCACTCCCTCTTCAGGTCTCAACGCCACCCTCTTCCTGGTTAAAACTCCACCCTCTTCCTGGTTAAACCAATTCCTTTTCAGGTCTTATCTACATCCTCTTCCTGGTTAAAACTCCACCCTCTTCCTGGTTTAACCACTCCCACTTCAGGTCTTATCTCCGCCCTCTTCCTGGTTAAATCACTCCCTCTTCAGGTCTTAAACCCACCCTCTTCCTGGTTAAATCACTCCCAGGGAAAGCTATCCATTCCGTTCTCATAGCAGGGAATTTCTATAAAACTTATGTGACTTCCATGTTTTATGCTCATGATATACAAAGCATTATCGTTGACATTTTCCATAAAGGCAATGTGGACATTGCTCCAATTTGGCCAAAAAAAGGTTCCTGAGATTCCCAGCTTTCCTCTTTGTTGTTCTCTTCGAGTTCCACGGCACGACACCTTTCCAGTTCACCCCACACCCGAGCCGAGTCACTGACGGCATACAGATCTTGTTGGTTGAATTGCACAGGCAGGAGAGAGCAGACTAACAAATGACACATCATCTGCACTCCTCCACACTAACATGCTGTAGAACATCCTCATAGCCTCATTTGTTCACAGATACCTTGCAACGTTCCGTTTCTCAGATCTTGGACGATTTAGGCAGGACCGAAATGCCACACTTCTTTGGAGCCGGGCAGAAGAGATTTGTTTAGTTGTGTGAGGCATTTTCCCTGCGGCTTTAGCAGAGGGCCAACCTGTTGCGGTGATGGCTGTCAGTCAGGGCTTGTCCAGGATGGAGGAAATTTGCCTTGATTTTAATCTCTTCGTTGAGGGTTCTCGGTCAAACAGAGCGAGACGAGGGTCAGTTTCTTGTTTGAACTTTCCTCTGACGTCAGATAATACGGAGGATCAATGCCTAACAGCAGATAGAGATTGTAGGTTCTAATTGATCTCAAACACCCAGTTAGAGCCTCGCAGGCAGTGTTTAGGCCAGGATTGATTTCGGCAAGATGACTCAACGTGATTGCAACATGACATGAGGCACTTTTGGCTGTTTTGATTCATAAGGCGAGTTCAGTTGCTCGGATAGTGGCAGAATATGTTCCCCGGCTGGTATTGTACAGTTTTTTAGGATGCTGTTTCCAAATCCAACCTTAGCTTTAACTTTATCAATATGATATTTGAAGGTGACCAACATAGACTGTCTGTGGTTGTATTCAAGCTGTTTTCCGTACCATCTGACTTTAGGCTAACCATTGGTGTATGTGTATATGTGTAATTAAACTGTTGTCAGTGTTTGCTCATCGGTGGTTAGATGTGTTGTAGTAAATAAGACCATATAGGGCTTCGCCTAAGGACTTTTCTAATTCTACCAAGGTTGATTTTTCTAATGCTATGTCGAGGTCGTCAGCTGCTGCATCCCTAACCTTTTATTTGACGTATTGACTCTGACAAACGATTTTCCCTTTTTGAAGACTTGCTTTTGCGTCCTAATTTAGAAGGGTGGAACAAACATTAGTAAAATACTGTGTTTGATTTCTATAGGGCTGTGCAGCAACGCCGAGTCCACACATCACAACATTCGGAGAATGATACTTTGGTCACTTCTCAAATTTCAACAAGATTGGAATTGAAGAAAATTAGAGGTACCTGAACCATCTCACCGTCAGGGAATCAAACCCTGGTCTTCCGCGTGACAGGCAGAGATACTGTCCACTATACTAACGAGGACTGCGTGACATAGTGTTTTCCAGGGGACAAGCAAACATCCTTGGCTTTTGCCTGCCACACCGCAACCAAAGTGTTGCCATGTCATATGTCTGCTATCTCATAATGCCGACAATTTGATCCTCGGAAAGCTGGGAGTAAGGGTAGTGTGGCCGAGCGGTCTAAGGCGCTGGATTAAGGCTCCAGTCTCTCGGGAGGCGTGGGTTCAAATCCCACCACTGCCACCTTTTGCTGGTAACGCATTTGTATCTTCCCTGACTGAGGCAATAAGACTCTTGGCCTCATTTGGAAAGCTTTCAAAAATAGGGCCCAAACGTTAGCTTTGGAGTTTTCAATGCCAGGTATGCAATTAGAAAAAAACACAACCAACACAGTTTTAAGGCCCGCCAGCAGCCTCTGGAAAAGCTAAAAGGTGGACGTGGTTGTGTGTTTATCAACATGTCGTTTGAAGATCACCGCCCCTACTTAAGACATTCAGTCCACTTTTATCTGTTTCTATTTTCTGATGACACCGCAGTGATAGGATGTATCAGTGGCCGGCACAGAGCGACTTACAGGAGGGAGTTAGCCTGTCTGGTGACATTGTGTAGAAACAACGACCTTATCCTCAACACGGACTATACTAAGAAGACATGAGGAAAGAAAGTCTGTTCGTTATTGTTACTATTGTACAATTTTATACACATCCAAGTCCAAATTCATGCAGCAGTTTCCATAGTGTAGTGGTTATCACTTCACTGAGACACAGAAGTTACCCCGGTTCAAAAAATACAATTCAAATTTCTGACATGGTACATGAATGCAATGGGTGCTTCACACATTTGTCAAGAAACCTTGCAGGAGACAAGTGTCTGCACAAATGATCAGTTCCCTGGTGGTCTAGTGGCTAGGATTCGGCGCTTTCACCGCCGCGGCCCGGTTTCGATTCCCGGTCAGGGAAAGCTGTTCATTCCGTTCTCATAGCAGGCAGTTTCTATAAAACTTATGTGACTTCCATGTTTTATTCTCATGATATACAAAGCATTATTGTTGACATTTTCCATAAAGGCAATGTGGACATTGCTCCAATTTGGCCAAAAAAAGGTGCCTGAGATTCCCAGCTTTCCTCTTTCTTGTTCTCTTCGAGTTCCACGGCACGACACCTTTCCAGTTCACCCCACACCCGAGCCGAGTCACTGACAGCATCCAGATCTTGTTGGTTGAATTGCACAGGCAGGAGAGAGCAGACTAACAAATGACACATCATCTGCACTCCTCCACACTAACATGCTGTAGAACATCCTCATAGCCTCATTTGTTCATGGATACCTTGCAACGTTCCGTTTCTCAGATCTTGGGCGATTTTGGCAGGACCGAAACGCCACACTTCTTTGGAGCCGGGCAGAAGAGATTTGTTTAGTTGTGTGAGGCATTTTCCCTGCGGCTTTAGCAGAGGGCCAACCTGTTGCGGTGATGGCTGTCAGTCAGGGCTTGTCCAGGATGGAGGAAATTTGCCTTGATTTTAATCTCTTCGTTGCAGGTTCTCGGTCAAACTCGGCGAGTTTACAGCTGTTTTAAAGTGCTTCCAACGTCGCAGTGTTTTAAGTTGACAGACTAACACCTCAAATTGATCTGTGAACAACACAAGGTACTCATTGTTGGAACAACCAAGTTAAACCTGCTGCAAGTGGCTAAAGTAACTGCCGTTTAATACACAAGAGGCACTGACGTCATCGATCTGCCGCTATGCCAAAAGCTAAAGGGAAGACTGAAAGCCCGAAACCTTCGGTGTCAGCCAACACAGGACACAACTGGGACCAAGATTTGAGACTGGATACAGGACATGATGGGGAACAAGGAGTACTACTAAAAATACTCCTTGAAATGAAAGAAGAAATTAAAGAAATAAAAAAAGATCAGAAAAAAGCAATGGAAGAACACAAACAAGATGTGAAAAGTCTGCAGCAAAATATTGAAAGTCTGCAAACTCAAATCATCACCAGAAAAAATGAAGTCTCTGATGTGTGCCAACATTTGAAGACCTTTCAAGAAGAAATGCGCCAACAAATGAAGACCTTTCAAGAAGAAATGTGCCAACAAATGAAAACCTTTCAAGAAGAAATGTGCCAACAAATGAAGACCCTTCAAGAAGAAAACTACACGCTGTGGAATATCATAGATGAAATGGAGCAGGATAAACGAATGAATGAAATCATTGTGACAGGGCACCGAATTAAACCAAGATCCTATGCGAAAGCTGTGAATAATGAAGGTGAACCAGATGAAATGGATCTTGTCTCGGCAGAACAGCAAGTAGTCAACTTCCTGCAAACAAAGGAAATTGAAATCGACATTAATACCATCGAAACATGCATCCCACTGAACAGAAGAGACAACAACGCCACTCCAGTTGTGCTTGTGAAATTTGTAAACAGAAAATCTAAAATGGCATTGCTGAGACAGGGAAAGAAGCTGAAGGGAACAAATGTGTACATGAATGAGCATCTCACTAAACGTAATGCTGGAATCGCCAAGAAAGCACGCGACTTGAGAAAGCAGGGAAAAATCCAGGGAACTTGGAGCGCCAACTGTAAAATCTACATCAAGCTGAATGGAGGTCCAGAAGCAAGAGTAATTGTTGTCAATGACATCAAAGACCTGGACAAATTTTAAGTTTACACAGCTTCCACAATAACGATGATAATGGACTCTGACAGAAAACAAGCACCTAAATTCAACATCAACACTACCATACTGCAAGGGACGACTAAAAAAGAAGACTCAGATTCAGGACTGCATCCATCTACACTTATAGAAATTATTGAAACGACATCAAAGATTGTTGAGCAAGGAAATATGGAACTACAAAACTTCTGCAACAAAGAGCACAAAAACCAGGATTTGGAAAACGATATAGATCCAAATACAAATTTTTTTTCCCACATTAGTAATAATTGTTTTTATTACACAGATGAGCAATATAATAGCAACATTAAAAGTGACAACAAATTGTCAATTATTCATTTTAATAGCAGAAGCTTGTATGCAAACTACAACAACATTAAGAACTTTTTGGAACACATCAACGAACCCTTCAAAGTGATCGCCATCACAGAAACATGGATTGATGATAAAAAAGGAATAGATTTTGATCTGGAAGGATATGAACTAAACTATATTAACAGAACCAACAAAAATGGAGGTGGAGTAGCTGTGTATGTGATGAAGAACCTGAACTACAAAGTGGTAAAAAACATGTCATTTGCTATAGATAACATCTTAGAATGTATTACCATTGAAATATGTCAGGAAAATAACAAAAACATAGTAATTAGTTGTATATACAGATCACCTAAGTCAAGTATAGAAACATTTGAAGAATGGATCAAGGCAACTTACATGGACAATGGTAAAAAAATAATTTTCTTATGCGGTGACTTTAATATTGACTTATTGAACCCTAACAAGCAAAAGTTTATTGATGACTTCATTGATACAATGTACAGCATCAGTTTATATCCTAAAATCACAAAGCCAAGCAGAATCACAGGACACTGTGCCACGCTTATTGATAATATTTTTACTAATGATTTTGATAATAACACTACAAGTGGTTTACTTATAACCGACGTTAGTGATCATCTGCCAGTTTTTACAATATATGATGGAAACTGTAAAAAGAACACGGAAGACAAAAGGACATTTCAAAGACTGTGCACAGAGAAGAGGATGATTGCTTTCAAAATGGAGCTACAAAAGCAAGATTGGGACAATGTGTACAATGAAGAAGAGGTTGATGAAGCATATGAATATTTCTTAAACAAGTTCATAATACTTTATGACAAACATTGTCCATGGAGACAACTCAGTAGTAAACAGAGAAAGAATAATCAACCATGGATGACAAAAGGATTAAAAAATGCTTGTAAGAAGAAGAATACACTATATAGAAAATTTATAGTACAAAGAACTACTGAGGCAGAAGTTAAGTACAAAAAGTATAAAAACAAGTTAACAAACATACTACGATCATGTAGAAAAGAATATTACAGTGAATTATTGGACAGGAACAAAAATAATATGAGAGCAACATGGGGCATTCTCAATAGCATTATTAAAAATGGCACTAAGAGGGATTACCCCCATTACTTCTTAGACAGAAATAAACATAATGACAACATAAAGGAAGTAGTTGAAAGCTTTAATAACTACTTTGTAAATATTGGACCAAAATTGGAAGAAAGGATTCCAGACCCAGTTTCAATTGAGGACTATTATGATACCATAGAGCGAAATCCCAACTCCATGTTCCTCAGTAATGTGACACAGGAGGAAATAGTTAAAATTGTGAAAAAATGTAAATCAAAGACTTCAACTGATTGTAATGGAATTGATATGGATACGATAAAAAAGGTGATTGATGAGATCTCAGGACCATTAATGTATATTAGTAACCTATCATTTCAAACAGGTACATTTCCAAACAAAATGAAAATAGCTAAAGTTGCACCAATTTATAAGACTGGTGATAAACATCTATTTACAAATTATAGACCTGTTTCTTTACTTCCACAATTTTCTAAAATCATTGAAAAACTGTTCAATAACAGATTAGAGAGTTTCATTAATAAATATAGAATACTCGAAGAGAACCAATATGGATACAGAGCTAATGTTTCAACTTCAATGGCTTTAATTGAAATCACAGAAGAAATTACCAATGCAATAGATAATAAAAAATGTGCGGCAGCAGTGTTTATGGATCTAACTAAAGCATTTGACACAATTAATCACAATATTTTAATAAAAAAACTGGAACGATATGGCATCAGAGGGTTAGTCTTAAATTGGATAAGAAGTTATCTAACGAACAGGAAACAATATGTGAAGCTAGGCGAACATACTTCTACAATGCTAAATATTTCCTGTGGTGTACCTCAGGGATCAATACTGGGACCTAAATTATTCAATCTCTATATAAATGACATTTGTAAAGTTACAAGAGATTTAAAGTTAGTATTATTTGCGGATGATACAACAGCCTTTTGTTCAGGAGAGAACACACAGTGGATAATACAAATAATAACAGAAGAAATGAACAAATTAAAAAAATGGTTTGACAAAAACAGACTATCATTGAATCTCAGTAAAACTAAAATAATGCTATTTGGTAACAGTAGAAAAGAAAGTCAAACACAAATACAAATAGACGGAATAGAAATTGAAAGAGTAAATGAAACCAAATTTCTAGGTATAATGATTGATGATAAATTGAACTGGAAATCTCATGTAAAAAATATACAACATAAAGTTGCAAGAAATACATCAATAATGAATAAAGCCAAATATTTTCTAGACCAAAAATCACTTTATATTCTCTACTGCTCACTAGTGTTACCATATCTGAGTTACTGTGTAGAAATATGGGGAAATAATTACAAAAGTACACTTCATTCACTAACAGTGTTACAAAAAAGATCAGTTAGAATAATACATAATGTTGGATATAGAGAACATACAAACCCTTTATTTATTGAATCAAAGATACTGAAATTCCACGACATAGTGGACTTGCAAACAGCTAAGATTATACACAAAGCAAACTATAACCTGCTTCCCAAGAATATACAACAATTCTTCTCAACAAAAGAAGAGAAATATAATCTTAGAGAAAAATGTAATTTAAAACATTTGTACGCACGTACAACACTTAAAACCTTCAGTATATCAGTATGTGGAATTAAATTATGGAATGGATTAAGCAAAGCAATCAAACAATGTACTAATATGATCCATTTCAAGAAACTCTTCAAACTGGAAGTGTTAACAAAGTACAAAAATGAAGAACCATGATAAACATTCTGATTTTACTCACACATTCATTTTCAAAGTAATCTGATTTATCTCATCGTATGGATTAAAATTTAAGCAATTATTTATTTATTTATTTATTTGTATTGTGATTACTTATTACTTATGGAGTATACATTGTGAATACATTGAGAACAGGAAGTGAACAAAAGTTTTAGCAACTGTTATGTAAAGAAAAGGGGTAGGATTAAATAAGCTCTGCTTCTTCCTCCTCCTTTTCGAACATGTTGGAAAGAGAAACTGGAAATTGTGATGTATCATGTTGTATGCTTGCATGTTCGAAATAAACTCAAACTCAAACTCAAACTCAAACTCAAACAGAGCGAGACGAGGGTCAGTTTCTTGTTTGAACTTTTCCTCTGACGTCAGATAATATGGAGGATCAATGTCTAACAGCAGATAGAGATTGTAGGTTCTAATTGATTTCAAACACCCAGTTAGAGCCTCGCAGGCAGTGTTTAGGCCAGGATTGATTTCGGGTAGATGACTCAACGTGATTGCAACATGACATGAGGCACTTTTGGCTGTTTTGATTCATAGGGCGAGTTCAGTTGCTCGGAGAGTGGCAGAATATGTTCCCCGGCTGGTATTGTACAGTTTTTTAGGATGCTGTTTCCAAATCAAACCTTAGCTTTAACTTTCTCAATATGATATTTGAAGGTGACCAACATAGACTGTCTGTGGTTGTATTCAAGCTGTTTTCCGTACCATCTGACTTTAGGCTAACCATTGGTGTATGTGTATATGTGTAATTAAACTGTTGTCAGTGTTTGCTCATCGGTGGTTAGATGTGTTGTAGTAAATAAGACCATATAGGGCTTCGCCTAAGGACTTTTCTAATTCTACCAAGGTTGATTTTTCTAATGCTATGTCGAGGTCGTCAGCTGCTGCATCCCTAACCTTTTATTTGATGCATTGACTCTGACAAACGATTTTCCCTTTTTGAAGACTTGCTTTTGCGTCCTAATTTAGAAGGGTGGAACAAACATTAGTAAAATGCTGTGTTTGATTTCTATAGGGCTGTGCAGCAACGCCGAGTCCACACATCACAACATTCGGAGAATGATACTTTGGTCACTTCTCAAATTTCAACAAGATGGTAGTTGAAGAAAACTAGAGGTACCTGAACCATCTCCCCGTCAGGGAATCGAACCCTGGTCTTCCGCGTGACAGGCGGAGATACTGTCCACTATACTAACGAGGACTGCATAATTTGATGTTTTCCAGGGGACAAGCAGACATCCTCGGCTTTTGCCTGCCACACCGCAACCAAAGTGTTTGCATGTCATATTTCTGCTATCTCATAATGCCGACAATTTGATCCTCGGAAAGCTGGGAATAAGGGTAGTGTGGCCGAGCGGTCTAAGGCGCTGGATTAAGGCTCCAGTCTCTCGGGAGGCGTGGGTTCAAATCCCATCACTGCCATCTTTTGCTGGTAACGCATTTGTATCTTCCCACACTGAGGCAATAAGACTCTTGGCCTCATTTGGAAAGCTTTCAAAAATAGGGCCTAAACGTTAGCTTTGGAGTTTTCCATGCCAGGTATGCAATGAGAAAAAAAACACACAACCAGCACAGTTTTAAGGCCCGTCAGCAGCCTCTGGAAAAGCTAAAAGGTGGACGTGGTTGTGTGTTTATCAACATGTCGTTTGAAGATTACCGCCCCTACTTAAGACATTCAGTCCACTTTTATCTGTTTCTGTATTCTGATGACACCGCAGTGATAGGATGTATCAGTGGCCGGCACAGAGCGACGTACAGGAGGGAGTTAGCCTGTCTGGTGACATTTTGTAGAAACAACAACCTTATCCTCAACACGGACTACACTAAGAAGACATGAGGAAAGAAAGTCTGTTCGTTATTGTTACTATTGTACAATTTTTACACATCCAAGTCCAAATTCATGCAGCAGTTTCCATAGTGTAGTGGTTATCACTTCACTGAGACAGAGAAGTTACCCCGGTTCAAAAAATACAATTCACATTTCTGTTATGGTACATGAATGCAACGGGTGTTTCACACATTTGTCAAGAAACCATGAAGGAGACAAGTGTCTGAACAAATGATCAGTTCCCTGGTGGTCTAGTGGCTAGGATTCGGCGCTTTCACCGCCGCGGCCCGGGTTCGATTCCCGTTCAGGGAAAGCTATGTATTCCGTTCTCATAGCAGGCAATTTCTATAAAACTTATGTGACTTCCATGTTTTATGCTCATGATATACAAAGCATTATTGTTGACATTTTCCATAAAAGCAATGTGGACATTGCTCCAATTTGGCCAAAAAAAGGTTCCTGAGATTCCCAGCTTTCCTCTTTGTTGTTCGCTTCGAGTTCCACGGCACGACACCTTTCCAGTTCACCCCACACCCGAGCCGAGTCACTGACGGCATCCAGATCTTGTTGGTTGAATTGCACAGGCAGGAGAGAGCAGACTAACAAATGACACATCATCTGCACTCCTCCACACTAACATGCTGTAGAACATCCTCATAGCCTCATTTGTTCATGGATACCTTGCAACGTTCCGTTTCTCAGATCTTGGGCGATTTTGGCAGGACCCAAACGCCACACTTCTTTGGAGCCGGGCAGAAGAGATTTGTTTAGTTGTGTGAGGCATTTTCCCTGCGGCTTTAGCAGAGGGCCAACCTGTTGCGGTGATGGCTGTCAGTCAGGGCTTGTCCAGGATGGAGGAAATTTGCCTTGATTTTAATCTCTTCGTTGAGGGTTCTCGGTCAAACAGAGCGAGACGAGGGTCAGTTTCTTGTTTGAACTTTCCTCTGACGTCAGATAATACGGAGGATCAATGCCTAACAGCAGATAGAGATTGTAGGTTCTAATTGATTTCAAACACCCAGTTAGAGCCTCGCAGGCAGTGTTTAGGCCAGGATTGATTTCGGCAAGATGACTCAACGTGATTGCAACCTGACATGAGGCACTTTTGGCTGTTTTGATTCATAAGGCGAGTTCAGTTGCTCGGATAGTGGCAGAATATGTTCCCCGGCTGGTATTGTACAGTTTTTTAGGATGCTGTTTCCAAATCCAACCTTAGCTTTAACTTTCTCAATATGATATTTGAAGGTGACCAACATAGACTGTCTGTGGTTGTATTCAAGCTGTTTTCCGTACCATCTGACTTTAGGCTAACCATTGTTGTATGTGTATATGTGTAATTAAACTGTTGTCAGTGATTGCTCATCGGTGGTTAGATGTGTTGTAGTAAATAAGACCATATAGGGCTTCACCTAAGGACTTTTCTAATTCTACCAAGGTGGATTTTTCTAATGCTATGTCGAGGTCGTCAGCTGCTGCATCCCTAACCTTTTATTTGACGCATTGACTCTGACAAACGATTTTCCCTTTTTGAAGACTTGCTTTTGCGTCCTAATTTAGAAGGGTGGAACGAACATTAGTAAAATACTGTGTTTGATTTCTATAGGGTTGTGCAGCAACGCCGAGTCCACACATCACAACATTCGGAGAATGATACTTTGGTCACTTCTCAAATTTCAAGAAGATGGTAATTGAAGAAAGTTAGACGTACCTGAACCATCTCCCCGTCAGGGAATCGAACCCTGGTCTTCCGCATGACAGGCGGAGATACTGTCCACTATACTAACGAGGACTGCATACCACAGTGTTTTCCAGGGGACAAGCAAACATCCTTGGCTTTTGCCTGCCACACCGCAACCAAAGTGTTGCCATGTCATATTTCTGCTGTCTCATAATGCCGACAATTTGATCCTCAGAAAGCTGGGAATAAAGGTAGTGTGGCCGAGCGGTCTAAGGCGCTGGATTAAGGCTCCAGTCTCTCGGGAGGCGTGGGTTCAAATCCCACCACTGCCATCTTTTGCTGGTGACGCATTTGTATCTTCCCTGACTGAGGGAATAAGACTCTTGGCCTCATTTGGAAAGCTTTCAAAAATAGGGCCCAAACGTTAGCTTTGGAGTTTTCCATGCCAGGTATGCAATGAGAAAAAAACACAACCAGCACAGTTTTAAGGCCCGCCAGCAGCCCCTGGAAAAGCTAAAAGGTGGACGTGGTTGTGTGTTTGTCAACATGTCGTTTGAAGATCACCGCCCCTACTTAAGACATTCAGTTCACTTTTATCTGTTTCTGTATTCGGATGACACCGCAGTGATAGGATGTATCACTGGCCGGCACAGAGCGACTTACAGGAGGGAGTTAGCCTGTCTGGTGACATTGTGTAGAAACAACAACCTTATCCTCAACACGGACTACACTAAGAAGACATGAGGAAAGAAAGTCTGTTACTATTGTACAATTTTTACACATCCAAGTCCAAATTCATGCAGCAGTTTCCATAGTGTAGTGGTTATCACTTCACTGAGACACAGAAGTTACCCCGGTTCAAAAAATACAATTCACATTTCTGACATGGTACATGAATGCAATGGGTGCTTCACACATTTGTCAAGAAACCATGCAGGAGACAAGTGTCTGAACAAATGATCAGTTCCCTGGTGGTCTAGTGGCTAGGATTCGGCGCTTTCACCGCCGCGGCCCGGGTTCGATTCCCGGTCAGGGAAAGCAATCCATTCTGTTATCATAGCAGGCAATTTCTATAAAACTTATGTGACTTCCATGTTTAATGCTCATGATATACAAAGCATTATTGTTGACATTTTCCATAAAGGCAATGTGGACATTGCTCCAATTTGTCCAAAAGAAGGTGCCTGAGATTCCCAGCTTTCCTCTTTCTTGTTCTCTTCGAGTTCCACGGCACGACACCTTTCCAGTTCACCCCACACCCGAGCCGAGTCACTGACGGCATCCAGATCTTGTTGGTTGAAATGCACAGGCAGGAGAGAGCAGACTAACAAATGACACATCATCTGCACTCCTCCACACTAACATGCTGTAGAACATCCTCATAGCCTCATTTGTTCACGGATACCTTGCAACGTTCCGTTTCTCAGATCTTGGGCGATTTAGGCAGGACCGAAACGCCACACTTCTTTGGAGCCGGGCAGAAGAGATTTGTTTAGTTGTGTGAGGCATTTTCCCTGCGGCTTTAGCAGAGGGCCAACCTGTTGCGGTGATGGCTGTCAGTCGGGGCTTGTCCAGGATGGAGGAAATTTGCCTTGATTTTAATCTCTTCGTTGCAGGTTCTCGGTCAAACAGAGCGAGACGAGGGTCAGTTTCTTGTTTGAACTTTTCCTCTGACGTCAGTTAATACGGAGGATCAATGCCTAACAGCAGATAGAGATTGTAGGTTCCAATTGATTTCAAACACCCAGTTAGAGCCTCGCAGGCAGTGTTCAGGCCAGGCTTGATTTCAGCAAGATGACTCAACGTGATTGCAACATGACATGAGGCACTTTTGGCTGTTTTGATTCATAAGGCGAGTTCAGTTGCTCGGATACTGGCAGAATATGTTCCCCGGCTGGTATTGTACAGTTTTTTAGGATGCTGTTTCCAAATCCAACCTTAGCTTTAACTTTCTCAATATGATATTTGAAGGTGACCAACATAGACTGTCTGTGGTTGTATTCAAGCTGTTTTCCGTACCATCTGACTTTAGGCTAACCATTGGTGTATGTGTATATGTGTAATTAAACTGTTGTCAGTGTTTGATCATCGGTGGTTAGATGTGTTGTAGTAAATAAGACCATATAGGGCTTCCCCTAAGGACTTTTCTAATTCTACCAAGGTTGATTTTTCTAATGCTATGTCGAGGTCGTCAGCTGCTGCATCCCTAACCTTTTATTTGACGCATTGACTCTGACAAACGATTTTCCCTTTTTGAAAACTTGCTTTTGCGTCCTAATTTAGAAGGGTGGAACAAACATTAGTAAAATACTGTGTTTGATTTCTATAGGGTTGTGCAGCAACGCCGAGTCCACACATCACAACATTCGGAGAATGATACTTTGGTCACTTCTCAAATTTCAACAAGATGGTAATTGAAGAAAATTAGAGCTATCTGAACCATCTTCCCGTCAGGGAATCGAACCCTGGTCTTCCGCGTGACAGGCGGAGATACTGTCAACTATACTAACGAGGACTGCATAACATGGTGTTTTCCAGGGGACAAGAAAACATCCTTGGCTTTTGCCTGCCACACCGCAACCAAAGTGTTGCCATGTCATATTTCTGCTATCTCATAATGCCGACAATTTGATCCTCGGAAAGCGTCGAATAAGGGTAGTGTGGCCGAGTGGTCTAAGGCGCTGGATTAAGACTCCAGTCTCTCGGGAGGCGTGGGTTCAAATCCCACCATTGCCATCTTTTGCTGGTAACGCATTTGTATCTTCACTGACTGAGGATATAAGACTCTTGGCCTCATTTGGAAAGCTTTCAAAAATAGGGCCCAAACGTTAGCTTTGGAGTTTTCCATGCCAGGTATGCAATGAGAAAAAAACACAGCCAGCACAGTTTTAAGGCCCGCTAGCAGCCTCTGGAAAAGCTAAAAGGTGGATGTGGTTGTGTGTTTATCAACATGTCGTTTGAAGATCACCGCCCCTACTTAAGACATTCAGTCCACTTTTATCTGTTTCTGTATTCTGATGACACCGCAATGATAGGATGTATCACTGGCCGGCACAGAGCGACTTACAGGAGGGAGTTAGCCTGTCTGGTGACATTGTGTAGAAACAACAACCTTATCCTCAACACGGACTACACTAAGAAGACATGAGGAAAGAAAGTCTGTTCGTTATTGTTACTATTGTACAATTTTTACACATCCAAGTCCAAATTCATGCAGCAGTTTCCATAGTGTAGTGGTTATCACTTCACTGAGACACAGAAGTTACCCCGGTTCAAAAAATACAATTCACATTTCTGACATGGTACATGAATGCAATGGGTGCTTCACACATTTGTCAAGAAACCATGCAGGAGACAAGTGTCTGAACAAATGATCAGTTCCCTGGTGGTCTAGTGGCTAGGATTTGGATCTTTCACCGCCGCGGCCCGGGTTCGATTCCCGGTCAGGGAAAGCTATCCATTCTGTTCTCAAAGCAGGCAATTTCTATAAAACTTATGTGACTTCCATGTTTTATGCTCATGATATACAAAGCATTATCGTTGACATTTTCCATAAAGACAATGTGGACATCGCTCCAATTTGGCCAAAAAAAGGTGCCTGAGATTCCCAGCTTTCCTCTTTCTTGTTCTCTTCGAGTTCCACGGCACGACACCTTTCCAGTTCACCCCACACCCGAGCCGAGTCACTGACGGCATCCAGATCTTGTTGGTTGAATTGCACAGGCAGGAGAGAGCAGACTAACAAATGACACATCATCTGCACTCCTCCACACTAACATGCTGTGGAACATCCTCATAGCCTCATTTGTTCACGGATACCTTGCAACGTTCCGTTTCTCAGATCTTGGGCGATTTAGGCAGGACCAAAACGCCACACTTCTTTGAAGCCGGGCAGAAGAGATTTGTTTAGTTGTGTGAGGCATTTTCCCTGCGGCTTTAGCAGAGGGCCAACCTGTTGCGGTGATGGCTGTCAGTCAGGGCTTTTCCAGGATGAAGGAAATTTGCCTTGATTTTAATCTCTTCGTTGCAGGTTCTCGGTCAAACAGAGCGAGACGAGGGTCAGTTTCTTGTTTGAACTTTTCCTCTGACGTCAGATAATACGGAGGATCAATGCCTAACAGCAGATAGAGATTGTAGGTTCTAATTGATTTCAAACACCCAGTTAGAGCCTCGCAGGCAGTGTTTAGGCCAGGATTGATTTCGGCAAGATGACTCAACGTAATTGCAACCTGACATGAGGCACTTTTGGCTGTTTTGATTCATAAGGCGAGTTCAGTTGCTCGGATAGTGGCAGAATATGTTCCCCGGCTGGTATTGTAGAGTTTTTTAGGATGCTGTTTCCAAATCCAACCTTAGCTTTAACTTTCTCAATATGATATTTGAAGGTGACCAACATAGACTGTCTGTGGTTGTATTCAAGCTGTTTTCTGTACCATCTGACTTTAGGCTAACCATTGGTGTATGTGTATACGTGTAATTAAACTGTTGTCAGTGTTTGCTCATCGGTGGTTAGATGTGTTGTAGCAAATAAGACCATATAGGGCTTCGCCTAAGGACTTTTCTAATTCTACCAAGGTTGATTTTTCTAATGCTATGTCGAGGTCGTCAGCTGCTGCATCCCTAACCTTTTATTTGACGCATTGACTCTGACAAACGATTTTCCCTTTTTGAAGACTTGCTTTTGCGTCCTAATTTAGAAGGGTGGAACAAACATTAGTAAAATACTGTGTTTGATTTCTATAGGGCTGTGCAGCAACGCCGAGTCCACACATCACAACATTCGAAGAATGATACTTTGGTCACTTCTCAAATTTCAACAAGATGGTAATTGAGGAAAATTTGAGGTACCTGAACCATCTCCCCGTCAGGGAATCGAACCCTGGTCTTCCGCGTGACAGGCGGAGATACTGTCCACTATACTAACGAGGACTGTATAACATGGTGTTTTCCAGGGGACAAGCAAACATCCTTGGCTTTTGCCTGCCACACCGCAACCAAAGTGTTGCCATGTCATATTTCTGCTATCTCATAATGCCGACAATTTGATCCTCGGGAAGCTGGGAATAAGGGTAGTGTGGTCGAGCGGTCTAAGGCGCTGGATTAAGGCTCCAGTCTCTCGGGAGGCGTGGGTTCAAATCCCACCACAGCCATCTTTTGCTGATAACGCATTTGTATCTTCCCTAACTGAGGCAATAAGATCTACTTGGTCCCTCGATGAATCTGGTTGGTGGTTTGGCACACCACGTGTAGGAGAGGAGCGCTATTTCACCTCCTCCCACAGGGATTTTGGGTAGACTACCTCACCCTGATGCCACCAGGGGATTATTCTGCCCCTTGTTGATTGGTGGTCTTCTCCCGTTGTTGTTGTTCACGTAACTCGGTACGTGTCCCTCTCAACGTGCGTGCAGGGGCGTCCGCCGCTGCACACTGGCTCCAGTGGAACCACGTGTCTCCCTTGCCGTTCAGCCGAACAGCATGCGAGGTGCGTTCAGTCACTCGATATGGACCCGTCCACCTGGGTTCGGTCCACTTTCGCTTGAGCACCTTCAGCAGGACCCACTCTGTGCTTGGTGGGGTCGCTGTGTCTTCCTTGTTTCTTTCCCCCACCTGCTTGGCATACTCTGCAACAATGGCTTGTAAAGCATGGAAATACTGTGTGTGGGTTAATGACTGATCATCACCTTTGATTCCAATAAGCTTGGACTGGGGCCCTGGAAACCTCCTGCCTGTGGTCAGCTCAAAGGGAGTAAAGGCCGTGCTTTGGTTTATTGAGCTTTTAACAGACATGAGGGCAAGGGGTAGCGCATCTAGCCAATTAATTTTAGTCAGTGCACAGATTTTTGCCAATATAGATTTGAGTGTTTGGTTCATTCTTTCAACCTTTCCTTGGGATTGTGGGTGGTAGACCGAACCAAACTTGTGTTTCAACCCCAGCATTTCTTCAACCTTTTGCAGATCATGGTTTTTGAAATGTGTACCATTATCTGATCGGATTTTCTCAGGAAAACCATGTCTGGGGATATACTGGTTTAACAAAAACTTCACCACTGTCTTACTGTCTTCCCTTTTTGTAGGGAGTACCTCTGGCCAACCTGAATACGCATCCACACATACCAACATATACCTGTACCCTTTTACTGAATTCACCATATCTGTGTAATCTATGATGATTTCTTTCCCTGTTTTCGTCTCGAGAGGGAAACGTCCAGGATGCGGTCTGACTGTTGGTCGTGCATTATACATGGTGCATTCAGGGCAAGTATGTACATGATATTTACACATATCTTTCAAAAATGGGTGCCACCAATTTTCGAGGTTTCTCTGCATCTCTGCATGTCCCACTCCGTGCGCCTCAGTTAGTGCTATGTTTTTTATTCCAGGTGGTAGCACAATCCGTCAAAACATCCTTTAATACCTGATTAAATAGGCCAGGGGATAGAGCAAATCCCTGAGGAAGACAAGAATAGGTCAGTTGGACACCTCGGTAGGTGAAGGCAAAAATGTTTCTACATTCTTCGGCTAGTGGTAGGCAGAAAAATGCATTAGCGAGGTCGATACAGGTGAACCATTGGTGGCTAGGATCAAGATTAGTCAACGCAACGTAAGGGTTGGGAACTGGGATGGTTTGCGTGCATAACGCAGAGTTAATGGCCCTAAGATCATGAACCATGCGATATTTACCAGTGCCCTTCTTTTCAATGGGCCATATGGGAGTGTTCCATTCTGAGGATGTTTCTACCAACACCCCCTTTTCAAATAGACCTTCAATGGTATCTGCAATGCCGATTTCGGCGTCTTTTTTACTTGGGTATTGGGGAACCCACACTGGGTTGTTATTTTTCAGCTTGAAAGTAACTGGGGGGCAGTCGACTAGGCCAACATCCGTGGGCCCAGCGGACCATAGTGAGTCAGGCAGTGAATCTAACAACAATGCTGCTTCGGGGTGATCTGTTTTCTCTCGGCCATGGTGGCGGGAGATTTGAGCGTGTTCAAGGAGAGCGTGGTCAGTGCAAGAAACCTGTATTTTGTAGATTTGAGTTGCGGGTGAATACCACAACGAAGAGCCAACCCTCTGCCAATCAGTTTGCAGTTGTGCTGTTTTAACTATAGAACCCAGCTCTTTGGCTTAGTGCTCTGGATGTAAGGCTAAAGACACATGGGGGGAAGCCTCGTCACTCATCATATACCACTGTAGTTGTTCTGGGGTGAGAGAAACTTCTGCCGCTACACCTATGGGAGCCACATAAATGTTATTAGTGGAAAGAGCCCAATTAGTTCCTTCTATTTCCCTGCTAAACTGTTCCTCATACCACTGTGTATCCTCTCTATCATAAAACAATGTCATATGAGGAGGGTCAGGAGGGGCCACATAGGGGTGTATTTGGGAGATCCAGGGTTTCCAAGTCAGGTAAGCCGACAGGATTCCACCTTTATCACTAGTTTCACTGTGTAGGAGACCCCAGTAGATGTCAGCCGATCTGTCTGCAACTGGCTGAATCATGTATTGGCTTGAATGTGAAGACTCAATACTGGCGCAGGGTAGAGATGTTCCATCAGGGAATGAGACTGTTAGTCCGTCAGGCGAGCAGAGAATAGTAGCCCACAATCGAGTCAGGAGGTCTCTCCCCAACAGGTTGGAAGGTACCTCAGGGGAGTAGATGAAAGGATGCAACACAGTCTGATTGCCAAGCCGTGTTGTGAGAGGCTTGGTGTAAGGCAGCATAGTAGGAACCCCAGAGAAACCCATGACTGTTATGACGTCTGATGTAAGCAGCTTCTTTTCCACAGTCTTGATAGTGGAGACGGTAGCACCGGTATCCACTAAGAAAGGCAGCAAGTCCTGATTTACTGTCACTGACAGCACCGGTTCTGCCGTAAGGTGCTGTCCAGGGCTTCTCTGTGGGGCGTGTCACTCAGTGTCTTGCCACAAGGGGAACTGTGGTGCGGGTCCTCTCCCTTGAGACTGAGGAGGGCGTGTTCCTCCCCGGTTCTGAACTCCTCTCTGTGGAAACCCTCTTTGTGACTGAGCAGGGTTATATGGGCACTCCCTCACCCAATGGGAGGAGCCCCCACACAGGAAACAGCCTTGGTTTCCTCCTTGAGGCTTTCCCCTGGAAAACCCTCTCCTTCCTCCACCCCGTGGGCCTCCCCTTCCCCTATTTTGTCCTCCCCTTCTTCTGAAATGTGGCGTCCCAGACTCCTGAACGTTATCGCCGTCCCACTGCTGTACAGTTTGAGACATAACCTTGACCTGATCTTTCTTGCCCTTCTTTTTGTCGTTTAAGTCATCTCTAGCTTTGGCTAGTTGTAATTTCAGTAATTGTGCCTGCAAATCTGCTTTGTCTTTCTCATCTTGTTGTTTTTTTGGCTTGAGCCGTGGTAAGGTGATGAACGAGATGCTTCTCCCATGTACAAAGTTGACATCGTAACATGTCAGGGTTACTTTTCATGGCTGTTTGCACTGACTCAGGCACTCCACTCAGAACTGCTTGTCGGAACCACTCGGCCTGTGACCCAGTGTTACTGGGGTACGGGCCGGTTTGATTGGTCCAGGCCTCTTTGGCTTCACATAAAAACTGCCTGGGGTTTTGTTTGGGGTCCCATCTAATTTTAGGCATAACGGCTGAATTAGGCAGTGGGAAATGACTACGCATTGCAGCACCAAGAGCAGTGCAGAGTTGGGTGAATCTGACCTCATCGGACAGTGTTAGAGTTTTTGCGTCCGTCTCTACATCTCTAAGATTAGTCTGGGTCATGCACCGAGCAGCAACAGCGCGGAAATCTCCTAATGCCAGAGTGTGCCTCTTTCAATGTAAAATGTGGGATACATGCCGTGGGTTGGAGGCGCATAGGGTGGAGGACATGTGGGGACATGAGGTGCAGTTACCGATTTGGAGTGAAGCTCCTTTTGGTGCAGATGTTTGGTGCTTTGTCAGCAGATCAACAGTTCAGCCCACTCCCGTCGCTCCTTCTCCCAGTCGCGCTCCTTTTTCCTCCAACTGGACTTCTGCAACAAACCTGCAATCTTTCCCTGCTCTTCCGCTTCATCTCTCTTTATAGCTGCTGTGTTCATCTTATCAAGTATCAATTGTCCTAAGGGCCCTATATGTTCCAATGTTTTCCCCATGTCCTGAATAAGTTGTTCTAATTTTTGTTTTGCTTTTGTTACTTTCTTCTCTTTATCTGTTGGCTTTGATGTGGCAGCTAGGGCATTAGCTGTGGATCCAATTTGGGTCAATAGGGTGACATATGGGCTGACCGGGCCCCATCCATCGTCATCTATTTCTCTATCCAACTCTCCTTCCATTTTTAACTAGACTCTGAGCTCCACAGTTTTATTGCGACAACAATCTTCCCGGAGATAGCTGCGTTAGCCCACTGCGGTTCTCTGAGAGACAAGCTTCTAGGCCGGCCCTAAAGGTCGGTCCGGTCTCCCACTGGGTGTCCTATCACAAGAACCTTAGCGTTTACTCCAAAGATAAGATGTCTCGCTTATCAACTGGGTGGTTTAGCCCTCGCTGCGTGTCTGTTGGTCAGATATGGACGGTTTTCACCGCCCACCCTGCCCTAAACTGTAGCGAATGAACGACGTTCGTTTACACCGTTGGGTATCCCGTCAGTTCATCAGCCGCAGACCCAGCACACAACGAGTATTCACACAACGATTTACTCAGAGTCTTATTCTCCCCACTTCCCTTCTTACCTCAACAACACTTAAAATACACACACAAAGTTAGTGTCATATACACATTTGATACCAACACAGTATTTTCTTCAGCTTAAAGTTGTGTTATCGAAAGACTACTCAGTCTCTATTTTAAACTGCAGTTTCCTTCGACTGTATTTTTCTTCTCCCCTCATTTTTCCCACGTAAAACAACCTATTTTGTTGTTTTGAGGAGTTTTATACAGCGATATTTCAATCTCTCCAAGGTTTATAAACCTATTTTCCCAAACGTTTTTTGGAGTTTTCATATCGTAACAACAACTAGAATTTAGGGACCTCAACCCCCGGGACTCTAACCCAGCCGCGGTACTAACCGCTCCTGGACCCCGTCGGATCTCAGGTGGAGTTACGCCACTCTCGAGGTTACTGTGTATTCCTCCTGTATCGAAGTTATTTACACTTCTACTGACTCTTTTAGTTTTTATGTTTTCCTACAAGTACATAGGACAGGACACTATTTTAGTAGTTTCCAATATGCAGAATTTGTTTTAACAGGTTTCTGCTTACCTTATTGGTAAGTGTCTTTGTCCTTTGTCCATGGGTCCGAATGGTCCTCTCGATGTTCTCCTCACAACTCCCTGTATCCCGGACGAGCCCCCAAATTTGTTGAGACGCATTTTTAGTGCCGTCTCACCTGGGCCGGGAGCAGGAAAACAATTCGAGGAGGCAGGAGTTGAGTCAAGTAGAAGTATTTTATTAAACGCAGTCTACAGAGAGCGGAGATCGTATAGTACACTTGAACAGTAGTACCAGGAAAACCCAAAGCGATCTGTCTGAGAGTTTGTTGTACAGCAGCTTATATACACTGTGCCAGTAGTTATCTGATTGGTGAGTCTACTGACTGACGTCGGTTGCTATGTGTCTCGTGTCTAGGAACTACGCTTAGTTTCCTGTTAAGTTGGTTGTTGCTCAAGCATCTGTTTCCTGTATGTGCAGTGTTTGCTTGGTTTCCTGTTATGTTCGTTATTGCTCAAACATCTGTTTCCTGTAGGTGCAGTGTTTGGCACACTGAGTCAAATTGAGGTCAGGACGTTTCCTGTTTTGTTTGGTACACTCTGAACTCTCCGACAACTCTGAACTCTCAGACATGAGGCTTTGTACACTCATTACTTTGTCTATATGATATTTGAAGGTGACCAACATAGACTGTCTGTGGTTGTATTCAAGCTGTTTTCCGTACCATCTGACTTTAGGCTAACCATTGGTGTATGTGTATATGTGTAATTAAACTGTTGTCAGTGTTTGCTCATCGGTGGTTAGATGTGTTGTAGTAAATAAGACCATATAGGGCTTCGCCTAAGGACTTTTCTAATTCTACCAAGGTTGATTTTTCTAATGCTATGTCAGGGTCGTCAGCTGCTGCATCCCTAACCTTTTATTTGACGCATTGACTCTGACAAACGATTTTCCCTTTTTGAAGACTTGCTTTTGCGTCCTAATTTACAAGGGTGGAACAAACACTAGTAAAATACTTTGTTTGATTTCTATAGGGCTGTGCAGCAATGCCGAGTCCACACATCACAACATTCGGAGAATGATACTTTGGTCACTTCTCAAATTTCAACAAGATGGTAATTGAAGAAAATTAGAGGTACCTGAACAATCTCCCCGTCAGGGAATCGAACCCTGATCTTCCGCGTGACAGGCGGAGACACTTTCCACTATACTACGAGGACTGCGTGACATAGTGTTTTCCAGGGGACAAGCAAAAATCCTTGGCTTTTGCCTGCCACACCGCAACCAAAGTGTTGCCATGTCATATTTCTGCTATCTCATAGTGCCGACAATTTGATTCTCGGAAAGCTGTGAATAAGGGTAGTGTGGCCGAGCGGTCTAAGGCGCTGGATTAAGGCTCCAGTCTCGGGAGGCGTGGGTTCAAATCCCACCACTGCCATCTTTTGCTGGTAACGCATTTGTATCTTCCCTGACTGAGGCAATAAGACTCTTGGCCTCATTTGGAAAGCTTTCAAAAATAGGGCCCAAACGTTAGCTTTGGAGTTTTCCATGCCAGGTATGCAATGAGAAAAAAACACAACCAGCACAGTTTTAAGGCCCGCCAGCAGCCTCTGGAAAAGCTAAAAGGTGGACGTGGTTGTGTGTTTATCAACATGTCGTTTGAAGATCACCGCCCCTACTCAAGACATTCAGTCCACTTTTATCTGTTTCTGTATTCTGATGACACCGCAGTGATAGGATGTATCACTGGCCGGCACAGAGCGACTTACAGGAGGGAGTTAGCCTGTCTGGTGACATTGTGTAGAAACAACAACCTTATCCTCAACACGGACTACACTAAGAAGACATGAGGAAAGAAAGTCTGTTCGTTATTGTTACTATTGTACAATTTTTACACATCCAAGTCCAAATTCATGCAGCAGTTTCCATAGTGTAGTGGTTATCACTTCACTGAGACACAGAAGTTACCCCGGTTCAAAAAATACAATTCACATTTCTGACATGGTACATGAATGCAATGGGTGCTTCACACATTTGTCAAGAAACCATGCAGGTGACAAGTGTCCTAAAAAATTATCAGTTCCCTGGTGGTCTAGTGGCTAGGATTCGGCGCTTTCACCGCCGCGGCCCGGGTTCGTTTCCCGGTCTGGGAAAGCTATCCATTCCGTTCTCATACCAGACAATTTCTATAAAACTTATGTGCCTTCCATGTTTTATGCTCGTTGACATTTTCCATAAAGGCAATGTGGACATTGCTCCAATTTGGCCAAAAAAAGGTGCCTGAGATTCCCAGCTTTTCTCTTTCTTGTTCTCTTCGAGTTCCACGGCACGACACCTTTCCAGTTCACCCCGCACCCGAGCCGAGTCACTGACGGCATCCAGATCTTGTTGGTTGAATTGCACAGGCAGGAGAGAGCAGACTAACAAATGACACATCATTTGCACTCCTCCACACTAACATGCTGTTGAACATCCTCATAGCCTCATTTGTTCATGGATACCTTGCAACGTTCCGTTTCTCAGATCTTGGGCGATTTAGGCAGGACCGAAACGCCACACTTCTTTGGAGCCGGGCAGAAGAGATTTGTTTAGTTGTGTGAGGCATTTTCCCTGCAGCTTTAGCAGAGGGCCAACCTGTTGCGGTGATGACTGTCAGTCAGGGCTTGTCCAGGATGGAGGAAATTTGCCTTGATTTTAATCTCTTCGTTGCAGGTTCTCGGTCAAACAGAGCGATACGAGGGTCAGTTTCTTGTTTGAACTTTTCCTCTGACGTCAGATAATACGGAGGATCAATGCCTAACAGCAGATAGAGATTGTAGGTTGTAATTGATTTCAAACACCCAGTTAGAGCCTCGCAGGCAGTGTTTAGGCCAGGATTGATTTCGGCAAGATGACTCACGTGATTGCAACATGACATGAGGCACTTTTGGCTGTTTTGATTCATAAGGCGAGTTCAGTTGCTCGGATAGTGGCAGAATATGTTCCCCGGCTGGTATTGTACAGTTTTTTAGGATGCTGTTTCCAAATCCAACCTTAGCTTTAACTTTCTCAATATGATATTTGAAGGTGACCAACATAGACTGTCTGTGGTTGTATTCAAGCTGTTTTCTGTACCATCTGACTTTAGGCTAACCATTGGTGTATGTGTATATGTGTAATTAAACTGCTGTCAGTGTTTGCTCATCGGTGGTTAGATGTGTTGTAGTAAATAAGACCATATAGGGCTTCGCCTAAGGACTTTTCTAATTCTACCAAGGTTGATTTTTCTAATGCTATGTCGAGGTCGTCAGCTGCTGCATCCCTAACCTTTTATTTGACGCATTGACTCTGACAAACGATTTTCCCTTTTTGAAGACTTGCTTTTGCGTCCTAATTTAGAAGGGTGGAACAAACATTAGTAAAATACTGTGTTTGATTTCTATAGGGCTGTGCAGCAACGCCGAGTCCACACATCACAACATTCGGAGAATGATACTTTGGTGACTTCTCAAATTTCAACAAGATTGTAATTGACGAAAATTAGAGGTAACTGAACTATCTCCCCGTCAGGGAATCGAACCCTGGTCTTCCGCATGACAGGTGGAGATACTGTCCACCATACTAACGAGGACTGCGTGACATAGTGTTTTCCAGGGGACAAGCAAAAATCCTTGGCTTTTGCCTGCCACACCGCAACCAAAGTGTTGCCATGTCATATTTCTGCTATCTCATAATGCCGACAATTTGATCCTCGGAAAGCTGGGAATAAGGGTAGTGTGGCCGAGCGGTCTAAGGCGCTGGATTAAGGCTCCAGTCTCTCGGGAGGCGTGGGTTCAAATCCCACCACTGCCATCTTTTGCTGGTAACGCATTTGTATCTTCCCTGACTGAGGCAATAAGACTCTTGGCCTCATTTGGAAAGCTTTCAAAAATAGTGCCCAAACGTTAGCTTTGGAGTTTTCCATGCCAGGTATGCAATGAGAAAAAAACACAACCAGCACAGTTTTAAGGCCCGCCAGCAGCCTCTGGAAAAGCTAAAAGGTGGACGTGGTTGTGTGTTTATCAACATGTCGTTTGAAGATCACCGCTCCTACTTAAGACATTCAGTCCACTTTTATCTGTTTCTGTATTCTGATGACACCGCAGTGATAGGATGTATCACTGGCCGGCACAGAGCGACTTACAGGAGGGAGTTAGCCTGTCTGGTGACATTGTGTAGAAACAACAACCTTATCCTCAACACGGACTACACTAAGAAGACATGAGGAAAGAAAGTCTGTTCGTTATTGTTACTATTGTACAATTTTTACACATCCAAGTCCAAATTCATGCAGCAGTTTCCATAGTGTAGTGGTTATCACTTCACTGAGACACAGAAGTTACCCCGGTTCAAAAAATACAATTCACATTTCTGACATGGTACATGAATGCAATGGGTGCTTCACACATTTGTCAAGAAACCATGCAGGAGACAAGTGTCTGAACAAATGATCAGTTCCCTGGTGGTCTAGTGGCTAGGATTTGGATCTTTCACCGCCGCGGCCCGGGTTCGATTCCCGGTCAGGGAAAGCTATCCATTCTGTTCTCAAAGCAGGCAATTTCTATAAAACTTATGTGACTTCCATGTTTTATGCTCATGATATACAAAGCATTATCGTTGACATTTTCCATAAAGACAATGTGGACATTGCTCCAATTTGGCCAAAAAAAGGTGCCTGAGATTCCCAGCTTTCCTCTTTCTTGTTCTCTTCGAGTTCCACGGCACGACACCTTTCCAGTTCACCCCACACCCGAGCAGAGTCACTGACGGCATCCAGATCTTGTTGGTTGAATTGCACAGGCAGGAGAGAGCAGACTAACAAATGACACATCATCTGCACTCCTCCACACTAACATGCTGTGGAACATCCTCATAGCCTCATTTGTTCACGGATACCTTGCAACGTTCCGTTTCTCAGATCTTGGGCGATTTAGGCAGGACCAAAACGCCACACTTCTTTGAAGCCGGGCAGAAGAGATTTGTTTAATTGTGTGAGGCATTTTCCCTGCGGCTTTAGCAGAGGGCCAACCTGTTGCGGTGATGGCTGTCAGTCAGGGCTTTTCCAGGATGAAGGAAATTTGCCTTGATTTTAATCTCTTCGTTGCAGGTTCTCGGTCAAACAGAGCGAGACGAGGGTCAGTTTCTTGTTTGAACTTTTCCTCTGACGTCAGATAATACGGAGGATCAATGCCTAACAGCAGATAGAGATTGTAGGTTCTAATTGATTTCAAACACCCAGTTAGAGCCTCGCAGGCAGTGTTTAGGCCAGGATTGATTTCGGCAAGATGACTCAACGTAATTGCAACCTGACATGAGGCACTTTTGGCTGTTTTGATTCATAAGGCGAGTTCAGTTGCTCGGATAGTGGCAGAATATGTTCCCCGGCTGGTATTGTAGAGTTTTTTAGGATGCTGTTTCCAAATCCAACCTTAGCTTTAACTTTCTCAATATGATATTTGAAGGTGACCAACATAGACTGTCTGTGGTTGTATTCAAGCTGTTTTCTGTACCATCTGACTTTAGGCTAACCATTGGTGTATGTGTATACGTGTAATTAAACTGTTGTCAGTGTTTGCTCATCGGTGGTTAGATGTGTTGTAGCAAATAAGACCATATAGGGCTTCGCCTAAGGACTTTTCTAATTCTACCAAGGTTGATTTTTCTAATGCTATGTCGAGGTCGTCAGCTGCTGCATCCCTAACCTTTTATTTGACGCATTGACTCTGACAAACGATTTTCCCTTTTTGAAGACTTGCTTTTGCGTCCTAATTTAGAAGGGTGGAACAAACATTAGTAAAATACTGTGTTTGATTTCTATAGGGCTGTGCAGCAACGCCGAGTCCACACATCACAACATTCGAAGAATGATACTTTGGTCACTTCTCAAATTTCAACAAGATGGTAATTGAGGAAAATTAGAGGTACCTGAACCATCTCCCCGTCAGGGAATCGAACCCTGGTCTTCCGCGTGACAGGCGGAGATACTGTCCACTATACTAACGAGGACTGTATAACATGGTGTTTTCCAGGGGACAAGCAAACATCCTTGGCTTTTGCCTGCCACACCGCAACCAAAGTGTTGCCATGTCATATTTCTGCTATCTCATAATGCCGACAATTTGATCCTCGGGAAGCTGGGAATAAGGGTAGTGTGGCCGAGCGGTCTAAGGCGCTGGATTAAGGCTCCAGTCTCTCGGGAGGCGTGGGTTCAAATCCCACCACTGCCATCTTTTGCTGATAACGCATTTGTATCTTCCCTAACTGAGGCAATAAGATCTACTTGGTCCCTCGACGAATCTGGTTGGTGGTTTGGCACACCACGTGTAGGAGAGGAGCGCTATTTCACCTCCTCCCACAGGGATTTTGGGTAGACTACCTCACCCTGATGCCACCAGGGGATTATTCTGCCCCTTGTTGATTGGTGGTCTTCTCCCGTTGTTGTTGTTCACGTAACTCGGTACGTGTCCCTCTCAACGTGCGTGCAGGGGCGTCCGCCGCTGCACACTGGCTCCAGTGGAACCACGTGTCTCCCTTGCCGTTCAGCCGAACAGCATGCGAGGTGCGTTCAGTCACTCGATATGGACCCGTCCACCTGGGTTCGGTCCACTTTCGCTTGAGCACCTTCAGCAGGACCCACTCTGTGCTTGGTGGGGTCGCTGTGTCTTCCTTGTTTCTTTCCCCCACCTGCTTGGCATACTCTGCAACAATGGCTTGTAAAGCATGGAAATACTGTGTGTGGGTTAATGACTGATCATCACCTTTGATTCCAATAAGCTTGGACTGGGGCCCTGGAAACCTCCTGCCTGTGGTCAGCTCAAAGGGAGTAAAGGCCGTGCTTTGGTTTATTGAGCTTTTAACAGACATGAGGGCAAGGGGTAGCGCATCTAGCCAATTAATTTTAGTCAGTGCACAGATTTTTGCCAATATAGATTTGAGTGTTTGGTTCATTCTTTCAACCTTTCCTTGGGATTGTGGGTGGTAGACCGAACCAAACTTGTGTTTCAACCCCAGCATTTCTTCAACCTTTTGCAGATCATGGTTTTTGAAATGTGTACCATTATCTGATCGGATTTTCTCAGGAAAACCATGTCTGGGGATATACTGGTTTAACAAAAACTTCACCACTGTCTTACTGTCTTCCCTTTTTGTAGGGAGTACCTCTGGCCAACCTGAATACGCATCCACACATACCAACATATACCTGTACCCTTTTACTGAATTCACCATATCTGTGTAATCTATGATGATTTCTTTCCCTGTTTTCGTCTCGAGAGGGAAACGTCCAGGATGCGGTCTGACTGTTGGTCGTGCATTATACATGGTGCATTCAGGGCAAGTATGTACATGATATTTACACATATCTTTCAAAAATGGGTGCCACCAATTTTCGAGGTTTCTCTGCATCTGTGCAGCCCCGACATGTCCCACTCCGTGCGCCTCAGTTAGTGCTATGTTTTTTATTCCAGGTGGTAGCACAATCCGTCAAAACATCCTTTAATACCTGATTAAATAGGCCAGGGGATAGAGCAAATCCCTGAGGAAGACAAGAATAGGTCAGTTGGACACCTCGGTAGGTGAAGGCAAAAATGTTTCTACATTCTTCGGCTAGTGGTAGGCAGAAAAATGCATTAGCGAGGTCGATACAGGTGAACCATTGGTGGCTAGGATCAAGATTAGTCAACGCAACGTAAGGGTTGGGAACTGGGATGGTTTGCGTGCATAACGCAGAGTTAATGGCCCTAAGATCATGAACCATGCGATATTTACCAGTGCCCTTCTTTTCAATGGGCCATATGGGAGTGTTCCATTCTGAGGATGTTTCTACCAACACCCCCTTTTCAAATAGACCTTCAATGGTATCTGCAATGCCGATTTCGGCGTCTTTTTTACTTGGGTATTGGGGAACCCACACTGGGTTGTTATTTTTCAGCTTGAAAGTAACTGGGGGGCAGTCGACTAGGCCAACATCCGTGGGCCCAGCGGACCATAGTGAGTCAGGCAGTGAATCTAACAACAATGCTGCTTCGGGGTGATCTGTTTTCTCTCGGCCATGGTGGCGGGAGATTTGAGCGTGTTCAAGGAGAGCGTGGTCAGTGCAAGAAACCTGTATTTTGTAGATTTGAGTTGCGGGTGAATACCACAACGAAGAGCCAACCCTCTGCCAATCAGTTTGCAGTTGTGCTGTTTTAACTATAGAACCCAGCTCTTTGGCTTGGTGCTCTGGATGTAAGGCTAAAGACACATGGGGGGAAGCCTCGTCACTCATCATATACCACTGTAGTTGTTCTGGGGTGAGAGAAACTTCTGCCGCTACACCTATGGGAGCCACATAAATGTTATTAGTGGAAAGAGCCCAATTAGTTCCCTCTATTTCCCTGCTAAACTGTTCCTCATACCACTGTGTATCCTCTCTATCATAAAACAATGTCATATGAGGAGGGTCAGGAGGGGCCACATAGGGGTGTATTTGGGAGATCCAGGGTTTCCAAGTCAGGTAAGCCGACAGGATTCCACCTTTATCACTAGTTTCACTGTGTAGGAGACCCCAGTAGATGTCAGCCGATCTGTCTGCAACTGGCTGAATCATGTATTGGCTTGAATGTGAAGACTCAATACTGGCGCAGGGTAGAGATGTTCCATCAGGGAATGAGACTGTTAGTCCGTCAGGCGAGCAGAGAATAGTAGCCCACAATCGAGTCAGGAGGTCTCTCCCCAACAGGTTGGAAGGTACCTCAGGGGAGTAGATGAAAGGATGCAACACAGTCTGATTGCCAAGCCGTGTTGTGAGAGGCTTGGTGTAAGGCAGCATAGTAGGAACCCCAGAGAAACCCATGATTGTTATGACGTCTGATGTAAGCAGCTTCTTTTCCACAGTCTTGATAGTGGAGACGGTAGCACCGGTATCCACTAAGAAAGGCAGCAAGTCCTGATTTACTGTCACTGACAGCACCGGTTCTGCCGTAAGGTGCTGTCCAGGGCTTCTCTGTGGGGCGTGTCACTCAGTGTCTTGCCACAAGGGGAACTGTGGTGCGGGTCCTCTCCCTTGAGACTGAGGAGGGCGTGTTCCTCCCCGGTTCTGAACTCCTCTCTGTGGAAACCCTCTTTGTGACTGAGCAGGGTTATATGGGCACTCCCTCACCCAATGGGAGGAGCCCCCACACAGGAAACAGCCTTGGTTTCCTCCTTGAGGCTTTCCCCTGGAAAACCCTCTCCTTCCTCCACCCCGTGGGCCTCCCCTTCCCCTATTTTGTCCTCCCCTTCTTCTGAAATGTGGCGTCCCAGACTCCTGAACGTTATCGCCGTCCCACTGCTGTACAGTTTGAGACATAACCTTGACCTGATCTTTCTTGCCCTTCTTTTTGTCGTTTAAGTCATCTCTAGCTTTGGCTAGTTGTAATTTCAGTAATTGTGCCTGCAAATCTGCTTTGTCTTTCTCATCTTGTTGTTTTTTTGGCTTGAGCCGTGGTAAGGTGATGAACGAGATGCTTCTCCCATACACAAAGTTGACATCGTAACATGTCAGGGTTACTTTTCATGGCTGTTTGCACTGACTCAGGCACTCCACTCAGAACTGCTTGTCGGAACCACTCGGCCTGTGACCCAGTGTTACTGGGGTACGGGCCGGTTTGATTGGTCCAGGCCTCTTTGGCTTCACATAAAAACTGCCTGGGGTTTTGTTTGGGGTCCCATCTAATTTTAGGCATAACGGCTGAATTAGGCAGTGGGAAATGACTACGCATTGCAGCACCAAGAGCAGTGCAGAGTTGGGTGAATCTGACCTCATCGGACAGTGTTAGAGTTTTTGCGTCCGTCTCTACATCTCTAAGATTAGTCTGGGTCATGCACCGAGCAGCAACAGCGCGGAAATCTCCTAATGCCAGAGTGTGCCTCTTTCAATGTAAAATGTGGGATACATGCCGTGGGTTGGAGGCGCATAGGGTGGAGGACATGTGGGGACATGAGGTGCAGTTACCGATTTGGAGTGAAGCTCCTTTTGGTGCAGATGTTTGGTGCTTTGTCAGCAGATCAACAGTTCAGCCCACTCCCGTCGCTCCTTCTCCCAGTCGCGCTTTTTTTTCCTCCAACTGGACTTCTGCAACAAACCTGCAATCTTTCCCTGCTCTTCCGCTTCATCTCTCTTTATAGCTGCTGTGTTCATCTTATCAAGTATCAATTGTCCTAAGGGCCCTATATGTTCCAATGTTTTCCCCATGTCCTGAATAAGTTGTTCTAATTTTTGTTTTGCTTTTGTTACTTTCTTCTCTTTATCTGTTGGCTTTGATGTGGCAGCTAGGGCATTAGCTGTGGATCCAATTTGGGTCAATAGGGTGACATATGGGCTGACCGGGCCCCATCCATCATCATCTATTTCTCTATCAAACTCTCCTTCCATTTTTAACTAGACTCTGAGCTCCACAGTTTTATTGCGACAACAATCTTCCCGGAGATAGCTGCGTTAGCCCACTGCGGTTCTCTGAGAGACAAGCTTCTAGGCCGGCCCTAAAGGTCGGTCCGGTCTCCCACTGGGTGTCCTATCACAAGAACCTTAGCGTTTACTCCAAAGATAAGATGTCTCGCTTATCAACTGGGTGGTTTAGCCCTCGCTGCGTGTCTGTTGGTCAGATATGGACGGTTTTCACCGCCCACCCTGCCCTAAACTGTAGCGAATGAACGACGTTCGTTTACACCGTTGGGTATCCCGTCAGTTCATCAGCCGCAGACCCAGCACACAACGAGTATTCACACAACGATTTACTCAGAGTCTTATTCTCCCCACTTCCCTTCTTACCTCAACAACACTTAAAATACACACACAAAGTTAGTGTCATATACACATTTGATACCAACACAGTATTTTCTTCAGCTTAAAGTTGTGTTATCGAAAGACTACTCAGTCTCTATTTTAAACTGCAGTTTCCTTCGACTGTATTTTTCTTCTCCCCTCATTTTTCCCACGTAAAACAACCTATTTTGTTGTTTTGAGGAGTTTTATACAGCGATATTTCAATCTCTCCAAGGTTTATAAACCTATTTTCCCAAACGTTTTTGGAGTTTTCATATCGTAACAACAACTAGAATTTAGGGACCTCAACCCCCGGGACTCTAACCCAGCCGCGGTACTAACCGCTCCTGGACCCCGTCGGATCTCAGGTGGAGTTACGCCACTCTCGAGGTTACTGTGTATTCCTCCTGTATCGAAGTTATTTACACTTCTACTGACTCTTTTAGTTTTTATGTTTTCCTACAAGTACATAGGACAGGACACTATTTTAGTAGTTTCCAATATGCAGAATTTGTTTTAACAGGTTTCTGCTTACCTTATTGGTAAGTGTCTTTGTCCTTTGTCCATGAAGAAAATTTTTAGGTCCGAATGGTCCTCTCGATGTTCTCCTCACAACTCCCTGTATCCCGGACGAGCCCCCAAATTTGTTGAGACGCATTTTTAGTGCCGTCTCACCTGGGCCGGGAGCAGGAAAACAATTCGAGGAGGCAGGAGTTGAGTCAAGTAGAAGTATTTTATTAAACGCAGTCTACAGAGAGCGGAGATCGTAGAGTACACTTGAACAGTAGTACCAGGAAAACCCAAAGCGATCTGTCTGAGAGTTTGTTGTACAGCAGCTTATATACACTGTGCCAGTAGTTATCTGATTGGTGAGTCTACTGACTGACGTCGGTTGCTATGTGTCTCGTGTCTAGGAACTACGCTTAGTTTCCTGTTAAGTTGGTTGTTGCTCAAGCATCTGTTTCCTGTATGTGCAGTGTTTGCTTGGTTTCCTGTTATGTTCGTTATTGCTCAAACATCTGTTTCCTGTAGGTGCAGTGTTTGGCACACTGAGTCAAATTGAGGTCAGGACGTTTCCTGTTTTGTTTGGTACACTCTGAACTCTCCGACAACTCTGAACTCTCAGACATGAGGCTTTGTACACTCATTACTTTGTCTATATGATATTTGAAGGTGACCAACATAGACTGTCTGTGGTTGTATTCAAGCTGTTTTCCGTACCATCTGACTTTAGGCTAACCATTGGTGTATGTGTATATGTGTAATTAAACTGTTGTCAGTGTTTGCTCATCGGTGGTTAGATGTGTTGTAGTAAATAAGACCATATAGGGCTTCGCCTAAGGACTTTTCTAATTCTACCAAGGTTGATTTTTCTAATGCTATGTCAGGGTCGTCAGCTGCTGCATCCCTAACCTTTTATTTGACGCATTGACTCTGACAAACGATTTTCCCTTTTTGAAGACTTGCTTTTGCGTCCTAATTTACAAGGGTGGAACAAACACTAGTAAAATACTTTGTTTGATTTCTATAGGGCTGTGCAGCAATGCCGAGTCCACACATCACAACATTCGGAGAATGATACTTTGGTCACTTCTCAAATTTCAACAAGATGGTAATTGAAGAAAATTAGAGGTACCTGAACAATCTCCCCGTCAGGGAATCGAACCCTGGTCTTCCGCGTGACAGGCGGAGACACTTTCCACTATACTACGAGGACTGCGTGACATAGTGTTTTCCAGGGGACAAGCAAAAATCCTTGGCTTTTGCCTGCCACACCGCAACCAAAGTGTTGCCATGTCATATTTCTGCTATCTCATAGTGCCGACAATTTGATTCTCGGAAAGCTGTGAATAAGGGTAGTGTGGCCGAGCGGTCTAAGGCGCTGGATTAAGGCTCCAGTCTCTCGGGAGGCGTGGGTTCAAATCCCACCACTGCCATCTTTTGCTGGTAACGCATTTGTATCTTCCCTGACTGAGGCAATAAGACTCTTGGCCTCATTTGGAAAGCTTTCAAAAATAGGGCCCAAACGTTAGCTTTGGAGTTTTCCATGCCAGGTATGTAATGAGAAAAAAACACAACCAGCACAGTTTTAAGGCCCGCCAGCAGCCTCTGGAAAAGCTAAAAGGTGGACGTGGTTGTGTGTTTATCAACATGTCGTTTGAAGATCACCGCCCCT
The DNA here is from genome assembly GCF_033978795.1 of Nerophis ophidion. Lineage (NCBI taxonomy): Eukaryota > Metazoa > Chordata > Actinopteri > Syngnathiformes > Syngnathidae > Nerophis > Nerophis ophidion. The sequence continues at coordinate 61,148,335 of NC_084612.1, forward strand.
ACTCAAGACATTCAGTCCACTTTTATCTGTTTCTGTATTCTGATGACACCGCAGTGATAGGATGTATCACTGGCCGGCACAGAGCGACTTACAGGAGGGAGTTAGCCTGTCTGGTGACATTGTGTAGAAACAACAACCTTATCCTCAACACGGACTACACTAAGAAGACATGAGGAAAGAAAGTGTTCGTTATTGTTACTATTGTACAATTTTTACACATCCAAGTCCAAATTCATGCAGCAGTTTCCATAGTGTAGTGGTTATCACTTCACTGAGACACAGAAGTTACCCCGGTTCAAAAAATACAATTCACATTTCTGACATGGTACTTGAATGCAATGGGTGCTTCACACATTTGTCAAGAAACCATGCAGGAGACAAGTGTCCTAAAAAATTATCAGTTCCCTGGTGGTCTAGTGGCTAGGATTCGGCGCTTTCACCGCCGCGGCCCGGGTTCGTTTCCCGGTCTGGGAAAGCTATCCATTCCGTTCTCATACCAGACAATTTCTATAAAACTTATGTGCCTTCCATGTTTTATGCTCGTTGACATTTTCCATAAAGGCAATGTGGACATTGCTCCAATTTGGCCAAAAAAAGGTGCCTGAGATTCCCAGCTTTCCTCTTTCTTGTTCTCTTCGAGTTCCACGGCACGACACCTTTCCAGTTCACCCCGCACCCGAGCCGAGTCACTGACGGCATCCAGATCTTGTTGGTTGAATTGCACAGGCAGGAGAGAGCAGACTAACAAATGACACATCATTTGCACTCCTCCACACTAACATGCTGTTGAACATCCTCATAGCCTCATTTGTTCATGGATACCTTGCAACGTTCCGTTTCTCAGATCTTGGGCGATTTAGGCAGGACCGAAACGCCACACTTCTTTGGAGCCGGGCAGAAGAGATTTGTTTAGTTGTGTGAGGCATTTTCCCTGCAGCTTTAGCAGAGGGCCAACCTGTTGCGGTGATGACTGTCAGTCAGGGCTTGTCCAGGATGGAGGAAATTTGCCTTGATTTTAATCTCTTCGTTGCAGGTTCTCGGTCAAACAGAGCGATACGAGGGTCAGTTTCTTGTTTGAACTTTTCCTCTGACGTCAGATAATACGGAGGATCAATGCCTAACAGCAGATAGAGATTGTAGGTTGTAATTGATTTCAAACACCCAGTTAGAGCCTCGCAGGCAGTGTTTAGGCCAGGATTGATTTCGGCAAGATGACTCACGTGATTGCAACATGACATGAGGCACTTTTGGCTGTTTTGATTCATAAGGCGAGTTCAGTTGCTCGGATAGTGGCAGAATATGTTCCCCGGCTGGTATTGTACAGTTTTTTAGGATGCTGTTTCCAAATCCAACCTTAGCTTTAACTTTCTCAATATGATATTTGAAGGTGACCAACATAGACTGTCTGTGGTTGTATTCAAGCTGTTTTCTGTACCATCTGACTTTAGGCTAACCATTGGTGTATGTGTATATGTGTAATTAAACTGCTGTCAGTGTTTGCTCATCGGTGGTTAGATGTGTTGTAGTAAATAAGACCATATAGGGCTTCGCCTAAGGACTTTTCTAATTCTACCAAGGTTGATTTTTCTAATGCTATGTCGAGGTCGTCAGCTGCTGCATCCCTAACCTTTTATTTGACGCATTGACTCTGACAAACGATTTTCCCTTTTTGAAGACTTGCTTTTGCGTCCTAATTTAGAAGGGTGGAACAAACATTAGTAAAATACTGTGTTTGATTTCTATAGGGCTGTGCAGCAACGCCGAGTCCACACATCACAACATTCGGAGAATGATACTTTGGTCACTTCTAAAATTTCAACAAGATTGTAATTGACGAAAATTAGAGGTAACTGAACTATCTCCCCGTCAGGGAATCGAACCCTGGTCTTCCGCATGACAGGTGGAGATACTGTCCACCATACTAACGAGGACTGCGTGACATAGTGTTTTCCAGGGGACAAGCAAAAATCCTTGGCTTTTGCCTGCCACACCGCAACCAAAGTGTTGCCATGTCATATTTCTGCTATCTCATAATGCCGACAATTTGATCCTTGGAAAGCTGGGAATAAGGGTAGTGTGGCCGAGCGGTCTAAGGCGCTGGATTAAGGCTCCAGTCTCTCGGGAGGCGTGGGTTCAAATCCCACCACTGCCATCTTTTGCTGGTAACGCATTTGTATCTTCCCTGACTGAGGCAATAAGACTCTTGGCCTCATTTGGAAAGCTTTCAAAAATAGGGCCCAAACGTTAGCTTTGGAGTTTTCCATGCCAGGTATGCAATGAGAAAAAAACACAACCAGCACAGTTTTAAGGCCCGCCAGCAGCCTCTGGAAAAGCTAAAAGGTGGACGTGGTTGTGTGTTTATCAACATGTCGTTTGAAGATCACCGCCCCTACTTAAGACATTCAGTCCACTTTTATCTGTTTCTGTATTCTGATGACACCGCAGTGATAGGATGTATCAGTGGCCGGCACAGAGCGACTTACAGTAGGGAGTTAGCCTGTCTGGTGACATTGTGTAGAAACAACAACCTTATCCTCAACACGGACTACACTAAGAAGACATGAGGAAAGAAAGTCTGTTCGTTATTGTTACTATTGTACAATTTTTACACATCCAAGTCCAAATTCATGCAGCAGTTTCCATAGTGTAGTGGTTATCACTTCACTGAGACACAGAAGTTACCCCGGTTCAAAAAATACAATTCACATTTCTGACATGGTACATGAATGCAATGGGTGCTTCACACATTTGTCAAGAAACCATGCAGGAGACAAGTGTCTGAACAAATGATCAGTTCCCTGGTGGTCTAGTGGCTAGGATTTAGATCTTTCACCGCCGCGGCCCGAGTTCGATTCCCGGTCAGGGAAAGCTATCCATTCTGTTCTCAAAGCAGGCAATTTCTATAAAACTTATGTGACTTCCATGTTTTATGCTCATGATATACAAAGCATTATCGTTGACATTTTCCATAAAGACAATGTGGACATTACTCCAATTTGGCCAAAAAAAGGTGCCTGAGATTCCCAGCTTTCCTCTTTCTTGTTCTCTTCGAGTTCCACGGCACGACACCTTTCCAGTTCACCCCACACCCGAGCCGAGTCACTGACGGCATCCAGATCTTGTTGGTTGAATTGCACAGGCAGGAGAGAGCAGACTAACAAATGACACATCATCTGCACTCCTCCACACTAACATGCTGTGGAACATCCTCATAGCCTCATTTGTTCACGGATACCTTGCAACGTTCCGTTTCTCAGATCTTGGGCGATTTAGGCAGGACCAAAACGCCACACTTCTTTGAAGCCGGGCAGAAGAGATTTGTTTAATTGTGTGAGGCATTTTCCCTGCGGCTTTAGCAGAGGGCCAACCTGTTGCGGTGATGGCTGTCAGTCAGGGCTTTTCCAGGATGAAGGAAATTTGCCTTGATTTTAATCTCTTCGTTGCAGGTTCTCGGTCAAACAGAGCGAGACGAGGGTCAGTTTCTTGTTTGAACTTTTCCTCTGACGTCAGATAATACGGAGGATCAATGCCTAACAGCAGATAGAGATTGTAGGTTCTAATTGATTTCAAACACCCAGTTAGAGCCTCGCAGGCAGTGTTTAGGCCAGGATTGATTTCGGCAAGATGACTCAACGTAATTGCAACCTGACATGAGGCACTTTTGGCTGTTTTGATTCATAAGGCGAGTTCAGTTGCTCGGATAGTGGCAGAATATGTTCCCCGGCTGGTATTGTAGAGTTTTTTAGGATGCTGTTTCCAAATCCAACCTTAGCTTTAACTTTCTCAATATGATATTTGAAGGTGACCAACATAGACTGTCTGTGGTTGTATTCAAGCTGTTTTCTGTACCATCTGACTTTAGGCTAACCATTGGTGTATGTGTATACGTGTAATTAAACTGTTGTCAGTGTTTGCTCATCGGTGGTTAGATGTGTTGTAGCAAATAAGACCATATAGGGCTTCGCCTAAGGACTTTTCTAATTCTACCAAGGTTGATTTTTCTAATGCTATGTCGAGGTCGTCAGCTGCTGCATCCCTAACCTTTTATTTGACGCATTGACTCTGACAAACGATTTTCCCTTTTTGAAGACTTGCTTTTGCGTCCTAATTTAGAAGGGTGGAACAAACATTAGTAAAATACTGTGTTTGATTTCTATAGGGCTGTGCAGCAACGCCGAGTCCACACATCACAACATTCGAAGAATGATACTTTGGTCACTTCTCAAATTTCAACAAGATGGTAATTGAGGAAAATTAGAGGTACCTGAACCATCTCCCCGTCAGGGAATCGAACCCTGGTCTTCCGCGTGACAGGCGGAGATACTGTCCACTATACCAACGAGGACTGTATAACATGGTGTTTTCCAGGGGACAAGCAAACATCCTTGGCTTTTGCCTGCCACACCGCAACCAAAGTGTTGCCATGTCATATTTCTGCTATCTCATAATGCCGACAATTTGATCCTCGGTAAACTGGGAATAAGGGTAGTGTGGCCGAGCGGTCTAAGGCGCTGGATTAAGGCTCCAGTCTCTCGGGAGGCGTGGGTTCAAATCCCACCACTGCCATCTTTTGCTGATAACGCATTTGTATCTTCCCTAACTGAGGCAATAAGATCTACTTGGTCCCTCGACGAATCTGGTTGGTGGTTTGGCACACCACGTGTAGGAGAGGAGCGCTATTTCACCTCCTCCCACAGGGATTTTGGGTAGACTACCTCACCCTGATGCCACCAGGGGATTATTCTGCCCCTTGTTGATTGGTGGTCTTCTCCCGTTGTTGTTGTTCACGTAACTCGGTACGTGTCCCTCTCAACGTGCGTGCAGGGGCGTCCGCCGCTGCACACTGGCTCCAGTGGAACCACGTGTCTCCCTTGCCGTTCAGCCGAACAGCATGCGAGGTGCGTTCAGTCACTCGATATGGACCCGTCCACCTGGGTTCGGTCCACTTTCGCTTGAGCACCTTCAGCAGGACCCACTCTGTGCTTGGTGGGGTCGCTGTGTCTTCCTTGTTTCTTTCCCCCACCTGCTTGGCATACTCTGCAACAATGGCTTGTAAAGCATGGAAATACTGTGTGTGGGTTAATGACTGATCATCACCTTTGATTCCAATAAGCTTGGACTGGGGCCCTGGAAACCTCCTGCCTGTGGTCAGCTCAAAGGGAGTAAAGGCCGTGCTTTGGTTTATTGAGCTTTTAACAGACATGAGGGCAAGGGGTAGCGCATCTAGCCAATTAATTTTAGTCAGTGCACAGATTTTTGCCAATATAGATTTGAGTGTTTGGTTCATTCTTTCAACCTTTCCTTGGGATTGTGGGTGGTAGACCGAACCAAACTTGTGTTTCAACCCCAGCATTTCTTCAACCTTTTGCAGATCATGGTTTTTGAAATGTGTACCATTATCTGATCGGATTTTCTCAGGAAAACCATGTCTGGGGATATACTGGTTTAACAAAAACTTCACCACTGTCTTACTGTCTTCCCTTTTTGTAGGGAGTACCTCTGGCCAACCTGAATACGCATCCACACATACCAACATATACCTGTACCCTTTTACTGAATTCACCATATCTGTGTAATCTATGATGATTTCTTTCCCTGTTTTCGTCTCGAGAGGGAAACGTCCAGGATGCGGTCTGACTGTTGGTCGTGCATTATACATGGTGCATTCAGGGCAAGTATGTACATGATATTTACACATATCTTTCAAAAATGGGTGCCACCAATTTTCGAGGTTTCTCTGCATCTGTGCAGCCCCGACATGTCCCACTCCGTGCGCCTCAGTTAGTGCTATGTTTTTTATTCCAGGTGGTAGCACAATCCGTCAAAACATCCTTTAATACCTGATTAAATAGGCCAGGGGATAGAGCAAATCCCTGAGGAAGACAAGAATAGGTCAGTTGGACACCTCGGTAGGTGAAGGCAAAAATGTTTCTACATTCTTCGGCTAGTGGTAGGCAGAAAAATGCATTAGCGAGGTCGATACAGGTGAACCATTGGTGGCTAGGATCAAGATTAGTCAACGCAACGTAAGGGTTGGGAACTGGGATGGTTTGCGTGCATAACGCAGAGTTAATGGCCCTAAGATCATGAACCATGCGATATTTACCAGTGCCCTTCTTTTCAATGGGCCATATGGGAGTGTTCCATTCTGAGGATGTTTCTACCAACACCCCCTTTTCAAATAGACCTTCAATGGTATCTGCAATGCCGATTTCGGCGTCTTTTTTACTTGGGTATTGGGGAACCCACACTGGGTTGTTATTTTTCAGCTTGAAAGTAACTGGGGGGCAGTCGACTAGGCCAACATCCGTGGGCCCAGCGGACCATAGTGAGTCAGGCAGTGAATCTAACAACAATGCTGCTTCGGGGTGATCTGTTTTCTCTCGGCCATGGTGGCGGGAGATTTGAGCGTGTTCAAGGAGAGCGTGGTCAGTGCAAGAAACCTGTATTTTGTAGATTTGAGTTGCGGGTGAATACCACAACGAAGAGCCAACCCTCTGCCAATCAGTTTGCAGTTGTGCTGTTTTAACTATAGAACCCAGCTCTTTGGCTTGGTGCTCTGGATGTAAGGCTAAAGACACATGGGGGAAGCCTCGTCACTCATCATATACCACTGTAGTTGTTCTGGGGTGAGAGAAACTTCTGCCGCTACACCTATGGGAGCCACATAAATGTTATTAGTGGAAAGAGCCCAATTAGTTCCCTCTATTTCCCTGCTAAACTGTTCCTCATACCACTGTGTATCCTCTCTATCATAAAACAATGTCATATGAGGAGGGTCAGGAGGGGCCACATAGGGGTGTATTTGGGAGATCCAGGGTTTCCAAGTCAGGTAAGCCGACAGGATTCCACCTTTATCACTAGTTTCACTGTGTAGGAGACCCCAGTAGATGTCAGCCGATCTGTCTGCAACTGGCTGAATCATGTATTGGCTTGAATGTGAAGACTCAATACTGGCGCAGGGTAGAGATGTTCCATCAGGGAATGAGACTGTTAGTCCGTCAGGCGAGCAGAGAATAGTAGCCCACAATCGAGTCAGGAGGTCTCTCCCCAACAGGTTGGAAGGTACCTCAGGGGAGTAGATGAAAGGATGCAACACAGTCTGATTGCCAAGCCGTGTTGTGAGAGGCTTGGTGTAAGGCAGCATAGTAGGAACCCCAGAGAAACCCATGACTGTTATGACGTCTGATGTAAGCAGCTTCTTTTCCACAGTCTTGATAGTGGAGACGGTAGCACCGGTATCCACTAAGAAAGGCAGCAAGTCCTGATTTACTGTCACTGACAGCACCGGTTCTGCCGTAAGGTGCTGTCCAGGGCTTCTCTGTGGGGCGTGTCACTCAGTGTCTTGCCACAAGGGGAACTGTGGTGCGGGTCCTCTCCCTTGAGACTGAGGAGGGCGTGTTCCTCCCCGGTTCTGAACTCCTCTCTGTGGAAACCCTCTTTGTGACTGAGCAGGGTTATATGGGCACTCCCTCACCCAATGGGAGGAGCCCCCACACAGGAAACAGCCTTGGTTTCCTCCTTGAGGCTTTCCCCTGGAAAACCCTCTCCTTCCTCCACCCCGTGGGCCTCCCCTTCCCCTATTTTGTCCTCCCCTTCTTCTGAAATGTGGCGTCCCAGACTCCTGAACGTTATCGCCGTCCCACTGCTGTACAGTTTGAGACATAACCTTGACCTGATCTTTCTTGCCCTTCTTTTTGTCGTTTAAGTCATCTCTAGCTTTGGCTAGTTGTAATTTCAGTAATTGTGCCTGCAAATCTGCTTTGTCTTTCTCATCTTGTTGTTTTTTTGGCTTGAGCCGTGGTAAGGTGATGAACGAGATGCTTCTCCCATGTACAAAGTTGACATCGTAACATGTCAGGGTTACTTTTCATGGCTGTTTGCACTGACTCAGGCACTCCACTCAGAACTGCTTGTCGGAACCACTCGGCCTGTGACCCAGTGTTACTGGGGTACGGGCCGGTTTGATTGGTCCAGGCCTCTTTGGCTTCACATAAAAACTGCCTGGGGTTTTGTTTGGGGTCCCATCTAATTTTAGGCATAACGGCTGAATTAGGCAGTGGGAAATGACTACGCATTGCAGCACCAAGAGCAGTGCAGAGTTGGGTGAATCTGACCTCATCGGACAGTGTTAGAGTTTTTGCGTCCGTCTCTACATCTCTAAGATTAGTCTGGGTCATGCACCGAGCAGCAACAGCGCGGAAATCTCCTAATGCCAGAGTGTGCCTCTTTCAATGTAAAATGTGGGATACATGCCGTGGGTTGGAGGCGCATAGGGTGGAGGACATGTGGGGACATGAGGTGCAGTTACCGATTTGGAGTGAAGCTCCTTTTGGTGCAGATGTTTGGTGCTTTGTCAGCAGATCAACAGTTCAGCCCACTCCCGTCGCTCCTTCTCCCAGTCGCGCTTTTTTTTCCTCCAACTGGACTTCTGCAACAAACCTGCAATCTTTCCCTGCTCTTCCGCTTCATCTCTCTTTATAGCTGCTGTGTTCATCTTATCAAGTATCAATTGTCCTAAGGGCCCTATATGTTCCAATGTTTTCCCCATGTCCTGAATAAGTTGTTCTAATTTTTGTTTTGCTTTTGTTACTTTCTTCTCTTTATCTGTTGGCTTTGATGTGGCAGCTAGGGCATTAGCTGTGGATCCAATTTGGGTCAATAGGGTGACATATGGGCTGACCGGGCCCCATCCATCATCATCTATTTCTCTATCAAACTCTCCTTCCATTTTTAACTAGACTCTGAGCTCCACAGTTTTATTGCGACAACAATCTTCCCGGAGATAGCTGCGTTAGCCCACTGCGGTTCTCTGAGAGACAAGCTTCTAGGCCGGCCCTAAAGGTCGGTCCGGTCTCCCACTGGGTGTCCTATCACAAGAACCTTAGCGTTTACTCCAAAGATAAGATGTCTCGCTTATCAACTGGGTGGTTTAGCCCTCGCTGCGTGTCTGTTGGTCAGATATGGACGGTTTTCACCGCCCACCCTGCCCTAAACTGTAGCGAATGAACGACGTTCGTTTACACCGTTGGGTATCCCGTCAGTTCATCAGCCGCAGACCCAGCACACAACGAGTATTCACACAACGATTTACTCAGAGTCTTATTCTCCCCACTTCCCTTCTTACCTCAACAACACTTAAAATACACACACAAAGTTAGTGTCATATACACATTTGATACCAACACAGTATTTTCTTCAGCTTAAAGTTGTGTTATCGAAAGACTACTCAGTCTCTATTTTAAACTGCAGTTTCCTTCGACTGTATTTTTCTTCTCCCCTCATTTTTCCCACGTAAAACAACCTATTTTGTTGTTTTGAGGAGTTTTATACAGCGATATTTCAATCTCTCAAAGGTTTATAAACCTATTTTCCCAAACGTTTTTGGAGTTTTCATATCGTAACAACAACTAGAATTTAGGGACCTCAACCCCCGGGACTCTAACCCAGCCGCGGTACTAACCGCTCCTGGACCCCGTCGGATCTCAGGTGGAGTTACGCCACTCTCGAGGTTACTGTGTATTCCTCCTGTATCGAAGTTATTTACACTTCTACTGACTCTTTTAGTTTTTATGTTTTCCTACAAGTACATAGGACAGGACACTATTTTAGTAGTTTCCAATATGCAGAATTTGTTTTAACAGGTTTCTGCTTACCTTATTGGTAAGTGTCTTTGTCCTTTGTCCATGAAGAAAATTTTTAGGTCCGAATGGTCCTCTCGATGTTCTCCTCACAACTCCCTGTATCCCGGACGAGCCCCCAAATTTGTTGAGACGCATTTTTAGTGCCGTCTCACCTGGGCCGGGAGCAGGAAAACAATTCGAGGAGGCAGGAGTTGAGTCAAGTAGAAGTATTTTATTAAACGCAGTCTACAGAGAGCGGAGATCGTAGAGTACACTTGAACAGTAGTACCAGGAAAACCCAAAGCGATCTGTCTGAGAGTTTGTTGTACAGCAGCTTATATACACTGTGCCAGTAGTTATCTGATTGGTGAGTCTACTGACTGACGTCGGTTGCTATGTGTCTCGTGTCTAGGAACTACGCTTAGTTTCCTGTTAAGTTGGTTGTTGCTCAAGCATCTGTTTCCTGTATGTGCAGTGTTTGCTTGGTTTCCTGTTATGTTCGTTATTGCTCAAACATCTGTTTCCTGTAGGTGCAGTGTTTGGCACACTGAGTCAAATTGAGGTCAGGACGTTTCCTGTTTTGTTTGGTACACTCTGAACTCTCCGACAACTCTGAGCTCTCAGACATGAGGCTTTGTACACTCATTACTTTGTCTATATGATATTTGAAGGTGACCAACATAGACTGTCTGTGGTTGTATTCAAGCTGTTTTCCGTACCATCTGACTTTAGGCTAACCATTGGTGTATGTGTATATGTGTAATTAAACTGTTGTCAGTGTTTGCTCATCGGTGGTTAGATGTGTTGTACTAAATAAGACCATATAGGGCTTCGCCTAAGGACTTTTCTAATTCTACCAAGGTTGATTTTTCTAATGCTATGTCAGGGTCGTCAGCTGCTGCATCCCTAACCTTTTATTTGACGCATTGACTCTGACAAACGATTTTCCCTTTTTGAAGACTTGCTTTTGCGTCCTAATTTACAAGGGTGGAACAAACACTAGTAAAATACTTTGTTTGATTTCTATAGGGCTGTGCAGCAATGCCGAGTCCACACATCACAACATTCGGAGAATGATACTTTGGTCACTTCTCAAATTTCAACAAGATGGTAATTGAAGAAAATTAGAGGTACCTGAACAATCTCCCCGTCAGGGAATCGAACCCTGGTCTTCCGCGTGACAGGCGGAGACACTTTCTACTATACTACGAGGACTGCGTGACATAGTGTTTTCCAGGGGACAAGCAAAAATCCATGGCTTTTGCCTGCCACACCGCAACCAAAGTGTTGCCATGTCATATTTCTGCTATCTCATAGTGCCGACAATTTGATTCTCGGAAAGCTGTGAATAAGGGTAGTGTGGCCGAGCGGTCTAAGGCGCTGGATTAAGGCTCCAGTCTCTCGGGAGGCGTGGGTTCAAATCCCACCACTGCCATCTTTTGCTGGTAACGCATTTGTATCTTCCCTGACTGAGGCAATAAGACTCTTGGCCTCATTTGGAAAGCTTTCAAAAATAGGGCCCAAACGTTAGCTTTGGAGTTTTCCATGCCAGGTATGTAATGAGAAAAAAACACAACCAGCACAGTTTTAAGGCCCGCCAGCAGCCTCTGGAAAAGCTAAATGGTGGACGTGGTTGTGTGTTTATCAACATGTCGTTTGAAGATCACCGCCCCTACTCAAGACATTCAGTCCACTTTTATCTGTTTCTGTATTCTGATGACACCGCAGTGATAGGATGTATCACTGGCCGGCACAGAGCGACTTACAGGAGGGAGTTAGCCTGTCTGGTGACATTGTGTAGAAACAACAACCTTATCCTCAACACGGACTACACTAAGAAGACATGAGGAAAGAAAGTCTGTTCGTTATTGTTACTATTGTACAATTTTTACACATCCAAGTCCAAATTCATGCAGCAGTTTCCATAGTGTAGTGGTTATCACTTCACTGAGACACAGAAGTTACCCCGGTTCAAAAAATACAATTCACATTTCTGACATGGTACATGAATGCAATGGGTGCTTCACACATTTGTCAAGAAACCATGCAGGAGACAAGTGTCCTAAAAAATTATCAGTTCCCTGGTGGTCTAGTGGCTAGGATTCGGCGCTTTCACCGCCGCGGCCCGGGTTCGTTTCCCGGTCTGGGAAAGCTATCCATTCCGTTCTCATACCAGACAATTTCTATAAAACTTATGTGCCTTCCATGTTTTATGCTCGTTGACATTTTCCATAAAGGCAATGTGGACATTGCTCCAATTTGGCCAAAAAAAGGTGCCTGAGATTCCCAGCTTTCCTCTTTCTTGTTCTCTTCGAGTTCCACGGCACGACACCTTTCCAGTTCACCCCGCACCCGAGCCGAGTCACTGACGGCATCCAAATCTTGTTGGTTGAATTGCACAGGCAGGAGAGAGCAGACTAACAAATGACACATCATTTGCACTCCTCCACACTAACATGCTGTTGAACATCCTCATAGCCTCATTTGTTCATGGATACCTTGCAACGTTCCGTTTCTCAGATCTTGGGCGATTTAGGCAGGACCGAAACGCCACACTTCTTTGGAGCCGGGCAGAAGAGATTTGTTTAGTTGTGTGAGGCATTTTCCCTGCAGCTTTAGCAGAGGGCCAACCTGTTGCGGTGATGACTGTCAGTCAGGGCTTGTCCAGGATGGAGGAAATTTGCCTTGATTTTAATCTCTTCGTTGCAGGTTCTCGGTCAAACAGAGCGATACGAGGGTCAGTTTCTTGTTTGAACTTTTCCTCTGACGTCAGATAATACGGAGGATCAATGCCTAACAGCAGATAGAGATTGTAGGTTGTAATTGATTTCAAACACCCAGTTAGAGCCTCGCAGGCAGTGTTTAGGCCAGGATTGATTTCGGCAAGATGACTCACGTGATTGCAACATGACATGAGGCACTTTTGGCTGTTTTGATTCATAAGGCGAGTTCAGTTGCTCGGATAGTGGCAGAATATGTTCCCCGGCTGGTATTGTACAGTTTTTTAGGATGCTGTTTCCAAATCCAACCTTAGCTTTAACTTTCTCAATATGATATTTGAAGGTGACCAACATAGACTGTCTGTGGTTGTATTCAAGCTGTTTTCTGTACCATCTGACTTTAGGCTAACCATTGGTGTATGTGTATATGTGTAATTAAACTGCTGTCAGTGTTTGCTCATCGGTGGTTAGATGTGTTGTAGTAAATAAGACCATATAGGGCTTCGCCTAAGGACTTTTCTAATTCTACCAAGGTTGATTTTTCTAATGCTATGTCGAGGTCGTCAGCTGCTGCATCCCTAACCTTTTATTTGACGCATTGACTCTGACAAACGATTTTCCCTTTTTGAAGACTTGCTTTTGCGTCCTAATTTAGAAGGGTGGAACAAACATTAGTAAAATACTGTGTTTGATTTCTATAGGGCTGTGCAGCAACGCCGAGTCCACACATCACAACATTCGGAGAATGATACTTTGGTGACTTCTCAAATTTCAACAAGATTGTAATTGACGAAAATTAGAGGTAACTGAACTATCTCCCCGTCAGGGAATCGAACCCTGGTCTTCCGCATGACAGGTGGAGATACTGTCCACCATACTAACGAGGACTGCGTGACATAGTGTTTTCCAGGGGACAAGCAAAAATCCTTGGCTTTTGCCTGCCACACCGCAACCAAAGTGTTGCCATGTCATATTTCTGCTATCTCATAATGCCGACAATTTGATCCTCGGAAAGCTGGGAATAAGGGTAGTGTGGCCGAGCGGTCTAAGGCGCTGGATTAAGGCTCCAGTCTCTCGGGAGGCGTGGGTTCAAATCCCACCACTGCCATCTTTTGCTGGTAACGCATTTGTATCTTCCCTGACTGAGGCAATAAGACTCTTGGCCTCATTTGGAAAGCTTTCAAAAATAGTGCCCAAACGTTAGCTTTGGAGTTTTCCATGCCAGGTATGCAATGAGAAAAAAACACAACCAGCACAGTTTTAAGGCCCGCCAGCAGCCTCTGGAAAAGCTAAAAGGTGGACGTGGTTGTGTGTTTATCAACATGTCGTTTGAAGATCACCGCTCCTACTTAAGACATTCAGTCCACTTTTATCTGTTTCTGTATTCTGATGACACCGCAGTGATAGGATGTATCACTGGCCGGCACAGAGCGACTTACAGGAGGGAGTTAGCCTGTCTGGTGACATTGTGTAGAAACAACAACCTTATCCTCAACACGGACTACACTAAGAAGACATGAGGAAAGAAAGTCTGTTCGTTATTGTTACTATTGTACAATTTTTACACATCCAAGTCCAAATTCATGCAGCAGTTTCCATAGTGTAGTGGTTATCACTTCACTGAGACACAGAAGTTACCCCGGTTCAAAAAATACAATTCACATTTCTGACATGGTACATGAATGCAATGGGTGCTTCACACATTTGTCAAGAAACCATGCAGGAGACAAGTGTCTGAACAAATGATCAGTTCCCTGGTGGTCTAGTGGCTAGGATTTGGATCTTTCACCGCCGCGGCCCGGGTTCGATTCCCGGTCAGGGAAAGCTATCCATTCTGTTCTCAAAGCAGGCAATTTCTATAAAACTTATGTGACTTCCATGTTTTATGCTCATGATATACAAAGCATTATCGTTGACATTTTCCATAAAGACAATGTGGACATTGCTCCAATTTGGCCAAAAAAAGGTGCCTGAGATTCCCAGCTTTCCTCTTTCTTGTTCTCTTCGAGTTCCACGGCACGACACCTTTCCAGTTCACCCCACACCCGAGCCGAGTCACTGACGGCATCCAGATCTTGTTGGTTGAATTGCACAGGCAGGAGAGAGCAGACTAACAAATGACACATCATCTGCACTCCTCCACACTAACATGCTGTGGAACATCCTCATAGCCTCATTTGTTCACGGATACCTTGCAACGTTCCGTTTCTCAGATCTTGGGCGATTTAGGCAGGACCAAAACGCCACACTTCTTTGAAGCCGGGCAGAAGAGATTTGTTTAGTTGTGTGAGGCATTTTCCCTGCGGCTTTAGCAGAGGGCCAACCTGTTGCGGTGATGGCTGTCAGTCAGGGCTTTTCCAGGATGAAGGAAATTTGCCTTGATTTTAATCTCTTCGTTGCAGGTTCTCGGTCAAACAGAGCGAGACGAGGGTCAGTTTCTTGTTTGAACTTTTCCTCTGACGTCAGATAATACGGAGGATCAATGCCTAACAGCAGATAGAGATTGTAGGTTCTAATTGATTTCAAACACCCAGTTAGAGCCTCGCAGGCAGTGTTTAGGCCAGGATTGATTTCGGCAAGATGACTCAACGTAATTGCAACCTGACATGAGGCACTTTTGGCTGTTTTGATTCATAAGGCGAGTTCAGTTGCTCGGATAGTGGCAGAATATGTTCCCCGGCTGGTATTGTAGAGTTTTTTAGGATGCTGTTTCCAAATCCAACCTTAGCTTTAACTTTCTCAATATGATATTTGAAGGTGACCAACATAGACTGTCTGTGGTTGTATTCAAGCTGTTTTCTGTACCATCTGACTTTAGGCTAACCATTGGTGTATGTGTATACGTGTAATTAAACTGTTGTCAGTGTTTGCTCATCGGTGGTTAGATGTGTTGTAGCAAATAAAACCATATAGGGCTTCGCCTAAGGACTTTTCTAATTCTACCAAGGTTGATTTTTCTAATGCTATGTCGAGGTCGTCAGCTGCTGCATCCCTAACCTTTTATTTGACGCATTGACTCTGACAAACGATTTTCCCTTTTTGAAGACTTGCTTTTGCGTCCTAATTTAGAAGGGTGGAACAAACATTAGTAAAATACTGTGTTTGATTTCTATAGGGCTGTGCAGCAACGCCGAGTCCACACATCACAACATTCGAAGAATGATACTTTGGTCACTTCTCAAATTTCAACAAGATGGTAATTGAGGAAAATTAGAGGTACCTGAACCATCTCCCCGTCAGGGAATCGAACCCTGGTCTTCCGCGTGACAGGCGGAGATACTGTCCACTATACTAACGAGGACTGTATAACATGGTGTTTTCCAGGGGACAAGCAAACATCCTTGGCTTTTGCCTGCCACACCGCAACCAAAGTGTTGCCATGTCATATTTCTGCTATCTCATAATGCCGACAATTTGATCCTCGGGAAGCTGGGAATAAGGGTAGTGTGGTCGAGCGGTCTAAGGCGCTGGATTAAGGCTCCAGTCTCTCGGGAGGCGTGGGTTCAAATCCCACCACTGCCATCTTTTGCTGATAACGCATTTGTATCTTCCCTAACTGAGGCAATAAGATCTACTTGGTCCCTCGACGAATCTGGTTGGTGGTTTGGCACACCACGTGTAGGAGAGGAGCGCTATTTCACCTCCTCCCACAGGGATTTTGGGTAGACTACCTCACCCTGATGCCACCAGGGGATTATTCTGCCCCTTGTTGATTGGTGGTCTTCTCCCGTTGTTGTTGTTCACGTAACTCGGTACGTGTCCCTCTCAACGTGCGTGCAGGGGCGTCCGCCGCTGCACACTGGCTCCAGTGGAACCACGTGTCTCCCTTGCCGTTCAGCCGAACAGCATGCGAGGTGCGTTCAGTCACTCGATATGGACCCGTCCACCTGGGTTCGGTCCACTTTCGCTTGAGCACCTTCAGCAGGACCCACTCTGTGCTTGGTGGGGTCGCTGTGTCTTCCTTGTTTCTTTCCCCCACCTGCTTGGCATACTCTGCAACAATGGCTTGTAAAGCATGGAAATACTGTGTGTGGGTTAATGACTGATCATCACCTTTGATTCCAATAAGCTTGGACTGGGGCCCTGGAAACCTCCTGCCTGTGGTCAGCTCAAAGGGAGTAAAGGCCGTGCTTTGGTTTATTGAGCTTTTAACAGACATGAGGGCAAGGGGTAGCGCATCTAGCCAATTAATTTTAGTCAGTGCACAGATTTTTGCCAATATAGATTTGAGTGTTTGGTTCATTCTTTCAACCTTTCCTTGGGATTGTGGGTGGTAGACCGAACCAAACTTGTGTTTCAACCCCAGCATTTCTTCAACCTTTTGCAGATCATGGTTTTTGAAATGTGTACCATTATCTGATCGGATTTTCTCAGGAAAACCATGTCTGGGGATATACTGGTTTAACAAAAACTTCACCACTGTCTTACTGTCTTCCCTTTTTGTAGGGAGTACCTCTGGCCAACCTGAATACGCATCCACACATACCAACATATACCTGTACCCTTTTACTGAATTCACCATATCTGTGTAATCTATGATGATTTCTTTCCCTG
This sequence comes from Nerophis ophidion, assembly GCF_033978795.1. NCBI lineage: Eukaryota > Metazoa > Chordata > Actinopteri > Syngnathiformes > Syngnathidae > Nerophis > Nerophis ophidion. The sequence goes on from NC_084612.1 coordinate 61,165,232, forward strand.
TTTTCGTCTCGAGAGGGAAACGTCCAGGATGCGGTCTGACTGTTGGTCGTGCATTATACATGGTGCATTCAGGGCAAGTATGTACATGATATTTACACATATCTTTCAAAAATGGGTGCCACCAATTTTCGAGGTTTCTCTGCATCTGTGCAGCCCCGACATGTCCCACTCCGTGCGCCTCAGTTAGTGCTATGTTTTTTATTCCAGGTGGTAGCACAATCCGTCAAAACATCCTTTAATACCTGATTAAATAGGCCAGGGGATAGAGCAAATCCCTGAGGAAGACAAGAATAGGTCAGTTGGACACCTCGGTAGGTGAAGGCAAAAATGTTTCTACATTCTTCGGCTAGTGGTAGGCAGAAAAATGCATTAGCGAGGTCGATACAGGTGAACCATTGGTGGCTAGGATCAAGATTAGTCAACGCAACGTAAGGGTTGGGAACTGGGATGGTTTGCGTGCATAACGCAGAGTTAATGGCCCTAAGATCATGAACCATGCGATATTTACCAGTGCCCTTCTTTTCAATGGGCCATATGGGAGTGTTCCATTCTGAGGATATTTCTACCAACACCCCCTTTTCAAATAGACCTTCAATGGTATCTGCAATGCCGATTTCGGCGTCTTTTTTACTTGGGTATTGGGGAACCCACACTGGGTTGTTATTTTTCAGCTTGAAAGTAACTGGGGGGCAGTCGACTAGGCCAACATCCGTGGGCCCAGCGGACCATAGTGAGTCAGGCAGTGAATCTAACAACAATGCTGCTTCGGGGTGATCTGTTTTCTCTCGGCCATGGTGGCGGGAGATTTGAGCGTGTTCAAGGAGAGCGTGGTCAGTGCAAGAAACCTGTATTTTGTAGATTTGAGTTGCGGGTGAATACCACAACGAAGAGCCAACCCTCTGCCAATCAGTTTGCAGTTGTGCTGTTTTAACTATAGAACCCAGCTCTTTGGCTTGGTGCTCTGGATGTAAGGCTAAAGACACATGGGGGGAAGCCTCGTCACTCATCATATACCACTGTAGTTGTTCTGGGGTGAGAGAAACTTCTGCCGCTACACCTATGGGAGCCACATAAATGTTATTAGTGGAAAGAGCCCAATTAGTTCCCTCTATTTCCCTGCTAAACTGTTCCTCATACCACTGTGTATCCTCTCTATCATAAAACAATGTCATATGAGGAGGGTCAGGAGGGGCCACATAGGGGTGTATTTGGGAGATCCAGGGTTTCCAAGTCAGGTAAGCCGACAGGATTCCACCTTTATCACTAGTTTCACTGTGTAGGAGACCCCAGTAGATGTCAGCCGATCTGTCTGCAACTGGCTGAATCATGTATTGGCTTGAATGTGAAGACTCAATACTGGCGCAGGGTAGAGATGTTCCATCAGGGAATGAGACTGTTAGTCCGTCAGGCGAGCAGAGAATAGTAGCCCACAATCGAGTCAGGAGGTCTCTCCCCAACAGGTTGGAAGGTACCTCAGGGGGAGTAGATGAAAGGATGCAACACAGTCTGATTTCCAAGCCGTGTTGTGAGAGGCTTGGTGTAAGGCAGCATAGTAGGAACCCCAGAGAAACCCATGACTGTTATGACGTCTGATGTAAGCAGCTTCTTTTCCACAGTCTTGATAGTGGAGACGGTAGCACCGGTATCCACTAAGAAAGGCAGCAAGTCCTGATTTACTGTCACTGACAGCACCGGTTCTGCCGTAAGGTGCTGTCCAGGGCTTCTCTGTGGGGCGTGTCACTCAGTGTCTTGCCACAAGGGGAACTGTGGTGCGGGTCCTCTCCCTTGAGACTGAGGAGGGCGTGTTCCTCCCCGGTTCTGAACTCCTCTCTGTGGAAACCCTCTTTGTGACTGAGCAGGGTTATATGGGCACTCCCTCACCCAATGGGAGGAGCCCCCACACAGGAAACAGCCTTGGTTTCCTCCTTGAGGCTTTCCCCTGGAAAACCCTCTCCTTCCTCCACCCCGTGGGCCTCCCCTTCCCCTATTTTGTCCTCCCCTTCTTCTGAAATGTGGCGTCCCAGACTCCTGAACGTTATCGCCGTCCCACTGCTGTACAGTTTGAGACATAACCTTGACCTGATCTTTCTTGCCCTTCTTTTTGTCGTTTAAGTCATCTCTAGCTTTGGCTAGTTGTAATTTCAGTAATTGTGCCTGCAAATCTGCTTTGTCTTTCTCATCTTGTTGTTTTTTTGGCTTGAGCCGTGGTAAGGTGATGAACGAGATGCTTCTCCCATGTACAAAGTTGACATCGTAACATGTCAGGGTTACTTTTCATGGCTGTTTGCACTGACTCAGGCACTCCACTCAGAACTGCTTGTCGGAACCACTCGGCCTGTGACCCAGTGTTACTGGGGTACGGGCCGGTTTGATTGGTCCAGGCCTCTTTGGCTTCACATAAAAACTGCCTGGGGTTTTGTTTGGGGTCCCATCTAATTTTAGGCATAACGGCTGAATTAGGCAGTGGGAAATGACTACACAACATGACATGAGGCACTTTTGGCTGTTTTGATTCATAAGGCGAGTTCAGTTGCTCGGAGAGTGGCAGAATATGTTCCCCGGCTGGTATTGTACAGTTTTTTAGGATGCTTTAACTTTGTCAATATGATATTTGAAGGTGACCAACATAGACTGTCTGTGGTTGTATTCAAGCTGTTTTCCGTACCATCTGACTTTAGGCTAACCATTGGTGTATGTGTATATGTGTAATTAAACTGTTGTCAGTGTTTGCTCATCGGTGGTTAGATGTGTTGTAGTAAATAAGACAATATAGGGCTTCACCTAAGGACTTTTCTAATCCTACCCGTCAGGGAATTGAACCCTGGTCTCCCGCGTGACAGGCGGAGATACTGTCCACTATACTAACGAGGACTGCATAACATGGTGTTTTCCAGGGGACAAGCAAACATCAGAGATAATTTAAGGGGACACCTTCTGTTAAAAAATGATTTATGGGGGGTCATAAATCAATGATTTATGAAGGGTCATAAATCAACGATTTATGTGGAGTCAAGTTCAAAGGTCAAGTTCAAGGGTCAAAGGTCAAGGTCAAGTGGGTGTGGCTTACCTCAGAAGAGGGTGGAGTTAAGACCTGAGGTGGGAGTGGTTTAACCGGGAAGAGGGCGGAGTTTTAACCAGGAAGAGGGTGGAGTTTTAACCAGGAAGAGGGTGGAGTTAAGACCTGAAGTGGGAGTGGTTTAACTAGGAAGAGGGTGGAGTTTTAACCAGGAAGAGGATGGAGTTAAGACTTGAAGAGGGAGTTATTTAACCAGGAAGGGGGTGGAGTTTTAACCAGGAAGAGGGTGGGTTTAAGACCTGAAGAGGGAGTGATTTAACCAGGAAAAGGGTGGAGTTTTAACCAGGAAGAGAGTGGGTTTAAGACCTGAAGGGGGTGGGTTTAAGACCTGAAGAGGGAGTGATTTAACCAGGAAGAGGGTGGGTTTAAGACCTGGAGAGGGATTGTTTAAGAGGGAACAAAGGAGGGTTCAGGTTGAGGTCAGGTTTTAAGGAAGCTTGAGAATGTCATCTAATCAGCATCTGACCAGCCATTTGACAGTTTAAATGTTTACGATTGTTTGAAACAACTTCCAGACCTCACGAAAACATATTTAAACGATTGGGAGGAACTAATTAGGTTAAGGTTAACCATATGTTTGACCCTGCTTCGATGTATTGATGGCTGGGAATGTTACGTGGGAAGATGTGGACACGCACACACGCACGCACACACATGCACACACACACACATACACACACACACACCATTACCTCTGCTTTACCACGTTATTAGACAATGGTTTAACTCCTTTTAAGCATTTAAACGTTAAAAGCATTGCAAGTGTACGACGTTGTAATACTTTTTTTTTTTTAACAGTCGATGACGAAGAACTTTGTTTAAACGATCTTCCAAAGTTGGAAGAAGATTATCGAGGTGTGTTTAAACCTTCGAATTATTTAATATTATGTGTATTCATTATTTTGTTTCATAGAGGAATTGCCGTAAGATCCTAACGCGATCGTTTTAACACAATCGCAGTCTGGTGAGTCAAATGATTCTCATTTTACAAGAAAAAAGCTTGCGGTATACAATACATATATACATATATTTACTTACAGATTTTCCATTTTTATCTCCGGCTTGCTGGTCCCCGTTAACGCTGGCGGGTCCGTCAACGGGCGTCGAAGAGAGTCGGCCATTCCAGGCAGAGGAGAAGGCTGGATTGCGCCAAAGAACCCAGACATCGAAAACAACGGCGAATGTCCGACATGCCCCCGCCGTAAGTTTTTCTTGCTTTCTGTAAGCTTTTTAAGATTCTCCGCGGTTTTAAAGAACTCCTCTCACTCCTCTGTCTTCCGCTCAAATGAATTTCGCGCCTAAGGGGAATGGGCGGGGACTGATTCCGGAGGTGGGCGGTTGTTTCCGGCAAGCAACCTTCTGGTGTGCATTAGCGCCACCTACTGAAATGGAGTGTGGAACAAGATGGATCCCTACTCTATATTCTTTTATTTAACCCAATGTTTTTTAAATACGTGTATAATGCTTTATATCCTATGTGTTGTGAATTCCATCCTACTATATCTTCCAAGGAACCCAAAGACATGTTACCACACCTCCCGCTTTATTTATTCTATAGATTGCCTGAACTATTTCATAAACTAAATCTTGTCTTGTTTCTGATGCTATGTTTTTTTATGCTCATCAATGCACTGCTGGAGTCCGAGCACACAACTACTTTCCTTGCTTTGTTTTCCTGTATCCAGTTAACTGCCAAAAAAATTGCTACCAATTCCCCCGTAAAAACAGATAGTTTATCACTGATTATTTTTATTTAATACTATGTTTCCTTGTGTGATAACTGCTGCAGCTGTTACCTTTAATGTTTATATAGTTTTTGATGCATCCGTATATATCATATCTCAATCTAGTAGTTTGTCCGTGGAAATTCCTGTATTGTCGCCTCTTGTTTTTTTTTATTTCTTGAACTATTCACACTTCTGTTCTTTTCTACACTTTCTTGATTTCTCACTTTAAATGCCTCTGCGTATGTCATATTTCTTTCAACTTTGATTTGTTGTACTTCTGTTGCCTGTTTCATGATGTATGGCTTTTGATTATTTCTTTTTTCAATCTACAATTCCAATAAATAACACGTATTTCCAGATTACTGATAACTTTTTCAAAAAAAAAAGTAATTCCTGAATAAGATAATTGTATCGAATCCAATGGATTGTCTGGTCCTAAAACCTCTTTGTAATGTTTGTTTGATTCCCCCAAAATACGACACAGTCTAATTTGAAAAACATATGTGCCTCGTCGGCTGTAGTAAAAAAAAAAAAAACCCATGCCTCCTCGGTCTAACTTCTCCCAGCCCCTTTTCTGCCGTGTCAAAGATGGATCAAAGACCACCTTTGTCCCTTACCCCCACTTCTTCTCCACTACCAAGAGAACAGTAATTAATCCGAGCTGAGTTTTTTAAAATATTCCAACATGACTTTTTACTTTCATTTTGTATCAAAGCTGAGTTGTGCTCTCTGGTTTATTTTGCAAATGAACATGATCATGTACAAGACTCGCCTACCCACAATGCACTGCAGCCCAACGCTCCTGGTCGGATGTTTGTATCGGGTTTCATGGAGAGATGCGGTAAAGAGTGGTAGCCAAGACACACGGTCACACACGGTCACACTCGGCAATTATTTTGACCTGGGGAACAGATTTAGAGGAAAAAATGTGTCTGGGGGGCCGGGATATCTGATTTTCAGGTACAAAAAACTTCACAATGACACAAAATAAACACAACAGTTAAACCTCACACTAAAAACAAGACATTTACTTGTACGTTCAAAAGACAGAATAGAACAAGACAAGACATGCAATGCCATCTACAAAATGTTATGTAAATGTTAGTCATTACGCATGTGGCTATGGTTTTGATGTATTTGTTACAGACATGTTTACGTCAAGTAACATCACATGGTTCCATTTGCACCTTTCAACAAATCTGAAAAGGAATATTAAGAAGTAAAACTTATATTTAATCTTACCTCTTCTCCGAACACACGGTGACTGTACATACGGGTCGAAAAATGTTGACCTAATTCAGCATTTCTCAAAGTGTGGGGAATAGAGACATGACAGGTGGGGCGCGAGGAACGGGAGGAAATTTCACTTTAATTTTTTTTTTTTTTTTTTTTTTACCATGCTTTCATTTTCTATACACACTGTAAATCACTTTGTGATTCTGTCTGTGAAATCCGCCGTATAAATAAATGTAAATTACTTATTTTTCCTGTAGGCTTTAAATTTCTCGGTAGGAGCGAAAGTTTGACAGACATAGCAACAGTAACTTTTGCAGGCGGGGCTAAGAGGAACAAACATTCGCGCGGATGGGTAGCAGGCTAATGTGCGGACCACAATTACACAAAATGGATAAATTTGCAACTCGCACCTCAAAGGTCTGCAGAGAAACAAAAATATGACGGGTCTAATCAACCAAAAAGTCAACGTAAAAGAAAATATGGCGAAGGATATCTTGTTCTTGGATTCACGGCAGCGGTGGTGGGGGCAGAGGAGAGACTCCTGTGTGTTCTGTGTCTAAAACCGCTACTAGCAGCAGACAGCATGAGACCCAACAAATTAAAGAGACACCTCGAGACCACACATGATGTTCAATACATTTGAAAATGTTGAGCTTGGCATTAGCGTTTTGTTGAGGCAATGGGGGTAGGTGGGCCTTGAAAACTAACTCCTTAGTCTAAAGTGGGGATGACAGAAAAAAAAAGTTTGAGAAGCCCTGACCTAATTGTACGGATCTCACTTTAAATGGCAAACTGATCATTTAAATGTTTTCACTTTGAATATGAAACGAGGAGTAAAATGTACAATGTACAATATCATCAATTATTTCACAATGACATGTTTTAAGGATATTGTACAGTATAATTAAATCTTTTCAGGATAATTTTATTTTTAGCCAGTAAACAACTGTTATGTATCTTTTGTATCGGGTTTTCCCCTTTAAATAACAAAATTGTAGAATTGTACAATATTCATTATTATTAAATATTAAATGTGCCAACTAGTTATACGGCATACATCCCCCTTTACCCATTTGTTAAAAAGACGAAAGTTGATGCGAACGCCTACGTGCTGTCAGAAAACTAAAAGAAGAAGAATGCCTTTGTGCAATTACTGCTATCCTGGCACAAATTATAAAACAAACAAAGTTACCAAATTTTTTTCTGAGGAGACAAAAAAAAAAGAAAAAGGGAGGGACAATCAAGGATCAACAATGGCACGACTTTCACTAGCTTGTGTGAGGTCAAAGACGTGAGATTTTAGACCAATGCTGCCTTGGATCTGTTCCTGCTAAACTAGTAAGTGACGTTCAATGCTCAAATCAGAATAATAATGCTAATTTTAGCTACTGGAAATTTGTGTGGTAGCAATAAATACCCACCAGCGCGATACATCGCAGTTCCACACTGACCAACCACGCAACAAACTCAAAAGAACAGTACAAGGAAAAAACAATGCAGTGACTTCAAACTGCAAATATAAGGTTTGAGTAAAATATGTAGGTTGGTGTGAATGTTGTCTGTCTATCTATGTTGACCCTGCAATGAGGTGGCGACTTGTCCAGGGTGTACACCTCCTTCCGCCCGATTGTAGCTGAGATAGGTGCCAGCGCCCCCCACGTCCCCAAAAGGGAATAAGCGGTAGAAAATGGATGTAGGTTCCTACTGTGGGAAGTTCAGTAATACAGAATCATTGTGGCATTATCGTGTCAGTTTGACGCTATATGCGCTAGTCCTCATGGTAAATGTGGTTTTCCTTTTGGGAAAACGCCATCGCTTTGGTTCACTGGTGCGGCGAATATAAACCAAAACTGAAAGTTCTTAAGTGGGGCTTTAAGTAGAGTTTATAAATCTTGTATTTGTGCCACATATAGCCTTATTTCAGTGTCAACAGTCTCCAGCTTACTTGCTACACATGTTTTGGCTCTGCCCACCCCTGTGCAGTTATTGGACCAACATTTTTAATACTTTGTCTGTTGTTGTAATTAACCACTAGGCCTTCTTTGCTTTTATTTGTTGTTGTATCTTTATGTTAGCAATTGGGACTTTTTGAATGAAATTGTCTGTGGCTCCATGTTAACGAAGTTGCCTGTACTATTTGACTGATGCATTTTATTGATTGATTTATTATTTTTCTTTCTTTTTCATTTTGTGTGTCCTGTTTTTTAGGGGGAAAGGAACATTTAATATTGATTGTAAATACGTTTGTACTTTAAGAAGTTGTATTTGCCTTAAAACTCCACAAACATTTTTCGACCCGTATGTACAGTCACCGTGTGCACGTAGAAGAGGTAGGATTAAATATAAGTTTTACTTCTTAATATTCCTTTTCAGATTTGTTGAAAGGTGCAAATGGAACCATGTGGTGGTACTTGACGTAAACATGTCTGTAACAAATACATCAAAACCATAGCCACATGCGTAATGACTAACATTTACATAACATTTTGTAGATGGCATTGCATGTCTTGTCTTGTTCTATTCTGTCTTTTGAACGTACAAGTAAATGTCTTGTTTTTAGTTTGAGGTTTAACTGTTGTGTTTATTTTGTGTCATTGTGAAGTTTTTTGTACCTGAAAATCAGATATCCCGGCCCCCCAGACACATTTTTTCCTCTAAATCTGTTCCCCAGGTCAAAATAATTGCCGAGTGTGACCGTGTGTGACCGTGTGTCTTGGCTACCACTCTTTACCGCATCTCTCCATGATGCCCGATACAAACATTCGACCAGGAGCGTTGGGCTGCAGTGCATTGTGGGTAGGCGAGTCTTGTACATGATCATGTTCATTTGCAAAATAAACCAGAGAGCACAACTCAGCTTTGATACAAAATGAAAGTAAAAAGTCATGTTGGAATATTTTAAAAAACTCAGCTCGGATTAATTACTGTTCTCTTGGTAGTGGAGAAGAAGTGGGGGTTAGGGGCAAAGGTGGTCTCTGATCCATCTTTGACACGGCAGAAAAGGGGCTGGGAGAGGTTAGACCGAGGAGGCATGGGTTTGTTTTTTTTACTACAGCCGACGAGGCACATATGTTTTTCAAATTAGACTGTGTCGTATTTTTGAGGAATCAAACAAACATTACAAAGAGGTTTTAGGACCAGACAATCCATTGGATTCGATACAATTCTCTTATTCAGGAATTACATTTTATTTTGAAAAAGTTATCAGTAATCTGGAAATACGTGTTATTTATTGGAATTGTAGATTGAAAAAAGAAATAATCAAAAGCCATGCATCATGAAACAGGCAACAGAAGTACAACAAATCAAAGTTGAAAGAAATATTACATACGCAGAGGCATTTATAGTGAGAAATCAAGAAAGTGTAGAAAAGAACAGAAGTGTGAATAGTTCAAGAAAAAAACAAAAAAACAAGAGGCAACAAATACAGGAATTTCCACGGACAAACTAGTTGTATTCCTGGCTTACGTAATAAACTGTACAGAACAGGCTAGAAAAAAGACTGAGAAGATCAAAATAATTGTCAAAGCAGCAGCAAAGTTGTTGAAAGAACTATCTTGGGACCGGGTGCAAGCTGTACTACAGAGAGTAGACGTGACGGAGTCATGTTACCACATTCCAACACCCTGTTAATTGTCCGGTGGGATGCCAGAAGTTTGATAGCAACCGAACATGAATTAAAAGGATATATTAAAAATATGAAAACTAAACCACATATAATTTGTATTCAAGAAACATGGCTGAAGCCAAAATTAAATTTTAAAATAAAAGGATATATAACGATTCGTAAAGATAGGAATGATGGGTAAAGAGGATGATGTGCCACATTTATTAAAGAAGATGTAGTCACGGGTAAAGAAACAGCAGAACCTTTAGCAAAAACATTTGTTAAAGTGCACAGTAATGATAATTTGAGAAATGTAGAAAAACAAAAGAAAGAAGAAACGATGAGTTTAAATATTGGGGAAATGATGGAAGACAACGATAATAGCTTTACCAACACTATGGATATGACATTTTCTTTGAATGAAATGGTTCGAATTTTGAAAAAAGTTAAAAATACGTCACTGGGGAAAGACCTAGTGGGTTATCAAATGATCAAAAACTTAGGTAGCATCGTCAAAGAAGTGGTCTTGAAATGATATGACAGGATATATGAAGAAGGAGAATGACTGGCAGAGGGGAAAAGTAGCGGTAATAATTCCAATATGCAAGTCTGGGTAAGACCCGGAAGAGGCTGGAAATTATAGGCCGATAGCATTGACCTCAAATTTGGGGAAAGTAATGAAAAAAAAAAGATTAATGAAAGACTAGTATATTATTTAGAGTTAAAAGAAATAATCAAAAAACTAACAAAGTGGTAAATAATGTTCAAGACTGGGGAACGGCTTGGGGTTTAAGATTCTCTGTTGGAAAGACAAAAGTCATACATTTTACAAAGAGAAAAGTACAAAACAAGCTCCAAATAAAAACTCTACGGTGAAAATATAGAAGAGGTACGAGTATTTAAATATTTAGGAATATGGTTTGATAAAAATATGAACTAGTCAACCCACAGCAGCAAAATAGATTTGATTAGATTAGATCAGATAGTACTTTATTTATTCCTTCAGGAGTGTTCCTTCAGGAAAATTTAAAATAGGGGAAAAAGTAAAAAGGTGTTAAATATAATGAGGACTTTGAGGGGTAATGATTGGGGGGCTGATAGGTTGACGTTGAAAACAATATATGTATATATATCACTTTAATTCCATCTGTTATTGATTACGGATGCATTATTTACCAATCTGCTTCAAAAACATGACTTGGGAAAATAGACTGGATCCAGTCACAGGCTTTAAGGTTATGTTGTGGAGCTACTACATCAACCCTAGTGGCAGTATTACAAGTAAAAATGAACGAACTTTTGGACTTTTGGACAAGAGGAGAGATCAACTCTCAGCAGTTTATCGGAAAACTTTAAAAGGATCCAAGCAAGGATATCCCACTTGTCCAGTGCTACCAAACTGCCAAGAAAAAGAGAAAAAAAATAATAGTTTTGGGTGGATTAAAGGAGACATATGTAATAAAGTTAAAATTGACAATATTAAAGTTAGTCCTACAGTACCAATTCCTGCAATACCACCGTGGATGTTTGATAACCCAAAAGAAAACATGCAATTACTAAAGAATAGAAATTTAAATAGTTACCAGATAGAAAAATAGATTGAGATATGATATATACGGATGCATCAAAAACTATAAAAAGTAAGGTAGGAGCTGCAGCAGTTATCCCACAAGGAAACATAGTATTAAATAAAATAATCAGTGATAAACTATCTGTTTTTACGGGGGAATTGGTAGCAATTTATATGGCAGTTATATAACTGGATAGAGGAAAACAAAGCAAGGAAAGTAGTTGTGTGCTCGGACTCCAGCAGTGCATTGATGAGCTTAAAAAAACATAGCATCAGAAACAAGACAAGATTTAGTTTATGAAATAGTTCAGGCAATCTACAGAATAAATAAAGCGGGAGGTGTGGTAACATTTCTTTGGGTTCCTTGGAAGATATAGTAGGATGGAATTCACAACACATAGGATATAAAGCATTATACACGTATTTAAAACACATTGGGTTAAATAAAAGAATATAGAGTAGGGATCCATCTTGGTCCACACTCCATTTCAGTAGGTGGCGCTAATGCACACCAGAAGGTTGCTTGCTGGAAACAACCGCCCACCTCCGAAATCAGTCCCCGCCCATTCCCCTTAGGCGCGAAATTCATTTGAGCGGAAGACAGAGGAGTGAGAGGAGTTCTTTAAAACCGCGGAGAATCTTAAAAAGCTTACAGAAAGCAAGAAAAACTTACGGCGGGGGCATGTCGGACATTCGCCGTTGTTTTCGATGTCTGGAGTCTTTGGCGGAATCAAGCCTTCTCCTCTGCCTGGAATGGCCGAGTCTCTTCGACGGCCGTTGACGGACCCGCCAGCGTTAAGGGAGACCAGCGAGCCAGAGATGTAAACGGAAAATCTGTAAGTAAATATATGTATATATGTATTATTGTGATTGTGTTAAAACGATCGCGTTAGGATCTTAAGGCAATTCATCTATGAAACAAAATAATGGATACACATAATATTAAATAATTTGAAGGTTTAAACAGACCTCGATAATCATCTTCCAACTTTGTAAGATCGATCAAACAAAGTTTTTCGTCTTTCACTTCGTCGTCATCGGCTGGTAAAAAAAAGAAAAGTATTACGTCGTACACGTGCAATACTTTTAACGTTTAAATGCTTAAATGGAGTTAAACCATTGTCTGATAACGTGGTAAAGCAGAGGTAATGGTGTGTGTGTGTGTGTGTGTGTGTGTGTGTGTGTGTGTGTGTGTGTGTGTGCGTGTGTGCGTGCGTGTGTGCGTGTCCACATCTTCCCACGTAACATTCCCAGCCATCAATACATCGAAGCAGGGTCAAACATATGGTTAACCTTAACCTAATTAGTTCCTCCCAATCGTTTAAATATGTTTTCGTGAGGTCTGGAAGTTGTTTCAAACGATCGTAAACATTTAAACCGTCAAATGGCTGGTCAGATGCTGATCAGATGACATTCTCAAGCTTCCTTAAAAACTGACCTCAACCTGAACCCTCCTTTGTTCCCTCTTAACCAATCCCTCTCCAGGTCTAAAACCCACCCTCTTCCTGGTTAAATCACTCCCTCTTCAGGTCTTAAACCCACCCTCTTCCTGGTTTGAACTCCACCCTCTTCCTGGTTAAAACTCCACCCTTTTCCTGGTTAAATCACTCCCTCTTCAGGTCTTAAACCCACCCTCTTTCTGGTTAAAACTCCACCCTCTTCCTGGTTAAATAACTCCCTCTTCAGGTCTTAACTCCACCCTCTTCCTGGTTAAAACTCCACCCTCTTCCTGATTAAACCACTCCCACTTCAGGCCTCATCTCCACCCTCTTCCTGGTTAAATCACTCCCCCTTCAGGTCTTAACCCCACCCTCTTCCTGGTTAAATCACTCCCTCTTCAGGTCTTTGATTTGAAAATGGCGGCGCGCATGGACGCGACGTTTCAGGCTCTCCCCTTAGGTGCATTGTTTTTATTGTTTTTATATAGTTTATTACTAGCCCAGTCAGCAACTTGCTGGGCGAAGGTTATGTACAGCCGAAACGATTTGTTGGAGATTGGATTGCGGTCTGAGCAGACTATTTCGGTGGATTTTACAAGCCGACACAACATCCCAGAGGAGTTAGCACGTAGCCCTGGAGCTCCATGGCTACTGTGCCCGGCGAGGAGGAGGCGGAGGCGAAGACGCCGTGGCCGAAGGGGCGGCGTGTTAGCCAGACTAAAAATGAACCCAAACAGACCACCGATACCAAGTCTATTCCTGGCTAATGCGAGGTCGCTCGCTCCTCATGGTGAAGAGGACAAGATGGACGAGGTGAGGCTCCGTGTAGCACAAAACACTGTGATGGACAGCTGCGCCCTATTGTTTACGGAAACCTGGCTAACGTCCTCAATACCCGACGCTAGCATGGAGCTAACCGGTCACACAGCACACAGACAGGACAGAAACGCAGTGTCTTCCGGCAAGCGGCGTGGGGGTGGACTTCTAACCTACCTAAACAACAAGTGGACTTCTGATTCAAAGGTAGTTAACAGCCACTGTTCCCAAGATCTGGAATATTTTACAGTTAAATGCCGACCCTTCCATCAAGCCAGGGAGCACTCTGCTGTCCTGATCACAAACGTGTATATAGCTCCCGATGCTAACGCTAGCACGGCGCTAGCTCTGTTGCACGATACAATCAGTGCACAACAGAACAAATATCCCGAAGGCATCCACATCATAGCGGGGGACTTTAATTATGTCGACCTGAAAAAAGTGCTCCCCAAACTTCACCAGCATGTGAAGTGTGCTACGAGGGGAGCTAACACACTGGACAAAGTCTATTCCAACATAAAAAAAGGATATAGAGCCAAACAACTTCCCCAATTAGGCAAGTCTGACCACATATCCCTGCTCCTTTTGCCAGCTTACACACCAATAAGAAAAAGTGCTCCTATCACAACCAAAACGGTCAAAACATGGCCGGAGGGAGCCATGGAACAGCTGCAGGACTGCTTTGATACAACAGACTGGTCAGTTTTTGAAAACCCAGACTTGGAGCAGTACACAGAAGCAGTCCTGGGGTACATCAAACACTGCATAGACACTGTCACAGTGGACAAGCGCATCCGAGTCTACCCCAACAGGAAGCCGTGGATGACAAAAACAGTCCAGGGCTTACTCAAAGAGAGAGACAGTGCCTTCAAAGCGCAGGACCTGGCACTCTACAGTGCTGCCAGAGCCAATCTGAAGAGAGGCATCAGAGAGGCAAAAGCCGAACATAAGAGGAAAATGGAAGCCCACCTGCAGAGCAACAACACCAAGGAGGTATGGAAAGGAATAAAAGACATGACCAACTTCAGACCCAGTAACCCTTCGGCTGACGGCGACGCCTCTCGAGCGGGGGAGTTAAACAGCTTCTTCGCCCGATTTGAGAGAAAAACACCTGCAGCCGTCACAACAGTTCCACCCAACACCCACAGCAGCTGCACCCTTATACTGGAGGAGCATGAGGTGAGACGCACGCTGAAGGCAGTGAACCCGAGGAAGGCTACGGGCCCAGATGGAGTCCCGGGACAGGTACTAAGAGACTGTGCAGACCAGCTGGCCGGAGTATTTACAAAGATCTTCACCCAGTCCCTCTCCCAGGCTGTCATCCCATCATGCCTGAAGACTTCCACAATAATCCCGGTGCCGAAGAAGAACTCTGTCAGATGTCTGAATGACTACCGTCCAGTTGCACTTACACCTATAGCTATGAAGTGCTTCGAGAAGCTGGTACGGACCCATATCACCTCAGTCCTCCCTCCCGAGCTCGACCCACACCAGTTTGCCTACAGAGCCAACAGGTCCACAGAGGATGCCATCGCCACATCCTTACACTCCTCCCTGGGTCACCTGGAGACGGGGGGAAGCTACGTGCGGCTGCTTTTTGTGGATTATAGCTCGGCATTTAACACCATTATTCCTGATAGACTGGTGTCCAAACTGTCAGACCTGGGTCTCTCGAACTCCATCTGCATGTGGATTAAGGACTTCTTATCCAACCGCCCCCAGAGGGTGCAGTTGGTTCGCCACATGTCATCAAGCCTGCACCTCAGTACCGGCTCTCCACAAGGCTGCGTGCTGAGCCCCCTTCTCTACTCCATCTACACATACGACTGCACACCTGCCCACTCCAGCAACTCCATCATCAAATTTGCGGTTGACACCACCGTAGTGGGGCTCATCTCGGAGGGAGACGAGGCTGCATATCGGGATGAGGTGGAGAAGCTGTCGGATTGGTGCAAAGTCAACAACCTGGCCCTGAACACCTCCAAGACCAAGGAGCTGGTCATAGACTTCAGGAGGAAAAAAACGGACATCCTGCCCCTGATCATCAGTGGTGACTGTGTGGAGAGGGTCTCCGACTTCCGCTCCCTGGGAGTCCACCTGGCCAACGACCTATCCTGGAGCACCAACACCACGGCTACCATCAAGAAGGCACACCAGAGACTGCACTTCCTGAGAATACTCAGGAACAACCACCTCTCACAGGAACTGCTGGTGTCCTTCTACCGGTGCTCCATTGAGAGCCTCCTGACCTACTGCATCTGCGTGTGGTTCAGCAGCTGCACGGCCGCAGAGAGAACGGCGCTCCAGAGAGTCATAAAGACCGCCCAGAAGTTAATCGGATGCCCCCTCCCCTCCCTGGCTGACCTGTACAGCTCCCGCTGTCTCAGGAAAGCACAGAGCATCCTGAAAGACCCATTCCACCCCGGGCACAGCCACCTGGAACTGCTACCCTCAGGCAGAAGCTACAGGGTGCTAAAAGCGAGCACCAATAGACTAAAAAATAGCTTTTACCCAAGAGCCATAGTAGCACTAAACAGGCACTGAGTGTCCATATGTCCATCATGTCCTCATGTGTAATGTTTAAATGTTTTTCTATTTTTTTGGACTACAATGTGAAATAATGTTTTATGTATGTATACATAGATACATCTGTCATCTCTATCTTTTTTTTTTAATTTATTTTTTATTTATTTATTTATTTTATTTATTTTTTTTAATTTATACTACCATATTGTATATGCACCTTAGGAGGAGCTGCTCCAATTTCGTTGTTCTTTGAACCTGTTCATTGCAATAATGACAATAAAACTCTATTCTATTCTATTCTATTCTAAACCCCTCTTCAGGTCTTAAACCCCTCTTCCGGGTTAAAACACCACCCTCTTCCTGGTTAAAACTCCGCCCTCTTCCTGGTTAAACCACTCCCACCTCAGGTCTTAACTCCACCCTCTTCCGGGGTAAGCCACACCCACTTGACCTTTGACCCTTGAACTTGACCTTTGAACTTGACCCCTCATAAATCATTGATTTATGACCCCCCCATAAATCATTTTTTGACAGAAGGTGTCCCCTTAAATTTTCTAACATCCGACCATTCCGTTCTCCTAGCAGGCAATTTCTATAAAACTTATGTGCCTTCCATGTTTTATGCTCATGATATACAAAGCATTATCGTTGACATTTTCCATAAAGGCAATGTGGACATTGCTTCAAATTTGGCCAAAAAAAGGTGCCTGAGATTCCCAGCTTTCCTCTTTCTTGTTCTCTTCGAGTTCCACGGCACGACACCTTTCCAGTTCACCCCACACCCGAGCTGAGTCACTGACACATCATCTGCACTCCTCCACACTAACATGCTGTAGAACATCCTCATAGCCTCATTTCTTCATGGATACCTTGCAACGTTCAGAAGGTATTTGTTTAGTTGTGTGAGGCATTTTCCCTGCGGCTTTAGCAGAGGGCCAACCTGTTGCGGTGATGGCTGTCAGTTAGGGCTTGTCCAGGATGGAGGAAATTTGCCTTGATTTTAATCTCTTCGATGCAGGTTGTCGGTCAAACAGAGCGAGACGAGGGTCAGTTTCTTGTTTAAAGTTTTCCTCTGACGTCAGATAATACGGAGGATCAATGCCTAACAGCAGATAGAGATTGTAGGTTCTAATTGATTTCAAACACCCAGTTAGAGCCTCGCAGTGTTTTTTTCCCCAAGATGGCGCTGCTGTAGTGGCTGCTGTAGGCAGGAGCTCTGTGCTCTTGTGTCATCCTTTTGTGTTTCCCTCTTGTTTTCATGTGGTATTATATTTTTTTGCATTTTGGTCCGGGACCCTTTGGGACTGTGTGACAAGGGGTGGCACTTTCGTGACCTCTGTGGTGCTTTTTTTGTGGACTTCTGGATCTGCCTCCAGGGAGCCTTTTGGCCATGGAGACCAGCTGCAGGGTCTCTGCTACACCAGAGTCTGTTTGGATGTACTGGAGGAGATGCGGATGAGGGGACAGGACTGCGGAGCTAGCACTGAGCTACTGGGACGGTGAGGCTTCGCGCTGTCTTGACTGGGTGAGCAGGTGTCGGACACCTCAGTCACCTTGGACGTATCCTCGCTCATCCATGCGGACTGGACACTGGCCGAGAGTGGAGTCGGCTGTCTTGGTTGCCTTGTTGGGTCTGCTTCTGTCTCTGGCCATGCTCCCTCCACCCCAGCGGACGATGGCGTGGAACACCGCAGAGGCCACCACAGTGGATATGTTTCTTTTACTTTTTATTCATAGCTGTATGTAGAAGTGTCTGCTTGTATCTGCTGCTTTAATGTCCTCTGTGTTCTTTGATGTTTGATGTTTCCCTCTTACACACATGGAAGAGGGATGTGTACTATGGCTATGAGTTGTTGGGTTTTTTTTTTTCCCCTTGGCCCCTCAGTCTGCACCCCCACTCCAGGGCCTAGGCTAAGACCGATTTTTTAATTTTATTTTAATCTTCTATTTTTTTCTCCCCTTGTAAGGGGCGCTGGAAGCCGGCAGACCCGTCAGCGATCCTGTTCTGTCTCCCTGTAATGTTTGTCTGATCTTGAATGGGATTGTGCTGAAAATTGTAATTTTCCTGACGGAATAAAAATAAAGTACTATCTAAGAATATGTTCCCCGGCTGGTATTGTACAGTTTTTTAGGATGCTGTTTCCAAATCCAACCTTAGGTTTAACTTTCTCAATATGATATTTCAAGGTGACCAACATAGACTGTCTGTGGTTGTATTCAAGCTGTTTTCCGTACCATCTGACTTTAGGCTAACCATTGGTGTATGTGTATATGTGTAATTAAACTGTTGTCAGTGTTTGCTCATCGGTGGTTAGATGTGTTGTAGTAAATAAGACCATATAGGGCTTCGCCTAAGGACTTTTCTAATTCTACCAAGGTTGAATTTTTAATGCTATGTCGAGGTCGTCAGCTGCTGCATCCCTAACCTTTTATTTGACGCATTGACTCTGACAAACGATTTTCCCTTTTTGAAGACTTGCTTTTGCGTCCTAATTTAGAAGGGTGGAACAAACATTAGTAAAATACTGTGTTTGATTTCTATAGGGCTGTGCAGCAACGCCGAGTCCACACATCACAACATTCGGAGAATGATACTTTGGTCACTTCTCAAATTTCAACAAGATGGTAATTGAAGAAAATTACAGATACCTGAACCATCTCCCCGTCAGGGAATCGAACCCTGGTCTTCCGCGTGACAGGCGGAGATACTGTCCACTATACTAACGAGGACTGCGTAACATGGTTTTTTCCAGGGGACAAGCAAACATCCTTGGCTTTTGCCTGCCACACCACAACCAAAGTGTTGCCATGTCATATTTCTGCTATCTCATAATGCCGACAATTTGATCCTCGGAAAGCTGGGCGTAAGGGTAGTGTGGCCGAGCGGTCTAAGGCGCTGGATTAAGGCTCCAGTCTCTCAGGAGGCGTGAGTTCAAATCCCACCACTGCCATCTTTTTCTGGTAACGCATTTGATTCTTCCCTGACTGAGGCAATAAGAATCTTGGCCTCATTTGGAAAGCTTTCAAAAATAGGGCCCAAACGTTAGCTTTGGAGTTTTCCATGGCAGGTATGCAATGAGAAAAAACCACAACCAGCACAGTTTTAAGGCCCGCCAGCAGCCTCTGGAAAAGCTAAAAGGTGGACGTGGTTGTGTGTTTATCAACATGTCGTTTGAAGATCACCGCCCCTACTTAAGACATTCAGTCCACTTTTATCTGTTTCTGTATTCTGATGACACCGCAGTGATAGGATGTATCAGTGGCCGGCACAGAGCGACTTACAGGAGGGAGTTAGCCTGTCTGGTGACATTTTGTAGAAACAACAACCTTATCCTCAACACGGACTACACTAAGAAGACATGAGGAAAGAAAGTCTGTTCGTTATTGTTAGTATTGTACAATTTTTACACATCCAAGTCCAAATTCATGCAGCAGTTTCCATAGTGTAGTGGTTATCACTTCACTGAGACACAGAAGTTACCCCGGTTCAAAAAATACAATTCACATTTCTGACATGGTACATGAATGCAACGGGTGCTTCACACATTTGTCAAGAAACCATGCAGGAGACAAGTGTCTGAACAAATGATCAGTTCCCTGGTGGTCTAGTGGCTAGGATTCGGCGCTTTCACCGCCGCGGCCCGGGTTCGATTCCCGGTCAGGGAAAGCTATCTATTCCGTTCTCATAGCAGGCAATTTCTATAAAACTTATGTGACTTCCATGTTTTATGCTCATGATATACAAAGCATTATCGTTGACATTTTCCATAAAATCAATGTGGACATTGCTCCAATTTGGCCAAAAAAAGGTTCCTGAGATTCCCAGCTTTCCTCTTTGTTGTTCTCTTCGAGTTCCACGGCACGACACCTTTCCAGTTCACCCCACACCCGAGCCGAGTCACTGACGGCATCCAGATCTTGTTGGTTGAATTGCACAGGCAGGAGAGAGCAGACTAACAAATGACACATCATCTGCACTCTTCCACACTAACATGCTGTAGAACATCCTCATAGCCTCATTTGTTCATGGATACCTTGCAACGTTCCGTTTCTCAGATCTTGGGCGATTTTGGCAGGACCCAAACGCCACACTTCTTTGGAGCCGGGCAGAAGAGATTTGTTTAGTTGTGTGAGGCATTTTCCCTGCGGCTTTAGCAGAGGGCCAACCTGTTGCGGTGATGGCTGTCAGTCAGGGCTTGTCCAGGATGGAGGAAATTTGCCTTGATTTTAATCTCTTCGTTGAGGGTTCTCGGTCAAACAGAGCGAGACGAGGGTCAGTTTCTTGTTTGAACTTTCCTCTGACGTCAGATAATACGGAGGATCAATGCCTAACAGCAGATAGAGATTGTAGGTTCTAATTGATTTCAAACACCCAGTTAGAGCCTCGCAGGCAGTGTTTAGGCCAGGATTGATTTCGGCAAGATGACTCAACGTGATTGCAACATCACATGAGGCACTTTTGGCTGTTTTGATTCATAAGGCGAGTTCAGTTGCTCGGATAGTGGCAGAATATGTTCCCCGGCTGGTATTGTACAGTTTTTTAGGATGCTGTTTCCAAATCCAACCTTAGCTTTAACTTTCTCAATATGATATTTGAAGGTGACCAACATAGACTGTCTGTGGTTGTATTCAAGCTGTTTTCCGTACCATCTGACTTTAGGCTAACCATGGTGTATGTGTATATGTGTAATTAAACTGTTGTCAGTGTTTGCTCATCGGTGGTTAGATGTGTTGTAGTAAATAAGACCATATAGGGCTTCGCCTAAGGACTTTTCTAATTCTACCAAGGTTGATTTTTCTAATGCTATGTCGAGGTCGTCAGCTGCTGCATCCCTAACCTTTTATTTGACGTATTGACTCTGACAAATGATTTTCCCTTTTTGAAGACTTGCTTTTGCGTCCTAATTTAGAAGGGTGGAACAAACATTAGTAAAATACTGTGTTTGATTTCTATAGGGCTGTGCAGCAACGCCGAGTCCACACATCACAACATTCGGAGAATGATACTTTGGTCACTTCTCAAATTTCAACAAGATTGGAATTGAAGAAAATTAGAGGTACCTGAACCATCTCACCGTCAGGGAATCAAACCCTGGTCTTCCGCGTGACAGGCAGAGATACTGTCCACTATACTAACGAGGACTGCGTGACATAGTGTTTTCCAGGGGACAAGCAAACATCCTTGGCTTTTGCCTGCCACACCGCAACCAAAGTGTTGCCATGTCATATGTCTGCTATCTCATAATGCCGACAATTTGATCCTCGGAAAGCTGGGAGTAAGGGTAGTGTGGCCGAGCGGTCTAAGGCGCTGGATTAAGGCTCCAGTCTCTCGGGAGGAGTGGGTTCAAATCCCACCACTGCCACCTTTTGCTGGTAACGCATTTGTATCTTCCCTGACTGAGGCAATAAGACTCTTGGCCTCATTTGGAAAGCTTTCAAAAATGGGGCCCAAACGTTAGCTTTGGAGTTTTCAATGCCAGGTATGCAATTAGAAAAAAACACAACCAACACAGTTTTAAGGCCCGCCAGCAGCCTCTGGAAAAGCTAAAAGGTGGACGTGGTTGTGTGTTTATCAACATGTCGTTTGAAGATCACCGCCCCTACTTAAGACATTCAGTCCACTTTTATCTGTTTCTATTTTCTGATGACACCGCAGTGATAGGATGTATCAGTGGCCGGCACAGAGCGACTTACAGGAGGGAGTTAGCCTGTCTGGTGACATTGTGTAGAAACAACGACCTTATCCTCAACACGGACTATACTAAGAAGACATGAGGAAAGAAAGTCTGTTCGTTATTGTTACTATTGTACAATTTTATACACATCCAAGTCCAAATTCATGCAGCAGTTTCCATAGTGTAGTGGTTATCACTTCACTGAGACACAGAAGTTACCCCGGTTCAAAAAATACAATTCAAATTTCTGACATGGTACATGAATGCAATGGGTGCTTCACACATTTGTCAAGAAACCTTGCAGGAGACAAGTGTCTGCACAAATGGTCAGTTCCCTGGTGGTCTAGTGGCTATGATTCGGCGCTTTCACCGCCGCGGCCCGGTTTCGATTCCCGGTCAGGGAAAGCTATTCATTCCGTTCTCATAGCAGGCAGTTTCTATAAAACTTATGTGACTTCCATGTTTTATTCTCATGATATACAAAGCATTATTGTTGACATTTTCCATAAAGGCAATGTGGACATTGCTCCAATTTGGCCAAAAAAAGGTGCCTGAAATTCCCAGCTTTCCTCTTTCTTGTTCTCTTCGAGTTCCAAGGCACGACACCTTTCCAGTTCACCCCACACCCGAGCCGAGTCACTGACAGCATCCAGATCTTGTTGGTTGAATTGCACAGGCAGGAGAGAGCAGACTAACAAATGACACATCATCTGCACTCCTCCACACTAACATGCTGTAGAACATCCTCGTGGCCTCATTTGTTCATGGATACCTTGCAACGTTCCGTTTCTCAGATCTTGGGCGATTTTGGCAGGACCGAAACGCCACACTTCTTTGGAGCCGGGCAGAGGAGATTTGTTTAGTTGTGTGAGGCATTTTCCCTGCGGCTTTAGCAGAGGGCCAACCTGTTGCGGTGATGGCTGTCAGTCAGGGCTTGTCCAGGATGGAGGAAATTTGCCTTGATTTTAATCTCTTCGTTGCAGGTTCTCGGTCAAACAGAGCGAGACGAGGGTCAGTTTCTTGTTTGAACTTTTCCTCTGACGTCAGATAATACGGAGGATCAATGTCTAACAGCAGATAGAGATTGTAGGTTCTAATTGATTTCAAACACCCAGTTAGAGCCTCGCAGGCAGTGTTTAGGCCAGGATTGATTTCGGGTAGATGACTCAACGTGATTGCAACATGACATGAGGCACTTTTGGCTGTTTTGATTCATAGGGCGAGTTCAGTTGCTCGGAGAGTGGCAGAATATGTTCCCCGGCTGGTATTGTACAGTTTTTTAGGATGCTGTTTCCAAATCCAACCTTAGCTTTAACTTTCTCAATATGATATTTGAAGGTGACCAACATAGACTGTCTGTGGTTGTATTCAAGCTGTTTTCCGTACCATCTGACTTTAGGCTAACCATTGGTGTATGTGTATATGTGTAATTAAACTGTTGTCAGTGTTTGCTCATCGGTGGTTAGATGTGTTGTAGTAAATAAGACCATATAGGGCTTCGCCTAAGGACTTTTCTAATTCTACCAAGGTTGATTTTTCTAATGCTATGTCGAGGTCGTCAGCTGCTGCATCCCTAACCTTTTATTTGATGCATTGACTCTGACAAACGATTTTCCCTTTTTGAAGACTTGCTTTTGCGTCCTAATTTAGAAGGGTGGAACAAACATTAGTAAAATGCTGTGTTTGATTTCTATAGGGCTGTGCAGCAACGCCGAGTCCACACATCACAACATTCGGAGAATGATACTTTGGTCACTTCTCAAATTTCAACAAGATGGTAGTTGAAGAAAACTAGAGGTACCTGAACCATCTCCCCGTCAGGGAATCGAACCCTGGTCTTCCGCGTGACAGGCGGAGATACTGTCCACTATACTAACGAGGACTGCATAATCTGATGTTTTCCAGGGGACAAGCAGACATCCTTGGCTTTTGCCTGCCACACCGCAACCAAAGTGTTTGCATGTCATATTTCTGCTATCTCATAATGCCGACAATTTGATCCTCGGAAAGCTGGGAATAAGGGTAGTGTGGCCGAGCGGTCTAAGGCGCTGGATTAAGGCTCCAGTCTCTCGGGAGGCGTGGGTTCAAATCCCACCACTGCCATCTTTTGCTGGTAACGCATTTGTATCTTCCCACACTGAGGCAATAAGACTCTTGGCCTCATTTGGAAAGCTTTCAAAAATAGGGACTAAACGTTAGCTTTGGAGTTTTCCATGCCAGGTATGCAATGAGAAAAAAAACACACAACCAGCACAGTTTTAAGGCCCGTCAGCAGCCTCTGGAAAAGCTAAAAGGTGGACGTGGTTGTGTGTTTATCAACATGTCGTTTGAAGATTACCGCCCCTACTTAAGACATTCAGTCCACTTTTATCTGTTTCTGTATTCTGATGACACCGCAGTGATAGGATGTATCAGTGGCCGGCACAGAGCGACTTACAGGAGGGAGTTAGCCTGTCTGGTGACATTGTGTAGAAACAACGACCTTATCCTCAACACGGACTATACTAAGAAGACATGAGGAAAGAAAGTCTGTTCGTTATTGTTACTATTGTACAATTTTTACACATCCAAGTCCAAATTCATGCAGCAGTTTCCATAGTGTAGTGGTTATCACTTCACTGAGACACAGAAGTTACCCCGGTTCAAAAAATACAATTCACATTTCTGACATGGTACATGAATGCAACGGGTGTTTCACACATTTGTCAAGAAACCATGAAGGAGACAAGTGTCTGAACAAATGATCAGTTCCCTGGTGGTCTAGTGGCTAGGATTCGGCGCTTTCACCGCCGCGGCCCGGGTTCGATTCCCGGTCAGGGAAAGCTATGTATTCCGTTCTCATAGCAGGCAATTTCTATAAAACTTATGTGACTTCCATGTTTTATGCTCATGATATACAAAGCATTATCGTTGACATTTTCCATAAAAGCAATGTGGACATTGCTCCAATTTGGCCAAAAAAAGGTTCCTGAGATTCCCAGCTTTCCTCTTTGTTGTTCTCTTCGAGTTCCACGGCACGACACCTTTCCAGTTCACCCCACACCCGAGCCGAGTCACTGACGGCATCCAGATCTTGTTGGTTGAATTGCACAGGCAGGAGAGAGCAGACTAACAAATGACACATCATCTGCACTCCTCCACACTAACATGCTGTAGAACATCCTCATAGCCTCATTTGTTCATGGATACCTTGCAACGTTCCGTTTCTCAGATCTTGGGCGATTTTGGCAGGACCCAAACGCCACACTTCTTTGGAGCCGGGCAGAAGAGATTTGTTTAGTTGTGTGAGGCATTTTCCCTGTGGCTTTAGCAGAGGGCCAACCTGTTGCGGTGATGGCTGTCAGTCAGGGCTTGTCCAGGATGGAGGAAATTTGCCTTGATTTTAATCTCTTCGTTGAGGGTTCTCGGTCAAACAGAGCGAGACGAGGGTCAGTTTCTTGTTTGAACTTTCCTCTGACGTCAGATAATACGGAGGATCAATGCCTAACAGCAGATAGAGATTGTAGGTTCTAATTGATTTCAAACACCCAGTTAGAGCCTCGCAGGCAGTGTTTAGGCCAGGATTGATTTCGGCAAGATGACTCAACGTGATTGCAACATGACATGAGGCACTTTTGGCTGTTTTGAATCATAAGACGAGTTCAGTTGCTCGGATAGTGGCAGAATATGTTCCCCGGCTGGTATTGTACAGGTTTTTAGGATGCTGTTTCCAAATCCAACCTTAGCTTTAACTTTCTCAATATGATATTTGAAGGTGACCAACATAGACTGTCTGTGGTTGTATTCAAGCTGTTTTCCGTACCATCTGACTTTAGGCTAACCATTGTTGTATGTGTAATTAAATTGTTGTCAGTGATTGCTCATCGGTGGTTAGATGTGTTGTAGTAAATAAGACCATATAGGGCTTCACCTAAGGACTTTTCTAATTCTACCAAGGTGGATTTTTCTAATGCTATGTCGAGGTCGTCAGCTGCTGCATCCCTAACCTTTTATTTGACGCATTGACTCTGACAAACGATTTTCCCTTTTTGAAGACTTGCTTTTGCGTCCTAATTTAGAAGGGTGGAACGAACATTAGTAAAATACTGTGTTTGATTTCTATAGGGCTGTGCAGCAACGCCGAGTCCACACATCACAACATTCTGAGAATGATACTTTGGTCACTTCTCAAATTTCAACAAGATGGTAATTGAAGAAAATTAGACGTACCTGAACCATCTCCCCGTCAGGGAATCGAACCCTGGTCTTCCGCGTGACAGGCGGAGATACTGTCCACTATACTAACGAGGACTGCATACCACAGTGTTTTCCAGGGGACAAGCAAACATCCTTGGCTTTTGCCTGCCACACCGCAACCAAAGTGTTGCCATGTCATATTTCTGCTATCTCATAATGCCGACAATTTGATCCTCGGAAAGCTGGGATTAAGGGTAGTGTGGCCGAGCGGTCTAAGGCGCTGGATTAAGGCTCCAGTCTCTCGGGAGGCGTGGGTTCAAATCCCACCACTGCCATCTTTTGCTGGTAACGCATTTGTATCTTCCCTGACTGAGGGAATAAGACTCTTGGCCTCATTTGGAAAGCTTTCAAAAATAGGGCCCAAACGTTAGTTTTGGAGTTTTCCATGCCAGGTATGCAATGAGAAAAAAACACAACCAGCACAGTTTTAAGGCCCGCCAGCAGCCCCTGGAAAAGCTAAAAGGTGGACGTGGTTGTGTGTTTGTCAACATGTCGTTTGAAGATCACCGCCCCTACTTAAGACATTCAGTTCACTTTTATCTGTTTCTGTATTCGGATGACACCGCAGTGATAGGATGTATCACTGGCCGGCACAGAGAGACTTACAGGAGGGAGTTAGCCTGTCTGGTGACATTGTGTAGAAACAACAACCTTATCCTCAACACGGACTATACTAAGAAGACATGAGGAAAGAAAGTCTGTTCGTTATTGTTACTATTGTACAATTTTTACACATCCAAGTCCAAATTCATGCAGCAGTTTCCATAGTGTAGTGGTTATCACTTCACTGAGACACAGAAGTTACCCCGGTTCAAAAAATACAATTCACATTTCTGACATGGTACATGAATG
Source organism: Nerophis ophidion (assembly GCF_033978795.1). NCBI lineage: Eukaryota > Metazoa > Chordata > Actinopteri > Syngnathiformes > Syngnathidae > Nerophis > Nerophis ophidion. The sequence continues at coordinate 61,191,992 of NC_084612.1, forward strand.
CAATGGGTGCTTCACACATTTGTCAAGAAACCATGCAGGAGACAAGTGTCTGAATAAATGATCAGTTCCCTGGTGGTCTAGTGGCTATGATTCGGCGCTTTCACCGCCGCGGCCCGGGTTCGATTCCCGGTCAGGGAAAGCAATCCATTCTGTTCTCATAGCAGGCAATTTCTATAAAACTTATGTGACTTCCATGTTTAATGCTCATGATATACAAAGCATTATCGTTGACATTTTCCATAAAGGCAATGTGGACATTGCTCCAATTTGTCCAAAAGAAGGTGCCTGAGATTCCCAGCTTTCCTCTTTCTTGTTCTCTTCGAGTTCCACGGCACGACACCTTTCCAGTTCACCCCACACCCGAGCCGAGTCACTGACGGCATCCAGATCTTGTTGGTTGAATTGCACAGGCAGGAGAGAGCAGACTAACAAATGACACATCATCTGCACTCCTCCACACTAACATGCTGTAGAACATCCTCATAGCCTCATTTGTTCACGGATACCTTGCAACGTTCCGTTTCTCAGATCTTGGGCGATTTAGGCAGGACCGAAACGCCACACTTCTTTGGAGCCGGGCAGAAGAGATTTGTTTAGTTGTGTGAGGCATTTTCCCTGCGGCTTTAGCAGAGGGCCAACCTGTTGCGGTGATGGCTGTCAGTCGGGGCTTGTCCAGGATGGAGGAAATTTGCCTTGATTTTAATCTCTTCGTTGCAGGTTCTCGGTCAAACAGAGCGAGACGAGGGTCAGTTTCTTGTTTGAACTTTTCCTCTGACGTCAGTTAATACGGAGGATCAATGCCTAACAGCAGATAGAGATTGTAGGTTCCAATTGATTTCAAACACCCAGTTAGAGCCTCGCAGCCAGTGTTCAGGCCAGGCTTGATTTCAGCAAGATGACTCAACGTGATTGCAACATGACATGAGGCACTTTTGGCTGTTTTGATTCATAAGGCGAGTTCAGTTGCTCGGATACTGGCAGAATATGTTCCCCGGCTGGTATTGTACAGTTTTTTAGGATGCTGTTTCCAAATCCAACCTTAGCTTTAACTTTCTCAATATGATATTTGAAGGTGACCAACATAGACTGTCTGTGGTTGTATTCAAGCTGTTTTCCGTACCATCTGACTTTAGGCTAACCGTTGGTGTATGTGTGTATGTGTAATTAAACTGTTGTCAGTGTTTGATCATCGGTGGTTAGATGTGTTGTAGTAAATAAGACCATATAGGGCTTCGCCTAAGGACTTTTCTAATTCTACCAAGGTTGATTTTTCTAATGCTATGTCGAGGTCGTCAGCTGCTGCATCCCTAACCTTTTATTTGACGCATTGACTCTGACAAACGATTTTCCCTTTTTGAAAACTTGCTTTTGCGTCCTAATTTAGAAGGGTGGAACAAACATTAGTAAAATACTGTGTTTGATTTCTATAGGGTTGTGCAGCAACGCCGAGTCCACACATCACAACATTCGGAGAATGATACTTTGGTCACTTCTCAAATTTCAACAAGATGGTAATTGAAGAAAATTAGAGCTATCTGAACCATCTCCCCGTCAGGGAATCGAACCCTGGTCTTCCGCGTGACAGGCGGAGATACTGTCAACTATACTAACGAGGACTGCATAACATGGTGTTTTCCAGGGGACAAGCAGAAATCCTTGGCTTTTGCCTGCCACACCGCAACCAAAGTGTTGCCATGTAATATTTCTGCTATCTCATAATGCCGAAAATTTGATCCTCGGAAAGCTGGGAATGAGGGTATTGTGGCCGAGCGGTCTAAGGCGCTGGATTAAGACTCCAGTCTCTCGGGAGGCGTGGGTTCAAATCCCACCACTGCCATCTTTTGCTGGTAACGCATTTGTATCTTCACTGACTGAGGATATAAGACTCTTGGCCTCATTTGGAAAGCTTTCAAAAATAGGGCCCAAACGTTAACTTTGGAGTTTTCCATGCCAGGTATGCAATGAGAAAAAAACACAACCAGCACAGTTTTAAGGCCCGCTAGCAGCCTCTGGAAAAGCTAAAAGGTGGATGTGGTTGTGTGTTTATCAACATGTCGTTTGAAGATCACCGCCCCTACTTAAGACATTCAGTCCACTTTTATCTGTTTCTGTATTCTCATGACACCGCAGTGATAGGATGTATCACTGGCCGGCACAGAGCGACTTACAGGAGGGAGTTAGCCTGTCTGGTGACATTGTGTAGAAACAACAACCTTATCCTCAACACGGACTACACTAAGAAGACATGAGGAAAGAAAGTCTGTTACTATTGTACAATTTTTACACATCCAAGTCCAAATTCATGCAGCAGTTTCCATAGTGTAGTGGTTATCACTTCACTGAGACACAGAAGTTACCCCGGTTCAAAAAATGCAATTCACATTTCTGACATGGTACATGAATGCAATGGGTGCTTCACACATTTGTCAAGAAACCATGCAGGAGACAAGTGTCTAAACAAATGATCAGTTCTCTGGTGGTCTAGTGACTAGGATTCGGCGCCTTCACCGCCGGGGCCGGGGTTAGATTCCCGGTCAGGGAAAGCTATCCATTCCGTTCTCATAGCAGGCAATTTCTATAAAACTTATGTGACTTCCATGTTTTATGCTCATGATATACAAAGCATTATCGTTGACATTTTCCATAAAGGCAACGTGGACATTGCTCCAATTTGGCCAACAAAGGTTGCCTGAGATTCCCAGCTTTCCTCTTTCTTGTTCTCTTCGAGTTCCACGGCACGACACCTTTCCAATTCACCCCACACCCGAGCCGAGTCACTGACGGCATCCAGATCTTGTTGGTTGAATTGCACAGGCAGGAGAGAGCAGACTAACAAATGACACATCATCTGCACTCCTCCACACTAACATGCTGTAGAACATCCTCATGGCCTCATTTGTTCATGGATACCTTGCAACGTTCCGTTTCTCAGATCTTGGGCGATTTAGGCAGGACCGAAACGCCACACTTCTTTGGAGCCGGACAGAAGGTATTTGTTTAGTTGTGTGAGGCATTTTCCCTGCGGCTTTAGCAGAGGGCCAACCTGTTGCGGTGATGGCTGTCAGTCAGGGCTTTTCCAGGATGGAAGAAATTTGCCTTGATTTTAATCTCTTCGTTGCAGGTTTTCGGTCAAACAGAGCGAGACGAGGGTCAGTTTCTTGTTTGAACTTTTCCTCTGACGTCAGATAATACGGAGGATCAATGCCTAACAGCAGATAGAGATTGTAGGTTCTAATTGATTTCAAACACCCAGTTAGAGCCTCGCAGGCAGGGTTTAGGCCAGGATTGATTTCGGCAAGATGACTCAACGTAATTGCAACCTGACATGAGGCACTTTTGGCTGTTTTGATTCATAAGGCGAGTTCAGTTGCACGGATAGTGGCAGAATATGTTCCCCGGCTGGTATTGTAGAGTTTCTTAGGATGCTGTTTCCAAATCCAACCTTAGCTTTAACTTTCTCAATATGATATTTGAAGGTGACCAACATATACTGTCTGTGGTTGTATTCAAGCTGTTTTCCGTACCATCTGACTTCAGGCTAACCATTGGTGTATGTGTATATGTGTAATTAAACTGTTGTCAGTGTTTGCTCATCGGTGGTTAGATGTGTTGTAGTAAATAAGACCATATAGGGCTTCGCCTAAGGACTTTTCTAATTCTACCAAGGTTGATTTTTCTAATGCTATGTCGAGGTCGTCAGCTGCTGCATCCCTAACCTTTTACTTGATGCATTGACTCTGACAAACGATTTTCCCTTTTTGAAGACTTGCTTTTGCGTCCTAATTTAGAAGGGTGGAACAAACATTAGTAAAATACTGTGTTTGATTTCTATAGGGCTGTGCAGCAACGCCGAGCCCACACATCACAACATTCTGAGAATGATACTTTGGTCACTTCTCAAATTTCAACAAGATGGTAATTGAAGAAAATTAGAGGTTCCTGAACCATCTCCCCGTCAGGGAATCGAACCCTGATCTTCCGCGTGACAGGCGGAGATACTGTCCACTATACTAACAAGGACTGCGTAACATGGTGTTTTCCAGGGGACAAGCAAACATCCTTGGCTTTTGCCTGCCACACCGCAACCAAAGTGTTGCCATGTCATATTTCTGCTATCTCATAATGCCGACAATTTGATCCTCGGAAAGCTGGGAATCAGGGTAGTGTGGCCGAGCGGTCTAAGGCGCTGGATTAAGGCTCCAGTCTCTCCGGAGGCGTGGGTTCAAATCCCACCACTGCCATCTTTTGCTAGTAACGCATTTGATTCTTCCCTGACTGAGGCAATAAGACTCTTGGCCTCATTTGGAAAGCTTTCAAAAATAGGGCCCAATTGTTAGCTTTGGAGTTTTCCATGGCAGGTATGCAATGAGAAAAAAACACAACCAGCACAGTTTTAAGGCCCGCCAGCAGCCTCTGGAAAAGCTAAAAGGTGGACGTGGTTGTGTGTTTATCAAAATGTCGTTTGAACATCACCGACCCTACTTAAGACATTCAGTCCACTTTTATCTGTTTCTGTATTCTGATGACACCGCAGTGATAGGATGTAACAGTGGCCGGCACAGAGCGACTTACAGGAGGGAGTTAGCCTGTCTGGTGACATTGTGTAGAAACAACAACCTTATCCTCAACACGGACTACACTAAGAAGACATGAGGAAAGAAAGTCTGTTCGTTATTGTTACTATTGTACAATTTTTACACATCCAAGTCCAAATTCATGCAGCAGTTTCCATAGTGTAGTGGTTATCACTTCACTGAGACACAGAAGTTACCCCGGTTCAAAAAATACAATTCACATTTCTGACATGGTACATGAATGCAATGGGTGCTTCAAACATTTGTCAAGAAACCATGCAGGAGACAAGTGTCTAAACTAATGATCAGTTCCCTGGTGGTCTAGTGGCTAGGATTCGGCGCTTTCACCGCCGCGGCCCGGGTTCGATTCCCGGTCAGGGAAAGCTATCCATTCCGTTGTCATAGCAGGCAATTTCTATAAAACTTATGTGACTTCCATGTTTTATGCTCATGATATACAAAGCATTATCGTTGACATTTTCCATAAAGGCAATGTGGACATTGCTCCAATTTGGCCAAAAAAAGGTGCCTGAGATTCCCAGCTTTCCTCTTTCTTGTTCTCTTCGAGTTCCACGGCACGACACCTTTCCAGTTCACCCCACACCCGAGCCGAGTCACTGACGGCATCCAGATCTTGTTGGTTGAATTGCACAGGCAGGAGAGAGCAGACTAACAAATGACACATCATCTGCACTCCTCCACACTAACATGCTGTAGAACATCCTCATAGCCTCATTTGTTCACGGATACCTTGCAACGTTCCGTTTCTCAGATCTTGGGCAATTTAGGCAGGACCAAAACGCCACACTTCTTTGGAGCCGGGCAGAAGATATTTGTTTAGTTGTGTGAGGCATTTTCCCTGCGGCTTTAGCAGAGGGCCAACCTGTTGCGGTGATGGCTGTCAGTCAGGGCTTTTCCAGGATGAAGGAAATTTGCCTTGATTTTAATCTCTTCGTTGCAGGTTCTCGGTCAAACAGAGCGAGACGAGGGTCAGTTTCTTGTTTGAACTTTTCCTCTGACGTCAGATAATACGGAGGATCAATGCCTAGCAGCAGATAGAGATTGTAGGTTCTAATTGATTTCAAACACCCAGTTAGAGCCTCGCAGGCAGTGTTTAGGCCAGGATTGATTTCGGCAAGAATACTCAACGTAATTGCAACCTGACATGAGGCACTTTTGGCTGTTTTGATTCATAAGGCGAGTTCAGTTGCTCGGATAGTGGCAGAATATGTTCCCCGGCTGGTATTGTACAGTTTTTTAGGATGCTGTTTCCAAATCCAACCTTAGCTTTAACTTTCTCAATATGATATTTTGAAAGTGACACACATAGACTGTCTGTGGTTGTATTCAAGCTGTTTTCCGTACCATCTGACTTTAGGGTAACCATTGGTGTATGTGTATATGTGTAATTAAACTGTTGTCAGTGTTTGCTCATCGGTGGGTAGATGTGTTGTAGCAAATAAGACCATATAGGGCTTCGCCTAAGGACTTTTCTAATTCTACCAAGGTTGATTTTTCTAATGCTATGTCGAGGTCGTCAGCTGCTGCATCCCTAACCTTTTTGTTAAGATTGTATATACCCACGCTCTTACTCAGTGACTGTGTTATAGAGGTAGGATGTTGTAGCGCATGTTATCCCCTTGAGGGCGCTCTGGAACTGTGTAGTGTTTAACACAGAAGCAGTTGTGTGTTCAACAGAAGAAGAGAATAAAAGTCTCCTCGGTGAGAGGACGTTGATGTTCAAGACTCGTTGAAAGTGTCGTTCATGTGCACGCATAAAGAACTCTGTTAAGCTCAAACACCTTAACAGGTTATGGCCCCAGCAACCCAAATAACGCCAGGAACTGCAGCAACCCCAGGAACCGCAGTAATTCCAGGAACCGCAGTGATTCCAACCAACTCAAGCAAACAAGGCAAGGTAGCGTTGAGTCGACGCACGGACACAGAAGCCAAGGAAGTTTGCAGGTGTGGACTTGAGCTAACAGAGGAGAACTACTTGACCAAGGATAAAGGTAATGCAAACGTGAAGTATTACACGGAGCATTAAAGGGACTTTAGCCAATGAAGTAGCGTGTACTCTCGAAGAAGAAGTAACCGCGGCAAAGTTTGAGCTAATTAGCATAGCACAGTGCTAAAGTGCGGAGCTTAAACAAAAATGGCGACTCGTAATACTGGAGCAGTATCCCCGCAACTGTACTTCGATGGATCCGAAAGCAAGTATGACCTTTGGGAAGCAAGGTTTTTGGGACACTTACATATTTTAAAGTTGAAAGACACTGTTCTAAATGAACCAGTTGGAGAAGAGCAAGCAGCAGCGGACAGAATAAAGAATCCAGACTGCTATGCAGAGCTCATAAGGTTGATCGATGATAAAAGCCTGTCTTTAATTAGACATGATGCTACATACGATGGAAGGAAAGCACTGAAAATGCTGAGGGAGCACTACTCAGGAAAAAGCAAGCCACGAATAATCAACCTGTACACGTCCTTGACAAAACTACGGAAAGCAGATAGAGAGTCGACTACGCACTACATTATCAGAGAAGAAAACCTGATTACAGCACTTCGTGATGCCGGTGAGACTCTCAGTGATAGTCTGATCATAGCCATGATTCTTGGAGGACTTCCTGACGCTTACAAGCCATTAGCTGTACATGTAACACAAAACGAAGACAATGTGACATTTACAGATTTCAAAAGGAGATTACGTATTTACGAAGAGTCAGAGAAAATTAGTACTGCTGAGCCAACAGACAATGTGATGAAAATGTTCACAAAACAGGATAGAAATATCCAGAAGACGTACACCAGCAGCACTCAAAGTAGAAGTGGAGATGAAGATCTGACATGTTTCAAATGTGGATTAAAAGGACACAGAGCAAGAAATTGTATCCGAAAAGTGTGGTGCAACTTTTGTAAGAGCAACACACACCAAGAAACCATATGCAAAAAGAAAGATAAACGAGACAATGTCAAAAAGGTTACTGATGAACATTCCAGTGATTACCTCTTCAAAGCAGCACAAGAAGAAAGTGAGTCAGCACCCAAAATAAAGATGAAAGGCATTATGGTGGATGCAGGAGCGACATCCCACATTGTAAATGATGTGAATAACTTTACAAGCTTTGACAACACTTTTCAGCTAGAGACTCATTCAGTGGAACTAGCTGATGGGACAAGATGCAGTGGAATGGCCCAAGGAAGAGGAACAGCTACGATACATCTAATGGATAGCAATGGGCGACAGCACAGGGCACAACTACAAAACGCTCTGTACATGCCCTCCTATCCCCACAACATCTTTTCAGTGGCGAGAGCAGCCGACGGAGGAGCAACCATAACTTTCAAGAAAGGACAGAGCCACATGATCACTAAAGATGGTAACAGATTTAAAATACACGAACATGAGAAGCTGTATTATCTACCAACTGTTGATGCGAATGAAGATCAGTGTAAAGTTTGTCATGACGTACAAACATGGCACGAGATTCTAGGACACTGCAACTATGACGATGTAATCAAACTCCAAACTGTGGTCAAAGGTATGGTAATTAAGGGAAATGTTAAGCCGGATCAGATGTGTGACATATGTACAAAAGGCAAGTTTACCCAAACGAGAAATAGGGAGCTAGATGCTAAAGCAAATAAACCCCTGGAGTTAATCCATACAGACCTAGCAGGACCAATGAAAACTGAGAGCATAGAAGGACACAAATACGCACAATGTTTCACAGATGACTATTCAGGTGCTGTATTAGTGTATTTCCTTAAGTCAAAAAGTGATACAGTTACTGCAACAGAAAAGTTCTTAGCAGATGTAGCACCCTTTGGAGATGTAAAGTGTATACGTTCAGACAACGGCACTGAGTTTACAGAGAGTTCCAAATGTTACTAACAAAGAACAAAATAAGACATGAGACGTCAGCGCCTTATTCGCCACACCAAAATGGCACAGCAGAGAGAGGATGGCGAACACTGTTTGAAATGGCTAGATGCTTACTGATAGAAAGCAAACTACCAAACTATTTGTGGAACTATGCCATTCAAACAGCAGCTCATGTTAGAAACAGGTGTTACAATAGACGGATAAAGAAAACAGCATATGAGTTACTTTCAGGAAAAGCACCAAATGTGTCACAAATGCAAAAATTTGGGTCTACATGTTTTAGTTACAAACAAGAAAAAGGAAAACTAGACTCCAAAAGTGAACAGGGCATTTTCATAGGATATGATAAAAACAGTCCAGCATTCCTTGTATATTATCCAGGAATGGAAAAAGTCCAAAAGATCAGATTGGTGAAATTCGCAACCAAAACAAGTGTAGAGAGAGAGACACAAACTTTAGAGCCATACGCAGGACATGACATTGGAAACAGAGACAATGCAGTCTGTGACAGTGACCAGAAGGATGAGGACAGAGTTCAACCTGAAAACAAAACTGAGGATTTAAATGAGCAGGAAGATGTGGAACAGTCAGCGGCAAATGCCGAAACAGAAATCAGAAAGAATCCATTCAGAGTAAAACAAAAGCCATCTTATTTACAAGATTATGAGACTGATGATTCATTGGACAGATTACAAACATGCGTTGATTTCTGTTATCGAGCAGTTTGTGACATTCCAGAAACTTATCAGGAAGCCGTGTTATCATCCGAGTCAATGCACTGGAAAAACGCCATGAATGAGGAGATGAAATCACTAGTGGAAAATGACACATTCCAGTTGACTGACTTACCACCAGGTAAGCGAGCTTTAAAAGCTAAGTGGGTTTATGCACTCAAAACAGGCATAGATGGATCTAATAAATTTAAGGCAAGATTTGTTGCTAAAGGATACGACCAGAGAGCAGGAACTGATTACGAAGAGACGTTTTCACCGACAGCTGACATGTTAAGTGTAAGAATTCTCATGCAGAAGGCGGCACAGGAGGACTTAATCTTACATCAGATGGACGTGAAGACCGCGTATCTACACGCACCCATCGACTGCGAAATCTATTTAGAACAACCACAAGGTTACGAGAAAAACTCTAACACTGGTGAAAAACTGGTATGTAAACTAAACAAATCATTGTATGGACTCAAACAGTCGGGCAGAAACTGGAATACAGTGCTACACACTCATTTATGTGAAAATGACTTTGTGCAAAATGATGCAGATCATTGTGTATATACAAGAGAAAAATATGGTCAAAAGGTAATTCTTATTATTTGGGTAGATGACCTTATTTTAGCTACCTCAAGTGAAAAATCAATGCAGGATGTAAAAAGAATGTTAACTCAGAGATTCAAAATGAAGGATTTGGGAACCCTAAAACATTTCTTAGGAATAGACTTTGAACAAACACATGGACTAGTCAAAATGTCACAAGACAGATATCTGAAAAAGGTTTTACAAAGGTTTGATATGGAAAATTGTAAACCAAGAGAAACTCCTTGTGAACCAAAACTTGATTATGCAGAAAATGTTGAAAAGTTGAAACAACCAAGACAGTGAGCTAATAGCGAGTGGGGGTGTTAAGATTGTATATATCCACGCTCTTACTCAGTGACTGTGTTATAGAGGTAGGATGTTGTAGCGCATGTTATCCCCTTGAGGGCGCTCTGGAACTGTGTAGTGTTTAACACAGAAGCAGTTGTGTGTTCAACAGAAGAAGAGAATAAAAGTCTCCTCGGTGAGAGGACGTTGATGTTCAAGACTCGTTGAAAGTGTCGTTCATGTGCACGCATAAAGAACTCTGTTAAGCTCAAACACCTTAACACTTTTATTTGACGCATTGACTCTGACAAACGATTTTCCCTTTTTGAAGACTTGCTTTTGCGTCCTAATTTAGAAGGGTGGAACAAACATTAGTAAAATACTGTGTTTGATTTCTATAGGGCTGTGCAGCAACGCCGGTCCACACATCACAACATTCGGAGAATGATACTTTGGTCACTTCTCAAATTTCAACAAGATGGTAGTTGAAGAAAATTAGAGGTACCTGAACCATCTCCCCGTCAGGGAATCGAACCCTGGTCTTCCGCGTGACAGGCGGAGATACTGTCCACTATACTAACGAGGACTGCGTAACATGGTGTTTTCCAGGGGACAAGCAAACATCCTTGGCTTTTGCCTGCCACACCACAACCAAAGTGTTGCCATGTCATATTTCTGCTATCTCATAATGCCGACAATTTGATCCTCGGAAAGCTGGGCGTAAGGGTAGTGTGGCCGAGCGGTCTAAGGCGCTGGATTAAGGCTCCAGTCTCTCGGGAGGTGTGGGTTCAAATCCCACCACTGCCATCTTTTGCTGGTAACGCATTTGTATCTTCCCTGACTGAGGCAATAAGACTCTTGGCCTCATTTGGAAAGCTTTCAAAATAGGGCCCAAACGTTAGCTTTGGAGTTTTCCGTGCCAGGTATGCAATGAGAAAAAAACACAACCAGCACAGTTTTAAGGCCCGCCAGCAGCCTCTGGAAAAGCTAAAAGGTGGACGTGGTTGTGTGTTTATCAACATGTCGTTTGAAGATCACCGCCCCTACTTAAGACATTCAGTCCACTTTTATCTGTTTCTGTATTCTCATGACACCGCAGTGATAGGATGTATCACTGGCCGGCACAGAGCAACTTACAGGAGGGAGTTAGCCTGTCTGGTGACATTTTGTAGAAACAACAACCTTATCCTCAACACGGACTACACTAAGAAGACATGAGGAAAGAAAGTCTGTTCGTTATTGTTACTATTGTACAATTTTTACACATCCAAGTCCAAATTCATGCAGCAGTTTCCATAGTGTAGTGGTTATCACTTCACTGAGACACAGAAGTTACCCCGGTTCAAAAAATACAATTCACATTTCTGACATGGTACATGAATGTACGGAGCCCCTAAAGGGACATGGGGATTTTTTTTTTTTTTTAAGGGACATGGGGATTTTTTTTTTTTTTTAGACATGTATCTCGTGCGCACGAGAAACTATCTCGTGGCCACGAGAAAGTTTCTCATGGCCACGAGAAACTTTTTATTAAAAAAAATTAAAAAAAATGTTTTTAAATAAAAACTATCTCGTGGCCACGAGAAAGTTTCTCGTGCGCACGAGAAAGCATTGGATGCGTGCACGTGGTTTGAGGTGTGTTTTAAAATGGCAGTTTAGGAGTTTATGCGGCTCTATTTCCAACAAAGACGTTCCCTCGCCCATAATCTCCCGTTGCTCAGCAGTTTTGATACCTGTTATTAAACAAAGATGGCTGCTGTAGATTTATTCATGTTCCTTCAAATGCGGAATATACCTGAAAGTGTCATCAACAAACTAAAAGAAGACAAGGTGAGGAAACTTATTAACTTTTATATAAAGTAAGAAATAGCCTACTTTTAATGTTGCTATTTTACTGTAGGAAATACCATTTAGCAAACGTTTTGCTTTTTACAGATCGACACCAATGTCATAGGCATTATGACAGATAAGGAGTTAAGCAAGTATATCGAAAGATATGGGGATCGACTTGCGCTCAGAGCATTTTGCCGTCAAAGAACTGTGACAAACGAAGAGTCGGGTGGAGCCGAGACAGTGAAGTCCTCCCTCATGCAGAAATTAAGAGACAGGTTAAGAACTCCTAATACTGTACAAGGCACCGCTACTGGCCAAAAAAATGCAGCCAAAATCACCCGGCGGGTTGAAATGGGATGGCTCCACTTTGAGAGTGGAATGTATCACCAGGTTAGAACGAGAAAAGGAGGAGGAACACGGAATCTGTCGGTCCAGAAATCAGTGACTATGGGTGAACTGTTGGAGACAGGCAAATGCTTGTTTTTTGCAAATGGGCATTCATCAAAAGGACTGATAGAAGACTTCGAGTTTGACATTTGTGATTACAGTCACAGTCCTGTGCCCCGTGAAGTCACGGTGGGCCAGCTGTACGAACAGACTAAACTAAAAATGCTACGCGTCTACACAGCCACCAAGTCTAACAACATTCTACTTCTCTCTGATGAATCATCGGACATGGAGCCAACACAGAAAACGCCGCTGAAGGTAATTATCCTCTGCCACATTTGTGATATCAATACATAGATTACTGTAGGTATTCCATTTATATTGATTGCATGCGTCGCCAGGCTCTGCTTTTTATCCACAGACTTATCAGATTTAATGTTTTATTATCTCTAGCAGGGGTGTCAAAAGTGTGCCCCGCAGGCCATTTGCGGCCCACAGCTAATGTTTTAAAGGCCCACGTCACATTCTAAAAATACTAATAAAATAAACAAAAAATAACAAAAGTGGAATGAAAAAGTTTAGAGGTGAAATGTAATTTAGAAAAAGGTGCACTGTTGACTAATAAAACAAAGCTGTTTTTTCTTTAAAACTGTCATTGCTCAAAACATAATATTGAATGAAAATGTATGTTTTTATGAATTATTGAACTATCCTAGGCAGCTGAGATAGGCTCCAGCACCCCCTGTGATCCGGAAAGGGACAAGCAGTAGAAAATGGATGGATGGATGGATGTTTGTTTGCCACAAAAAAACATAGTTTTGTTTGACAAAAAGGGTATAAAACAAACAAACGAAAATGTATGTATGCCCTGGCACACCATTATCATCATTTCATGACCCAAGCAAAAAAGTGTTTACACTTTTATACTGAAATAAATACACCTACCACTTATTAAATAATAATACAGAAACAAATTAAGTTAGAATCCATGAAGGAAAGAAGAATGTGAATGAATGTTTATAACTGAAGACATTTACATATGCATTAAAATGTGTTTTCTTTTGTATTATTTGTTTAATGGATTAAGTAACGTCGATAACAACCTTTTTCCAAAACACAGTACAGAATGTGAGATATAACAGGATAATGCATACATTTATCATTTGTTTTAAAAAGCTTACAAAAAAGTGGAACCCCCAAAATTTAGTGTGGGGCCCCATTTTGAAAATTCCTAGCGCCAATACTGATTATGGTTGTGTACCACACCTGTCTTATATGACGGATATGATGTTGATATTCACGTTTGCTTTCTTACCTGTGGTCTTATTCAATGTGATCTGTACTTTCACAGATGTCTTTTTTTTTTTAGGATAAATCTAGTGTCTTATTTCTATGTCAAGTCTGTATAAGCTCACAATGTGCTGCTCACAATTTGCTGCTCACCGTTTTATAGGCTAGGTCTAGGACAATGAAGACACGATCCTTGAGGAACAAGACCAGGAGACTCAATGAAGTGGATCATCCAGAGAGCTCCTCTGATTTAGATCTATCTCCAAGTGGCTCAATGCAGCAAAACCATGAACAAGTAAGCACTCGTATTGCATTTTTATGGAACCAGTCTTTGCTAAACAGTACTGAACTTGTGTTGTCTGAAGATTTTATTGTACCAAAATGTTCAGTATTCATTAAAATTCAAACATATTTTTATAGTTATAGTTTCCTGTAGTGTCATTTAAATTAAATCTGCATGACACAGGAGCTATGTCTATTATAAATCACAGGTGAAATATATGAGGGCACAGAAATGGCCTTTAAGAAACCATAATTTATAGTTTTAGTTTTAAATCTGCAGTTAAGATGGAAGTCTGTGAATGCTTTAAATGTTATCCTACATTAATTAAAAATGCATACACCAAATAATTTACTCAGGTGCAGAGTGTTATAGTCACATGAATATATATAGCAGCTTCCATCCATCCATCCATTTTCTACCGCTTGTCCCTTTTGGGATAGCGGGGGTTGCTGGTGCCTATCAGCTGCATTTGGGCGGAAGGTGGGGTACACCCTGGACAAGTTGCCACCTCATCACAGATAGACAGACAACATTCACATTCACACACTAGGGCCAATTTAGTGTTGCCAATCAACCTATCCCCAGGTGCATGTCTTTGGAAGTGAGAGGAAGCCGGAGTACCCGGCAGCTTGGATGAGATTATTCAAACTATAGATAATATGATAGGTTGATTGGCAACCCTAAATGGTCCCTAGTGTGTGAATGTGAGTGTGAATGTTGTCTGTCTATCTGTGTTGGCCCTGCGATGAGGTGGTGACTTATCCAGGGTGTACTCTGCCTTCCGCCCAATTGTAGCTGAGTAGGCACCAGCGCCCCCCGCCACCCTAAAGGGAATAAGCGGTAGAAAATGGATAGATGGATGGATAATACATTTGTTTGTTTTCTTGTTTTTTATATGAAATGATCAATAGAGAAGAGAGACAATCAGCCAGTCAAGATCAGCAACTCCTGAGATGGGTAACACAGAGCTCCTGCATACACAACCTACTGAGGATGTTGGCAGTCATACTCAGCAGTCAACAAGAAGGCATGGATCTGAAGATGACTGTTTAACGCCTGTGCCAAGTCAAGATGCAGACCAGTTGTTAAGTGATGTCTCAGATTCCCCTCTTAATCCTGCCATTCAACAATCTCTTGAGGACTCTGAAGTGAAGTTTGGACCCATTGTTGGTGATGATAGTGATTCTCAAGACACCACACTTCCCTGGAATCCACATGACTTGAGCAGCATGCAGGTACAATGTAGCACTAACGTCTTACAGTCCTGTAAAATTGTTACATTTTACATTTTTAAAATGTACAAAAACTGTAACATTACCATCCGAAGATCTTTCATCCTAAGCATATGTTTTTAGATTCATGTTTCATCCAACCATTCCAAAACTCATTTGTAATTTAATGCATCGTTGTATGAAATAGAAAAGCGGAAAATTTAAAACCACAACATTATCACCATTTTTGCATGCTATTTGATACATTGATTGTCAAAATCTTTGATTCTTTTCTGTTCACAAAAGGATTAATCAATCAATAATCACACTTAATTACCTTTTTAAAATATCTTGCAGCATTCCACATTCAATGATGGTCCTGTATCATCAAGCTGTCTTCCAGCATCACCAGATCCATTTGACAAAGAAATCCTTATTTTGAAATTAAGACGAGTAAACATAGTTGATGATGTCCTTAATGTCTTCATGGATCCAAAAGTACTGAATGCTCGTCTAAGAATGGAGTTTACAAATGAGAAAGCTATGGACAGTGATGGTGTGTCAAGAGAGGCGTACTCCGCATTCTGGGACCACTTCTTGGACCAGTGTGAGGGGGAAGATGAACGAGTACCCAGGCTACGACCAGACTATTCTGAGAAGAAATGGCAAGCGCTCGGAAGAGTGTGGTTGAAAGGATACCTGGACCACAAAATCCTACCAATCAGACTGTCACCAGCCTTTGTTCTTGCCTGTTGTAAAGGAGTTAGCTCAGTGGATGAAGAACTATTAATGATGTCATTTGCCAGATTTCTTTCAGAAAATGAGCGTGTGTCGCTTGAAAAAGCACTACAGGGTACCATTGATGAAACTGTTGAGGAGGACTTACTTGATGTCTTCTCCAGAATGGGATCTCACTGCCTGCCCCCTAAAAATAATTTACGGGCTGCTATTTTAACAATGGCCCACAAAGCTCTTCTTCAAGAGCCAAAGTTTATAATTGACTGTTTCCACTCCAGTGTTCATAATGCTATGCCAACGCTCATAACCACAGACAACATAATGGAGATATATGAATCTAAGAGGCCAACTAACAAGAAAGTGGCCCAGATGATAAAACCATCACTTGAAAGCCTAAATCCACAAGAGCAGACTGCTCTTAACCACCTGCTACGGTATGTGAGAAGCATCGACCAAAGAAAATTGGAGATTTTCTTACGCTTCTGCACAGGATCTACTGTGCTGTGCAAAGACACAATTGAAGTCATTTTTAACACATTGTGTGGTTTAAGTCGCAGGCCTGTAGCACACACATGTGGAGCAGTTCTTGAGTTACCATGCACTTACATCACATACCCTGAGTTTCGCAAAGAATTTGATAATGTCTTGTCTGGTGACTGCTTCACAATGGATATTATGTAGTGAATGGAAAGCACATCTATCTTCTACACTGAGTTTTGCATTTGTCTGATGCAAAACTGTTTCTACAGATTTTCATTTATTGTTCTTATTAAAACAGAGACCGTTTACATTTTTAAAATTGTTTTATTTTCTTATTTTTTTCTGTAAATTGTTAGTACATTGAGATTCAGTTTTTTTTCCACAAGACAGTTTAATAATTTTGATAAGTCAGCAGGGTCTGTTCTCATAGGTAAATGTCCCTTTTTGTACAATTATTACATTTTCATGTGCATCTTTTATACAATTGTTATTCTGAATAATGTTCAGAATTTATGTCATCATTCAACAAACAAGTTCATGTTCAATGCAAGTACAATACATTTCTAATGGTTGTTCAGTTCTGTTCATTTCCTCTTTCATGTCCTGCCTTGTTTCTCTTTGCAGTCAGTGTGCATATAGTGACATATCAATCCTATTTGCACCTCAGTTTTGCTGCAAAATGTTCTTAATGTTTGTGGCATAGCACTGTTCAAGTGTAGTCAGTGTGGACATGTTGTAGCTCTGAATAATCTGAATAAAAATCCATCTCAAATTAGAGAGTTGATGTTATCTCATTCCTCAAGTGAAGGTACAAATCCAATGCCTGATAAGCATCAGCTGGAAGATGCAGCTGTGACTCTGCCATCAGAATGTTGCAGATGTTGTAGATGTCTGTGTCACATGGCACTGCTGGTCGAAATGTGCAGTTACTCTGACACAACTGTACATCAGCTCTGTCCACTGGGGAAATGCAATCACAAGTTGTGTAGAGTTCTGGGAACATGTACATGATTCAGGGGCGACCACTGGGCACCCTGTCATTCTTTGATGGTCTGATGACATGTGCATCCCACACATTGATGGTCTCGTCTAATTCATCCTGGAAAAACAGTACAGAGAGAAAGAAAAGTACATTAATATGCAATTTGTTATTATCATCATGTGCTCTTTAATTTAGTTATGAGATTACTTCAAATAAATTATGTTAAATCTTGAGGTTTTTGATGACGTTAGGAGAAAATGAGTGGAAAAGGCCAAATATAAATATATAAATTAATAAACATAAATGAATAAAAACAGTTTGCTGCCCACTATGCTTGTACGGGGGGGGGGGGGGGGGGGTTATTAGGGCTACCAAACCCCCCGACACTGATGATGAATTAATAGGGTATTGTAGGACACCAATAACAGTAATTAAGAAGACACATAGACATGAGACACAAGTGCTAATATTCACACCCACTGTCTGCTCATGGAAGGATGTTAAAAGACAAAAACGAAAATGTAATTCAGTAGTTTTTCCATTAGATGGCACTGTTGTACTGTTGATTCATTCCATCTCTGCAGCCCGCTTGTAAAAAAGAGATGCACTTGCTATATTACATGTGTGTGCATGCCAGTCAATAAAAACATCAGAAAATAGATAAAACAATGCATTGTCGCTTACCTGAATGAAGCTCATAAAGCAGAACTGAATTAGACCTCGGTCCAAGTATGTGCCACCGAACAAACCACGGTCCTTCAGGTCAGTGAACATAGAGATATAGAACTCCATTGATTCTCTTCTGAGGAAAGCCCACCAACTCTCTAAGCGCTGATTTGCTGTGCTTGCCCCTTCGATGTAGCTGTCAATACCAGAACCGTCATCAATGTTGCGACGGAGAAAACGCTGAAAGTCTCTGACTTTAACATTTTCAGTGCCCCGATCGCCTCTGACAATCCTCGGACAACCACCAAATTTCTTCACTGCCTCCATATAGTAGCCTCCAATGATTTTTGGGTCACTGCTGGTCGTAAATGCATTCATCCAGATAATTTTCCGGGAGAATCCGTCAATACAGCCGTTTATACAGATACCAAATGGTTTCAGTTTGTCATAAGAGTCAAAGTGCCAAATATAATTGGGCCCTTTTGCGAAATAGTTGCGACGATGGAGCCGTCTCCTTGCTCTGAGTTCAACACCCCTCGGGTCAAGTTCTTTAAGAATTAAGCGTACTTCTTCTTTCTTTACGTGTAATCCATCCTCCTTGCATTTAGTGTACATCCACCTATATCCACACAGCAGGCCACTTGTTTGTAACTGCTGCTGAATGAAATCTACCACGCGATCCAAAGAGGTGTATCCTTTGCGCCGAAACAGACTACATGCCTTCATAATTCGTTTTAAATGTCTTTCAGACACAATATACCGATGACGACTTGCAAGCAAAGCAGCAATGTCCTTACAATGAAGTCCGAGTTGGAAATACAGCCGAATTAACTCCTGAACTGCCATTTTAACACACACCTCAAACCACACGCACGCATCCAATGCTTTCTCGTGCGCACGAGAAACTATCTCGTGCGCACGAGAAACTATCTCGTGGCCACGAGAAACTATCTCGTGGCCACGAGAAACTATCTCGTGCGCACGAGAAACTTTTTATTCCAAAAAAAAAAAAAAAAGAAGTTTTTATTTTTTTTATAGAAAGTTTCTCGTGGCCACGAGAAACTTTCTCGTGGCCACGAGATAGTTTCTCGTGCGCACGAGATACATGTCTAAAAAAAAAAAAATCCCCATGTCCCTTTAGGGGCTCCGTATGAATGCAACGGGTGCTTCACACATTTGTCAAGAAACCATGCAGGAGACAAGTGTCTGAACAAAGGATAAATTCCCTGGTGGTCTAGTGGCTAGGATTCGGCGCTTTCACCGCCGCGGCCCGGGCTCGATTCTCGGTCAGGGAAAGCTATCCATTCCGTTCTCCTACCAGGCAATTTCTATAAAACTTATGTGACTTCCATGTTTTATGCTCATGATATACAAAGCATTATCGTTGACATTTTCCATAAAGGCAATGTGGACATTGCTCCAATTTGGCCAAACAAAGGTTCCTGAGATTCCCAGCTTTCCTCTTTCTTGTTCTCTTCGAGTTCCACGGCACGACACCTTTCCAGTTCACCCCACACCCGAGCCGAGTCACTGACGGCATCCAGATCTTGTTGGTTGGATTGCACAGGCAGGAGAGAGCAGACTAACAAATGACACATCATCTGCACTCCTCCACACTAACATGCTGTAGAACATCCTCATAGCCTCGTTTGTTCATGGATACCTTGCAACGTTCCGTTTCTCAGATCTTGGGCGATTTAGGCAGGACCAAAACGCCACACTCCTTTGGAGCCGGGCAGAAGAGATGTGTTTATTTGTGTGAGGCATTTTTTCTGCGGCTTTAGCAGAGGGCCAACCTGTTGCGGTGATGGCTGTCAGTCGGGGGTTGTCCAGGATGGAGGAAATTTGCCTTGATTTTAATCTCTTCGTTGCAGGTTCTCGGTCAAACAGAGCGAGACGAGGGTCAGTTTCTTGTTTGAACTTTTCCTCTGACGTCAGTTAATACGGAGGATCAATGCCTAACAGCAGATAGAGATTGTAGGTTCTAATTGATTTCAAACACCCAGTTAGAGCCTCGCAGGCAGTGTTTAGGCCAGGATTGATTTCGGCAAGATGACTCAACGTGATTGCAACATGACATGAGGCACTTTTGGCTGTTTTGATTCATAGGGCGAGTTCAGTTGCTCGGAGAGTGGCAGAATATGTTCCCCGGCTGCTATTGTACAGTTTTTAAGGATGCTGTTTCCAAATCCAACCTTAGCTTTAACTTTCTCAATATGATATATGAAGGTGACCAACATAGACTGTCTGTGGTTGTATTCAAGCTGTTTTCCGTACCATCCGACTTTAGGCTAACCATTGGTGTATGTGTATATGTGTAATTAAACTGTTGTCAGTGTTTGCTCATCGGTGGTTAGTAGGGGTGTGCGTATCGATCCTGTGGTATCGATATATCGATACTCACACGCTACTCATTTGGCATCACTTTTTTGAAAAAAGTATCGATATAAATCAAAAAACGGCGTGTGGGGGGTGCAAGCATCACTTTCAGATGTTTTTGATTACTTACTTAACTTACTATGTGCTGGGACACCCCTGTACCTGGCAGAGTATAGAGCTGGCCCAGTCACGTCACAGGAGACAGCGAATGAGCGTCGTCAACGTGCAACACACACACAGCCAGCCGACAGCGATGCAGCCAGGCCAGGAGGTCAGCGCGGCCACAGTTGCGTGAGGCGGAGGAATGGAAAAGCCAGAGACGCGATAATGGGAGACAAGAAACGAAGAGTGATCTGGTGTTATTTTTCACCAGTAGACAAAGCCACGGCATGGTGCGAACTGTGTGACAAACAAGTGCCACACAGCAGCAACACCAGCAATTTATTTAAACATATAAAGAGCTGGTAAAAAGACAGGCTCACGCTGCTGTGAAAGACCCTGCACCGCCACCCGCAGCCCGGCAGAAGACCCTGCACGAAAGTCTGCAAAAAAGCCAAGTGTATCCAGGTAGCCTAGTTAGTGTCCGACCTTTGACAGTGTAGTGATAAAGTCTATAAATATTCCGATCACAATCTACTAATAACATACACTTCAGGTGAAGGGGGAAATTATATCCAGTGTTGTCCAATTGTTGACTTAAAACAGGCATTGTTTTTTGTTATTTTTAGTAATGTTTACTGAATATTTTTTTTTTTAATGATTATCCTAAATTCAAATAATTTCCACACAGGGGAATTTACTGTTAGTTGAAAATTGCTTGATTATTTAAAACAAGATAAGAAAGAGATAACATTTGGAGATTCTTCATCTTTGCATTACAGTTTTATTTTTTTCCAAGAAAATCTTGAAATATATGATTGAATGTGATTTAGGTTTTAATCTGTAACATGATTTTTTCCATTTCGAAAACATTAGCCTATTTTATATTTCATTAATTGCTAATTATATCACAAACTTTAAAAAATAACTGCAGCTTCTTGCGATTCGGATTCGACAGTTAATTGGAAAGCCCTAATATCTCATTAAATCCTTAATATCTTTTATAACAAATACATTTTATCTTCCCTATTGTGACATGAAAATGTTATTCTTTTCAGATGAGTCTCATAGAGTACGTGAGATCACAACAAGCCTTGCCAAAATGATTGTGAAGGACTTGCAACCCATTTCAATAGTAGAGGACCAAGGTTTCCGGCATTTTATGAAGGTGGTAGATCCTCGATACCAAATCCCTAGTCGGAAATCCATGATGACAGGTGAAATTCCCAAACTGTACGAGCATGCACAAAAAACAGTAAAGGACTCTATGCAATCAGCAAGCAGTGTGGTTTTAACAACCGACATGTGGACTGCAAGAACCACTGAAGGTTATTTGACTCTGTCGGGACATTTTATTGACAAAGATTGGCAGATGCAGTCTTGCAACCTTGCAACAATCCATGTAGCTGTGCAGCACACAGCAGACGATATATCTGAACTCCTCAAAAAAACAACTGATGAATGGGGCATCACCAGTAAGGTTCATGCGGTTGTTACAGAAAATGGAGCCAATATGGTCTCTGCTGTGCGTAAAACTTGTTGGAAACATATTCCTTGTTTTTCTCACACACTCAACCTCATTCTGAAGGACTCCATTAAGGGTGACACAAGTCTTGAGTCCAGCTTTGAGAAATGCAGTGCCATTGTTTGGTTCTTCCATCACAGCACCAGAGCAATTGACAAGCTAAAAGAAGTACAAAATCAGTTGAATTTACCACAGCATAAACTAATCCAAGCAGTAGATACTAGATGGAACTCTGTGTTGTACATGATTGACAGACTGTATGAGCAACAACAAGCCATCACAACAACACTTTGTCTTCTCGGAAGAAACAACATGTGCCTATGTGATGAAGAATGGTCCCACATCAGGCAGGCCAGTGATGTCCTCAGGCCTTTTGAAGAGGCCACCAAGGAGGTTTCAGCAGAGCAGTATGTCACGATTTCCAAAGTCATACCTCTGGTCTGTCTTCTTCTCCAGAAAGTAACCACATCTGCTGACCAGGGTAACAGTCTGGCTTCACAACTTGCTGCACAATGCAAGCGAAGGTTCCAAAACATTGAACACAACCACACTCTTGCAGCCAGCACCTTTTTGGACATTCGCTTCAAAAACATTGTGTTCAGTGATTCTGCAAATGTGGATATGATTAAATCACGGATCATCACAGAAATGCAAGCCCTGGCCTGCGCCGAAACACAGTCAACAAGACATGAGGCCGACGCGACTGCATCAACTGTGACACAAGAGTCACCTGCTGAGTGCTCATCATCCAAGGGAATATGGCAGGAGTTTGACAGTCATGTTCTGGCTTTTCAGAGCAATCGCACAGCAAACACAGATGCGTATGTTGAAATGAGAAGATACATGGAGGAAAAGGTGATCCCAAGGATTGAGGACCCTTTGTTTGGTGGAAAAAAATGAAAACACATTCCCAATTCTGAACAAAGTTGCGAAAAAATACCTTGGAACTATTGCAACGTCTGTTCCAGCAGAGAGACTCTTCTCTAAGGCCGGAGAAAGAATCAGCCAGAGGCGTAATCGTATCAAAGCAGAAAACGAGAACATGTTACTTCAGTAAAGTGTGACGTGTGATGACATATCTCGAGAACACTAAAGGTGTGATGGTGTCAGACATTTTTGTAGATCGTTTTTCCAAGTTCATTTTCTCAGGGAACTGTCTTTCGTATGCAGGTTTATAGGTTAAGAAAATCCTAGTTTATTGTGATAAGGAAATTATTGACTTTGCTTCAGAGAAGTGTTATAAGTTTACTTCCACAAAGAAGTTTGAAACATAACATTGTTATAAATAATTTTTCAAAGCTTTTTCTACCAATACATTTTTTTGAGAAAAAAGAAAAGTGAAAATGTGTATATTTTTGTTTATATTTAATTTATTTTTCATATTTATGTTATTTATTTTAATTTTACTTTTATTTTATACTGACCATAATAAATGTGGTATAAATGGTCTGTATTTGTCTTGTGATTTGTCTTAAATAATAACAATAGTAATAATATTTTTGACTGACAAAAATTGCCAATAATAAATTAATGGTATCGGTATCAGTATCGGTATCGATGAAAATGTAAGAAAAAGTATCGGTATCGTATCGAATCCTAAAAGTGTGGTATCGCCCATCCCTAGTGGTTAGATGTGTTGTAGTAAATAAGACCATATAGGGCTTCGCCTAAGGACTTTTCTAATTCTACCAAAGTTGATTTTTCTAATGCTATGTCGAGGTCGTCAGCTGCTGCATCCCTAACCTTTTATTTGACGCATTGACTCTGACAAACGATTTTCCCTTTTTGAAGACTTGCTTTTGCGTCCTAATTTAGAAGGGTGGAACAAACATTAGTAAAATACTGTGTTTGATTTCTATAGGGTTGTGCAGCAACGCCGAGTCCACACATCACAACATTCGGAGAATGATACTTTGGTCACTTCTCAAATTTCAACAAGATGGTAATTGAAGAAAATTAGAGGTACCTGAACCATCTCCCCGTCAGGGAATCGAACCCTGGTCTTCCGCGTGACAGGCGGAGATACTGTCCACTATACTAACGAGGACTGCGTAACATAGTGTTTTCCAGGGGACAAGCAAACATCCTTGGCTTTTGCCTGCCACACCGCAACCAAAGTGTTGCCATATCATATTTCTGCTATCTCATAATGGCGACAATTTGATCCACGTAAGGCTGGGAATAAGGGTAGTGTGGCCGAGCGGTCTAAGGCGCTGGATTAAGGCTCCAGTCTCTCGGGAGGCGTGGGTTCAAATCCCACCACTGCCATCTTTTGCTGGTAACGCATTTGATTCTTCCCTGACTGAGGCAATAAGACTCTTGGCCTCATTTGGAAAGCTTTCAAAAATAGGGCCCAAACGTTAGCTTTGGAGTTTTCCATGCCAGGTATGCAATGAGAAAAAAACACAACCAGCACAGTTTTAAGGCCCGCCAGCAGCCTCTGGAAAAGCTAAAAGGTGGACGTGGTTGTGTGTTTATCCACATGACGTTTGAAGATCACCGCCCCTACTTAAGACATTCAGTCCACTTTTATCTGTTTCTGTATTCTGATGACACCGCAGTGATAGGATGTATCAGTGGCCGGCAGAGAGCGACTTACAGGAGGGAGTTAGCCTGTCTGGTGACATTGTGTAGAAACAACAACCTTATCCTCAACACGGACTACACTAAGAAGACATGAGGAAAGAAAGTATGTTCGTTATTGTTACTATTGTACAATTTTTACACATCCAAGTCCAAATTCAGGCAGCAGTTTCCATAGTGTAGTGGTTATCACTTCACTGAGACACAGAAGTTACCCCGGTTCAAAAAATACAATTCACATTTCTGACATGGTACATGAATGCACCGGGTGCTTCACACATTTGTCAAAAAACCATGCAGGAGACAAGTGTCTGAAAAAATGATCAGTTCCCTGGTGGTCTAGTGGCTAGGATTTGGTGCCTTCACCGCCGTGTCCCAGGTTCGATTCCCGGTCAGGGAAAGCTATCCATTCCGTTCTCAAAGCAGGCAATTTCTATGAAGCTTATGTGACTTCCATGTTTTATGCTCATGATATACGAAGCATTATCGTTGACATTTTCCATAAAGGCAATGTGGACATTGCTCCAATTTGGCCAAAAAAAGGTGCCTGAGATTCCCAGCTTTCCTCTTTCTTGTTCTTTTCGAGTTCCACGGCACGACACCTTTCCAGTTCACCCCACACCCGAGCCGAGTCATTGACGGCATCCAGATCTTGTTGGTTGAATTGCACAGGCAGGAGAGAGCAGACTAACAAATGACACATCATCTGCACTCCTCCACACTAACATGCTGTAGAACATCCTCATAGCCTCATTTGTTCATGGATACCTTGCAACGTTCCGTTTCTCAGATCTTGGGCGATTTTGGCAGGACCGAAACGCCACACTTCTTTGGAGCCGGGCAGAAGAGATTTGTTTAGTTGTGTGAGGCATTTTCCCTGCGGCTTTAGCAGAGGGCCAACCTGTTGCGGTGATGGCTGTCAGTCAGGGCTTGTCCAGGATGGAGGAAATTTGCCTTGATTTTAATCTCTTCGTTGCAGGTTCTCGGTCAAACAAAGCGAGACGAGGGTCAGTTTCTTGTTTGAACTTTTCCTCTGACGTCAGATAATACGGAGGATCAATATCTAACAGCAGATAGAGATTGTAGGTTCTAATTGATTTCAAACACCCAGTTAGAGCCTCGCAGGCAGTGTTTAGGCCAGGATTGATTTCGGCAAGATAACTCAACGTGATTGCAACATGACATGAGGCACTTTTGGCTGGTTTGATTCATAAGGCGAGTTCAGTTGCTCGGATAGTGGCAGAATATGTTCCCCGGCTGGTATTGTACAGTTTTTTAGGATGCTGTTTCCAAATCCAACCTTAGCTTTAACTTTCTCAATATGATATTTGAAGGTGACCAACATAGACTGTCTGTGGTTGTATTCAAGCTGTTTTCCGTACCATCTGACTTTAGGCTAACCATTGGTGTATGTGTATATGTGTAATTAAACTGTTGTCAGTGTTTGCTCATCGGTGGTTAGATGTGTTGTAGTAAATAAGACCATATAGGGCTTCGCCTAAGGACTTTTCTAATTCTACCAAGGTTGATTTTTCTAATGCTATGTCGAGGTCGTCAGCTGCTGCATCCCTAACCTTTTACTTGACGCATTGACTCTGACAAACGATTTTCCCTTTTTGAAGACTTGCTTTTGCGTCCTAATTTAGAAGGGTGGAACAAACATTAGTAAAATACTGTGTTTGATTTCTATAGGGCTGTGCAGCAACGCCGAGTCCACACATCACAACATTCGGAGAATGATACTTTGGTCACTTCTCAAATTTCAACAAGATGGTAATTGAAGAAAATTAGTGGTACCTGAACTATCTCCCCGTCAGGGAATCGAACCCTGGTCTTCCGCATGACAGGCGGAGATACTGTCCACTATACTAACGAGGACTGTGTAACACGGTGTTTTCCAGGGGACAAGCAAACATCCTTGGCTTTTGCCTGCCACACCGCAACCAAAGTGTTGCCATGTCATAGTTCTGCTATCTCATAATGCCGACAATTTGATCCTCGGAAAGCTGGGAATAAGGGTAGTGTGGCCGAGCGGTCTAAGGCGCTGGATTAAGGCTCCAGTCTCTCGGGAGGCGTTGGTTCAAATCCCACCACTGCCATCTTTTGCTGGTAACGCATTTGTATCTTCCCTGACTGAGGCAATAAGACTCTTGGCCTCATTTGGAAAGCTTTCAAAAATAGGGCCCAAACGTTAGCTTTGGAGTTTTCCATGGCAGGTATGCAATGAGAAAAAAACACAACCAGCACAGTTTTAAGGCCCGCCAGCAGCCTCTGGAAAAGCTAAAAGGTGGACGTGGTTGTGTGTTTATCAACATGTCGTTTGAAGATCACCGCTCCTACTTAAGACATTCAGTCCACTTTTATCTGTTTCTGTATTCTGATGACACCGCAGTGATAGGATGTATCAGTGGCCGGCACAGAGCGATTTACAGGAGGGAGTTAGCCTGTCTGGTGACATTGTGTAGAAACAACAACCTTATCCTCAACACGGACTACACTAAGAAGACGTGAGGAAAGAAAGTCTGTTACTATTGTACAATTTTTACACATCCAAGTCCAAATTCATGCAGCAGTTTCCATAGTGTAGTGGTTATCACTTCACTGAGAAACAGAAGTTACCCCGGTTCAAAAAATACAATTCACATTTGGGAAGTTTGGACGGCGTGGCGCAGTGGGAGAGTGGCCGTGCGCAACCCGAGGGTCACTGGTTCAAATCCCACCTAGAACCAACCTCGTCACGTCCGTTGTGTGCTGAGCAAGACGCTTCACCCTTGCTCCTGATGGGTGCTGGTTGGCACCTTGCATGGCAGCTCCCTCCATCAGTGTGTGAATGGGTAAATGTGGAAGTAGTGTCAAAGTGATTTGAGTACCTTGAAGGTAGAAACGCGCTATACAAGTACAACCCATTTATTTATTTATTATTTATTACATTTCTGACATGGTACATGAATGCAATGGGTGCTTCACACATTTGTCAAGAAACCATGCAGGAGACAAGTGTCTGAGTAAATGATCAGTTCCCTGGTGGTCTAGTGGCTAGGATTCGGCGCTTTCACCGCCGTGGCCCGGGTTCGATTCCCGGTCAGGGAAAGCTATCCATTCCGTTCTTATAGCAGGCAATTTCTATAAAACTTATGTGACTTCCATGTTTTATGCTCATGATATACAAATCATTATCCTTGACATTTTCCATAAAGGCAATGTGGACATTGCTCCAATTTGACCAAAAAAGGTCCCTGAGATTCTCAGCTTTCCTCTTTCTTGTTCTCTTCGAGTTCCACAACACGACACCTTTCCAGTTCTCCCCACACCCGAGCCGAGTCACTGACGGCATCCAGATCTTGTTGGTTGAATTGCACAGGCAGGAGAGAGCAGACTAACAAATGACACATCATCTGCACTCCTCCACACTAACATGCTGTAGAACATCCTCATAGCCTCATTTGTTCATGGATACCTTGCAACGTTCCGTTTCTCAGATCTTGGGCGATTTAGGCAGGACCAAAAAGGCCACACTTCTTTTGAGCCGGGCAGAAGAGATTTGTTTAGGCAGAGAGAGGATTTGTGTGAGGCGTTTTCCCGGCGGCTTTAGCAGAGGGCCAACCTGTTGCAGTGATGGCTGTCAGTCAGGGCTTGTCCAGGTTGGAGGAAATTTGCCTTGATTTTAATCTCTTCATTGCAGGTTCTTGGTCAAACAGAGCGAGACGAGGGTCTGTTTCTTGTTTGAGATTTTTCTCTGACGTCTGATATAGGGAAGATCAATTCCTAACAGCAGATAGAGATTGTAGGTTCTAATTGATTTCAAACACCCAGTTAGAGCCTCGCAGGCAGTGTTTAGGCCAGGGTTGATCTCGGCAGGATGACTCAACGTGATTGCAACGTGACATGAGTGTTGCAATTTGATATTTGTGCAATCTCATAATGCCGACTGTGCCTCCCGGCAACATTAGCGATGGTATGCCCGGCCGCCTTATAGTCGTTCAGCCAACCCTTTAAAATTATAGTTCTGTAGATAACATGGGCGGCGATTGAGTTATGCCTTAATAGCTCTTCAGCTAAATCTTTTAAGTTACGGTGCGGTAGTTAACATGGGAGGCGATGGCACAATGCCTTAATAGCTGTTAAGCCAACCCTTTTAAGTTACAGTTCGGTTTTTAACTTGGGCACCGATTGCGTCGCATCTTAATAGCTGTTCAGCCAACCCTTTTAAGTTACGGTTCGGTAGTTAACATGGGCGGCGATTGCGTCATGCCTAATAGCTGTTCAGCCAACCCTTTTAAGTTACGGTTCGGTATTTATACATTTTTTCCACATCCAAGTCCAAATTCATGCAGCAGTTTCCATTGTGTAGTGGTTATCACTTCACTGTCACCCAACACACAAAAGTCTCCATGGTTGAAAGACTACAATTGCCATTTCTGACATGGTACCCGGATGTAATGGGTGCTTCACACATTTGTCAAGAAACTTAGCAGGAGACAAGTGTTTAAGACAGTGATCAGCTCCCTAGTGGTCCAGTGCAGTGGTTCTCAACCTTTTTCAGTGATGTACCCCCTGTGGACATTTTTTTAATTCAAGTACCCCCTAATCAGAACAAATCATTTTTGGTTGAAAAAAAGAGATAAAGAAGTGAAATACAGCACTATGTCATCAGTTTCTGATTTATTAAATTGTATAACAGTGCCAAATATTGCTCATTTGTAGTGGTCTATCTTGAATTATTTGGAAAAAAAGATATAAAAATAACTAAAATCTTGTTGAAAATTAAACAAGTGATTCAAATATAAATAAAGATTTCTACACATAGAAGTAATCATCAACTTAAAGTGCCCTCTTTGGGGATTGTAATAGAGATCCATCTGGATTCATGAACTTAATTCTAAACATTTCTTTACAAAACAAGAAATCTTTAACATCAATATTTATGTAACGTGTCCACAAAAAATCTAGCTGTCAACACTGAATATTGCATTGTTGTATTTTTTTTCTAAGTTTATGAACTTACATTCATATTTTATTGAAGTATTATTCAATAAATATATTTATAAAGGATTTTTGAATTGTTGATATTTTTAGAATATTTTTAAAAAATCTCACTTACCCCTTGGCATACCTTCAAGTACGCGTACCCCCATTTGAGAACCACTGGTCTAGTGTCTAGGATTCGGCGCTTTCAACGCCGTTGGCTAACCATTGGTATATGTGTGTTCTTCAGGTGGAAGGCTGTAATCAAACTGTTGTCAGGGTTTGCTCGTAGGTGGTTCGATGCGTTACAGTAAATAAGACTACATAGGGCTTCGATGAAGGACTTTTCTAATTCTACCTAGGTTGACTTTTGTAATGCTATGTCGAGGTCATCAGTTGCTGCGTCCCCAACCTTTCTGCGGCTGGGTACCAATCGAGTCCGGTGTGTCAGGCTTACCCCTGACAGTTTGTCTATGTTTTATTTTTTTCCTCTGCATTTGTCTGTTTCCTCTGTGTTTAGTATTTCCTGTCCTTAGTTCCTGTCTAGTGCTCTTGTTTTGGTTCAGCTTCCTGTTTGTCTCCCTGTGTCCTGTTTTCCCTCAACTGCGGCTGATTGGCATCTTTTCACACCTGATGTCAATCGGCCAGCTCCTATTTTACCTGCTTTGTTCCTCCAGTCAGGGCTGGATCATTGTATTGTCATCCGGACTTGTCGTTGCCATATTTTGCTCTTGTCGTGTCTGAGATTCTTTTCAGCTATTACCTGTTGTGCTACATTTTGTCCTGGTCGTCGTAGCAGTAAGCTGTTCTTGTTAGCCATCAGTTAGTTCCAGTTTTTCTGTTTGCTATCCTCTAGCTTCCATGCCAAAGTTCCTTTTTGTTTTCTAGCTTCCAGTGCTAGCTCCCTTAGTTTGTTATTCTGCCCACGTGCATGCTTTTTGTTTGTTCTTGTTCTATTATTTATATTAAATAATGTCTTCATATTCTATGCCTGCCTCCGTCTCTGCATCTCGGGGTTCGACAACAACAAATACCCCTGACACTGGGGTTGGGGACCACTGCTGTATAGGCGCAAGCCTGCTACAGGTCTGTTGAAATATACATCACTTAGCTGTGTATACACTAATGTTGTCCTGATACCAATATTCTGGTACCGGTACCAAAATTATTTTGATACTTTTCTAAATAAAGGGGACCACAAAAAATGGCATTATTGGCTTTATTTTAACATAAAATCTTATGGTATATTAAACATATGTTTATTGCAAGTTTGTCTGTGATGATCTGTCACTTCATTTCTGTTTCCTTGTTTTTGTATTTACTTCTCATCAATGCTCTTATTGTGTTCCATTTCTTGTTTGTCTCTGAGCACTCTTTGATTGCTTACCTGCCGTTGATTGGCAGGCGGTCCGCATCTGCTGCCAATCAGGGTTTTCTATTTATGCCTTGTCTTGAGCACTAAGATTGCTTTATGTTGTGGAACGTTTATTTGCGAGACTGCATATTTTCTGTTGATGATAATAAAGATCATCTTACCTGTTCGTCTGTTCGTTCCTGCATCTTGGGGTCTCAAAAACTGCAGCCGTGCAAGTTCCTCACATTGTCCTTGAATAGAATAGAATAGATATTTTATTGTCATTGCACAAGTACAACGAGATTGATTTTTGGTACAAGTCCCGCTAAGAGCAGACACACGTTACAGGGGAGGACAAGATGAGACCGCCAACGGATCAGCCACTTACGGCGCTCCTTAAAAAGGTGAGAAAAGGGTGACATTGGGAGAGAGAGGGGGGGGGGGGGGGTAAAAAAAAATATCAGTCTAAGGCTAGACCCTCAGAAGGGGTCCAGACTGAGTCCAAGGAAAAAACCTCACATAGCATGGCACACATTTAGACATGGTATCACACTTACTTGCAACAGTGAACATACAGGACAACTTATCTTTTAGTAGTAAGTAAGCAAACAAAAGCTCCTAATTTAGCTGCTGACATATGCAGTAACATATTGGGACATTTATCATTCTATTATTTTGTCAAAATTACTAAGGACAAGTAGTAGAAAATTCCTTATCTACTTGTTCATTTACTGCTAATATCTGCTTACTTTCTCTTTTAACATGTTCTATCTACACTTCTGTTAAAATGTAATAATCACTTGTTCTTCTGTTGTTTGATACTTTACATTAGTTTTGGATGATACCACAAATTTGGGTATCAATCCGATACCAAGTCGTTACAGGATCATACATTGGTCATATTCAAAATCCTCATGTGTCCAGGGACATATTTCCTGAGTTTTTAAACATGATATGAATATTTTTTAAAACGAAAGATGTTGTGATGCCAAAAAATATCGACGTAATCATCGTAGTATTGAATATATACGCTATTGTATTTGGTATCATGGATGTTGGGTGTCGATCCACCTATGGCGTTTGTTTACATTTTGACGCCGGTGAGCTACGGTGTGTAGTGAAGCATGTTTAGCTATTCCTCATCCTGCAGTGATAATGGTACTTGTTATAAACTTACTTTATTTGTCGCCAAGGAGGCGAGGATTAGTGATTTAGAAGCAGCTAAAAAACTGCCGACGGCGGATGGGCTTCAGCTAGCCATGTCTACAGTGTTATTGCGTCACCTTTATTGTTAGTTTTTAAGCCAAAATGGGTCCCTTCTCCGTTTTCTGTCTACACACTTTCCATACTTGCCAACCTTGAGACCTTTCTTTTGTTTTTTGTTTTTGGTCCTGAAAAAGGGAGGTTTTGGGGTTGGTACACTAATTGTAAGTGTATCTTGTGTGTTTTATGTTGATTTAATTAAAAAAAAAAAAAAAAAAAAAAAAACATTTATAAAAATTCTTCTGCGGCCCGGTCCTGTCACGCCAAATTTCTTCACCCTACACCCCCCCCCCCCCCCCCCCCCCCCCATTTACTTCCGGGGTCATGATTAATACAGACGTTTTGTTAACGCTGTATTATAAAAATATAACGCTATATTATAAAAATATAACGCTATATTATAAAAATACAGACGTTTTGTTAACGCTATATTATAAAAAAAATTAAAAAGCAATTTACAAACACAAGCTATGGGATGACGCATTTACTTCCAGGGTCACGTTTCCTCTTATGTCATCCCATAGCTTGTGTTTGTAAATTGTTTTTTAAAATTTTTTATAATACAGCGTAAACAAAACGTCTGTATTTTTATAATATAGCGTTATATTTTATAATATAGCTTTAACAAAACATCCGTATTAATCATGACCCCGGAAGTAAATGGGGAGGGAAGGTTTTAGTAGGGAGAAGAAATTTGGCGTGACACCACCAATCAAGCCGCGGCCCGGTGGTTGGGGACTACTGCTCTTATCGAACCGGTTCCTTATCAAATCCAGATAGGTTGTTGTGTGTGCACTGAGTTCCAAAAGCCATAGATGTTATGTGAGTAGGCCGGCACGCTGTTTATATTTGTGGAAACGGGACCTGATTGAGGACAGCATGCGGCCGCCAAAGGGGGAAGGTTTCAGGTGAGAGAGGACACCAAAGGCACGCCGCCAATATTGTTGTCCGAGTGGAAATCGGGAGAAATTTGTGAGAATGGTTGCCCCGGGAGATTTTTGGGTGGGGCACTGAAATTTGGAACTCTCCCGGGAAAATTGGGAGGGTTGGCAAGTATGACACTGTGTCTGCTAGTAAGTACTCTGTGTGTGTGCACTGCCGAACATGCTCGTCGGCTAGTAAAATCAGCAATGACCTGACGTGGGCAAGGAGGGTGGAGAACCGGTACCTTTCAGAGGCGGTATAGTACCGAATATGGTTCATTAGTTTTGCGATACTATACTAATACCGGTATACTGTACAATCATGAATTGATTAACGTGGACCCCAACTTAAACAAGTTGAAAAAGTTATTCAGGTGTTACCATTTTGTGGTCAGTTGTACGGAATATGTACTGTACTGTGCAATCTACTAATACGGGGGTCGGCAAGCCGCGGCTCTATGACCACTCTGATGTGGCTCGTCCGCATACTTGCCGACCGCCCAGAGAAGTCGAGTAGATTTCCAAATTTTAGTGTCTCTATCAGAAATCTCCCGGGTAGACATTATTCGATTTTCTCTCAGACATCAACTTTAAGGGCGTGCCGTGATGACAATGCCATTATCATCCTTTTTTACATGTCATAGCGTCAGGATTTTCACCACGCTATCTGCGTGCCGGCCGGCCGGTCACATTTTGGATGCAACCTCTATCTGAAAGCGCACGGTACTACAAGGCATACTTGTTCAACAACCATACAGGTCACACTGAGGGTAGTGATATAAACCACTTTAACACTCTTACTAATATGCGCCACACTGTAAACCCACACCAAACAAGAATGACAAACACATTTCAGGATAACATCCTCACTATAACACAACATAAACACGACAGAACAAATACCCAGATTCCTATGTATCCCTGATTCTTCTGGGCTACAATTGGTATGCACAGATTTGGAACATCCCAGCCCTAGGTAATGTAAGGAGTAATATAATGTAAATAGCATCACAACAATAATTCTAAATTGTAAATTGAGGCTAACAAACATGTCCAATGCTACAAACAGGCCTCAACCAGGGTATAATATTAAGCTAGCAGTTAGCTTGTGAACTTGATGCCAAACAGCCATTAGGCTACAATAAAACATACAAAATGAGTTGCAATACAGTTTTAAGCACATATTAAGTGATATTAAACCATCACAACAATAATTCAAAATTGTAAATTGAGGCTAACAAACATGTCCAATGCTACAAACAGGCCTCAACCAGGGTATGATATTAAGCTAGCAGTTAGGTTGTGAACTTGATGCCAAACAGCCATTAGGCTACAATAAAATGTACAAAATGAGTTGCAATACAGTTTTAAGCACATATTAAGTGATATTAAACCATCACAAGAATAATTCTAAATTGTAAATTGAGGCTAACAAACATGTCCAATGCTACAAACAGGATCCAAACCAGGGTATGATATTAAGCTAACAGTAAGCTTTTGAACTTGATGCCAAACAGCCATTAGGCTACAATAAAACATACAAAATTAGTTTCAATACAGTTTTAAGCACATATTAAGTGATATTAAACCATCACAAGAATAAATCTAAATTGTAAATTGAGGCAAACAAACATGTCCAATGCTACAAACAGGACCCAAACCAGGGTATGATATTAAGCTAACAGTAAGCTTGTGAACTTGATGCCAAACAGCCATTAGGCTACAATAAAACGTACAAAATGAGTTGCAATACAGTTTTAAGCACATATTAAGTGATATTAAACCATCACAACAATAATTTTAAATTGTAAATTGAGGCTAACAAACATGTCCAATGCTACAAACAGGCCTCAACCAGGGTATGATATTAAGCTAGCAGTTAGCTTGTGAACTTGATGCCAAACAGCCATTAGGCTACAATAAAACATACAAAATGAGTTGCAATACAGATTTAAGCACATATTAAGTGATATTAAACCTTATATAAAGTAACTCACCCTGTATTGACGCACACTGCCAATTAAAAAATTGACATCGAAGTTTCACTGTAAACTTTCAGAGAGTGTTGATGAAATGAGGTGGTCAATTGCCCCCTCCAGTGTCGTAAAAGTGAACTACACTCAAGCAACCCAATGACCCAAAAAGAAAACAAGCGTTACAGGGACTGTCTTTTGTACAGTGTTGTTGTAGGACTATCTACTCCAGGGGTCACCAACATGGTGCCAGGTTGTCCGTAAGGACCAGATGAATCGCCCGCTGGCCTGTTCTAAAAATAGCTCAAATAGCAGCACTTACCAGTGAGGTGCCTCTATTTTTTAAATTGTATTTATTTACTAGCAAGCTGGTCTCGCCTTGCTGGACATTTTTAATTCTAAGAGAGAAAAAACTCAAATAGAATTTGAAAATCCAAGAAAATATTATAAAGACTTGGACTTCACTAGTTTAAATAAATTCATTTATTTTTTTACTTTGCTTCTTATGACTTTAAGAAAGACAATTTTAGAGAAAAAATACAACCTTAAAAATGATTTTAGGATTTTTAAACACATATACCTTTTTACCTTTTTAATTCCTTCCTCTTCTTTCCTGACAATTTAAATCAATGCTCAAGTATATATATATTTTTTTATTGTAAAGAATAATAAATACATTTTAATTTAATTCTTCATTTTAGCTTCTGTTTTTTCAACAAAGAATATTTGTGAAATATATCTTCAAACTTATAATTAAAATTAAAAAAAAATATTCTGGCAAATGTAGAAAATCTGTAGAATCAAATTTAAATCTTATTTCAAAGTATTTTGAATTTCTTTAAAAAATTTTGTTTTGGAAAATCTAGAAGAAATAATGATTTTTCTTTGTTAGACATATAGCTAGGTCCAATTTGTTATATATTCCAACAAAACGCAGATTGGAATTTAACCTATTTGAAACATGTCATCAAAATTCTAAAACTAACCTTACTCAGGAAAAATTGCTAATGATGTTGCATAAATTCTCTTTTTAATTTTTTCAAAAAGATTTTAATTAGATAGTTTTTTTTCTAGTTATTCTCTTCATTTTTTTGGGTTGAATTTTGAATTTTAAAGAGTCGAAATTGAAGATAAACTGTTTCCAAATCAAATTTTCATTTTTTTCGTGTTTTTTTCCTCTTTTAAATCGTTCAATTAAGTGTTTTTTTCATTATTTATTCTCTACAAAAAACCTTCCGTAAAAGGAAAAAAAATGTACGACGGAATGACAAACAGAAATACCCATTTTTCATATATATATATATATGATTTATTTATTAAAGGTGAATTGAGCAAATTGGCTATTTCTGGCAGTTTATTTAAGTGTGTATCAAACTGGTAGCCCTTCGCATTAATCAGTACCCAAGAAGTAGCTCTTTGTTTCAAAAAGGTTGGTGACCCCTGATCTAGACTAACACCAAATGTTAGGATCCATGAACAGACACACAATGCTCCTCAAAACCCTTATTCTGTCCAATCAGGCGCTAATCATGATTTAGAGTGCATGAGAAAGCGTTAATAAAAACAAATCTCTCATTGACCACGTTTTTGTTTTTTAATAACATGTACACCATACAACAAGAGAAAACAGAACTAATGCTGTAATCATGAAGGATCCCACACGGGTGGTGACAAAAGCATGCAGTCCAACTCTTGGCGTGTGTTAGAGGTTGAAGCCGTAAGCAGGGTTGTATGGAGGCTGCGGATGCTGAACAGGAGCAGAAGGCGGAGCAGGTAGTTGATGCCCTGTGGGAGACAAAACAATTAATACAATATGATAAGCAAACATTAACATGCTAACATTTTATGCTAGCTTTTTAGCTTCAAATAAAGTATTGTTTATGGCTTTTGGATGTATTTTTAAAGTAACTTAGAGGCAGAATGAATTGATCCCATTAGCCAATTATTACAAATTAGAATGTAAAAAAAACAAATTTTTGTCTTCTTCTCTGTGATAAGGAAAACTCAAAAGCGATTCAGTTGCTGACAGAAGCTAGTTTACGGCTAATGCCGTGGTATGGCAATGTGTTACCAGGCTAAAAAACACAACTCCTTGGCGTTCGCTTATTCAGTAACAATGTCGCTACATCTAGGTAATTATGCAGTTTACGGGACGTAAATGTATCAGAATCAAAAATACTTTATTAATCCCCGAGGGGAAATCATCCATCTATGATATGATAAAGATTTTCCCCTGTTATCATGCTAACTTTGTATGCTAGCATCCAAGATAATTTAATATGTTTAAACCAAAACTTATTTGGTTAGGACATGTCTCCATCTTGCAGGTATACTAATTTCTCAATATGATAAGCAAACATTAGCATGGTAACATTTTATGCTAGCTTTTTAGCTTCAAATAAAGTATTGTTTATGGCTTTTGGATGTATTTTTAAAGTAACTTAGAGGTAGAATGAATTGATCCCATTAGCCAATTATTACAAATTAGAATGTAAAAAAACCAAATTTTTGTCTTCTTGTCTGTGATAAGGAAAACTCAAAAGCGATTCAGTTACTGACAGAAGCTAGTTTACGGCTAATGCAGTGGTATGGCAATGTGTTACCAGGTTAAAAAAAACAGCTCCTTGGCGTTCGCTTATTCAGTAACAATGTCGCTACATCTAGGTAATTCTGCAGTTTACGGGACGTAAATGTATCAGAATCAAAAATACTTTATTAATCCCTGAGGGGAAATCATCCATCTATGATATGATAAAGATTTTCCCCTGTTATCATGCTAACATTAGCATGCTAACTTTGTATGCTAGCATCCAAGATAATTTTAATATGTTTAAACCAAAACTTATTTGGTTAGGACATGTCTCCATCTTGCAGGTATACTAATTTCTCAATATGATAAGCAAACATTAGCATGGTAACATTTTATGCTAGCTTTTTAGCTTCAAATGAAGTATTGTTTATGGCTTTTGGATGTATTTTTAAAGTAACTTAGAGGCAGAATGAATTGATCCCATTGGCCAATTATTACGAATTAGAATTAAAAAAAAAACTAACTTTTGTCTTCTTGTCTGTGATAAGGAAAACTCAAAAGCGATTCAGTTGCTGACAGAAGCTAGTTTACGGCGAATGCCGTGGTATGGCAATGTGTTACCAGGCTAAAAAAACAGCTCCTTGGCGTTCGCTTATTCAGTAACAATGTCGCTACATCTAGGTAATTATGCAGTTTACGGGACGTAAATGTATCAGAATCAAAAAAAATGTATTAATTCCTGAGGGGAAATCACCTATCTATGATATGATAAAGATTTTCCTCGGTTATCATGCTAACTTTGTATGCTAGCATCCAAGATAATTTTAATATGTTTAAACCAAAACTTATTTGTTTAGGACATCTTGCAAGTATACCTACTTCTCAATATGATAAGCTAACATTAGCATGCTAACATTTTATGCTAGCATCCTAGATAATTTGAATGTATTTAAACCAAAACGTATTTGTTTAGGACATCTTGCAAGTACCTACTTCTCAATATGATAAGCTAACATTAGCATGCTAACATTTTATGCTAGCTTTTTAGCTTCAAATGAAGCATTTTTAAAGTGATTTAGAGGCAGAATGAATTGATCCCATTAGCTGGATTGCTAGCTGATTATTACAAATTAGAATGCAAAAAAAACAACTATTGCCATCTGGTCTGTGATAAGGATTGTGAACAATGGGCTAAATTCTCCCAAAAGAGCAGTTCTGCTTTGAATATAACTTGCAATGTTTGCAGTTCTTCCAGCAGTTGCTATATAAGATGTACAAAAAAACAAAAATAAGATTGTCGAAAAGAACTGACCAGCTTCAACGTATGGTGGAGGTGGTGGTGCTGCGGGAATGCCGTAACCAGGCTGCAGAGGCACGGCCTGGTAGCCCGGCTGAGACGGCGGGTAATGCTGTGCCGGAGGGGGCGGCTGATGGGGTACAGCGACAAAGGTGGTGTCGGCACATCTTAAAAGACAAACGTGATATTTCCAGTGAGAAAAAACCAGCGACGACAGCGTTGACATCAGGTGGCGTCTCACTTTGACGCTGCGAATTGCGGCCTTTTCTGCACTTCTTGTAGAAGAAGCAGCAGGGAGCCACAAAGCAGGCGACCAGACCCACGCAGAAGATGAGAGGGATGACGACGCCCAGGATGCTGCCCAAAAGTACAGCACGTTTGGCGTACTTTTCAAAGCGAGGCCTGCCCGGATGAAATAAAAATAAAAATAAAAACACACACTACAGTAGCATCATGGTTCAAATGTAGCAACAGTTAGTTCACCACTTCAGAAATGCATGGCACGGCCTGATCTGTGCCAAAATACTTGGATCTGTCACTTCCTGGTCTCGCAATATTCCACGACCGAGCTGCTGTAACGTGATATTTAAATGTTTTATACAATATGACTAACTTACATACTAAAATAAAACAATATAAAAATGAAAAAAGGGTAGATTTAAAAAAAAAAAAATCAGGGAGCGTTGTCGCCACAATTTCAACCACTTTCACTCTTTTGTCATTCCAAAATAAGACACACGGGGGCGCCATTGACTCCCATCAAGCAGAGTCCTGGGCATGACGTTTGTCACACCTATGGACCATGTTTTGTTTTGTCATGTTATGTTTTGATTTTGGACATTCAGTCACGTTTTTCACTTCCTGGTTTTGTTTGTTTCCATGCCAACGCATTAGTTCCCACCTTGTCACGCCCCTACCCTCAGTCCCACACCGGTTCCTGATTATCACAGCCAGTATTTAAGTAATTTTCTTTCTGTTCATCATTCTGGGATCTTCACATGCGCACGCACCCTACCCATGCTGCACCTCCTTCATGTCCTTGTCCATAGTTCCATGCCGTGTAAGTTTTTGTATTTATGCCACAGTGCTAGTTTTGTTTTGTTTGTATATAGTCATGCCATTGTGCTGTTTTTGTTCCAAGTTTTAGTATAAATTACTATCCGCCATCGAGCGCTTGGGGTTGTTTGGTTGGTTCTGCTCAGTGCGGTGCCAAGCCACAGCGACCAGCACGTCCTCCACCACCAGTCTTTTGGCCTGCTAACCTGCAGCTTCCAGCGAGGCCACCTGCGTCAAGTCAACCTCCAAGATCAAGTAAACGTCAACCTCCAAGTCCACGTCAACCTCCAAGTCCAATTCCACGTCAACCTCCATGTCAACGTCAACGTCAACGTCCAAGTCCACGCCAACGTCCAAGTCCACGCCAAAGTCCAAGTCCACACGTAGCCAAGCGCCGCTAGTGGAAGCTCCACGTAGCCAAGCGCCGCCAGTGTCAGCTCCACGTACCCAAGCGCCGCCAGTATCAGCTCCACGTAGCCAAGCGCCGCCAGTGGCAGCTCCACGTAGCCAAGCGCCGCCAGTGGCAGCTCCACGTAGCCAAGCGCCGCCAGTGGCAGCTCCACGTAGCCAAGCGCCGCCAGTGGCAGCTCCACGTAGCCAAGCGGCGCCAGTGGCAGCTCCACGTAGCCAAGCGGCGCCAGTGGCAGCTCCACGTAGCCAAGCGGCGCCAGTGGCAGCTCCACGTAGCCAAGCGGCGCCAGTGGCAGCTCCACGTAGCCAAGCGCCGCCAGTGGCAGCTCCACATCGCCAAGCGCCGCCAGTGGCAGCTCCACGTCCAAGTCGACCGCCAAGCCCAAGTCGACCGCCAAGCCCAAGTCGACCGCCAAGCCCAAGTCGACCGCCAAGCCCAAGTCGACCGGCAAGCCCAAGTCGACCGCCAAACCCAAGTCGACTGCCAAGCCCAAGTCCACGCCGACCGTCAAGCCCAAGTCCACGCCGACCGTCAAGCCCAAGTCCACGCCGACCGCCAAACCCAAGTCCACGACGAACTACATCGCCTGCCACGATGACGACGCGTCCGCCTCCTTGTCAGCCACGGATGTGGCTAATACGTGGTTGTCCGCCACGCCAAGGGTGCCGACCTCCGCGTCGGCCACAGTTGTGGCCACTACGTGGTCGTTCGCCACGCCCTCCTCGTCAGCCACAGTTGTGGTCTCCACGTGGTCGTCCGCCACGCCAAGGGGTTTGGCCACAGATATGGCCGTTCTCGGGTCGTCCACCTCGGTCCTCGACGCGTCGCCGCCACCTGACTCTGCCCCGATGGATACGGGGGCACGTTGTTTGGCGATCCACCGCCATGTCCCCCTCCCACCCTCCCATTACTTTTGATCCTAGTTTTCTTTTGGGGTTTTATTTTTGGACATCTGGAAGCTGTCTTTAACGGGGGGGGGGCTCTGTCACAGCTATGGACCATGTTTTGTATTGTCATGTTATGTTATGTTTTGATTTTGGACATTCAGTCACGTTTTTCACTTCCTGGTTTTGTTTGTTTCCATGCCAACGCATTAGTTCCCACCTTGTCATGCCCCTGCCCTCAGTCCCACACCGGTTCCTGATTATCACAGTCAGTATTTAAGTAATTTTCTTTCTGTTCATCATTCTGGGATCTTCACATGCGCACGCACCCTACCCATGCTGCACCTCCTTCATGTCCTTGTCCATAGTTCCATGCCGTGTAAGTTTTTGTATTTATGCCACAGTGCTAGTTTTGTTTTGTTTGTATATAGTCATGCCATTGTGCTGTTTTCGTTCTAAGTTTTAGTATAAATTATTATCCGCCATCGAGCGCGCTTTTTGTTTTGCCTTATTTATTGTATTTTGAGTATAAATAAAAAACATGTACCTGAATTCACGCCTGGCTCGTCCTGTAATCCCGCTGCGTCCAAGGAGCACAAAAAATCCATGTCCAAGCCAAGTTGTGACAACGTTAATGTCAGAGTTTGTTTGTGACGAACCCCAAGATGCAGAAATGGAGGCAGGCATGGAGTGAGAAAACATAATTTAAGATACTAGAACAAAACCGAAGAAAGGGTTCAAACCAAAAGCGCGCACATGAGCGGATAACAAACAAAAAGGCCTAGCGTGGAAGCAAACAGGTATCTAGCAGGAAACAGAAAAACTGGAAACAGCTAATGGCTAACAAGAAAACACGAAACCAAAAAGCTAGGAGAAAACAAACTACAAATAGCTAACAGGAACAGCTTACTGCTACCACAACAAGGGCAAATAGTAGCACAACAGGTAGTAGCTGTAATGATGACATCAACAAATCACGACAGGTAGCAACGACACAAGAGCGACATCGACATGACAACAATCCAGCCCTGACTGGAGGACAAAAACAGAACCAAATAGAATTAGGCTGATTGACAACAGGTGTGGCCAGGTCCCAATCAGCCACAGCTGAGGGAAAAAAAACAATCAGGGAGAAACCCAGGAAACCAACAAAATAAGAGCGCTGACAGGAACTAATAACAGGAAATACTAAACACAGAGGGAACAAAGACAAATGCAGAGGAAAAAAACTAAAACACAAACAAACTGTCAGTGGAAAGCCTGACAGTTAAAGTGCATCCGGCAGTGGAGGCTCCTCTGTGGGGTCTTAAAGGCCTACTGAAATGAGATTTTCTTATTCAAACGGGGATAGCAGGTCCATTCTATGTGTCATACTTGAT
This sequence comes from Nerophis ophidion, assembly GCF_033978795.1. NCBI lineage: Eukaryota > Metazoa > Chordata > Actinopteri > Syngnathiformes > Syngnathidae > Nerophis > Nerophis ophidion. The sequence goes on from NC_084612.1 coordinate 61,234,536, forward strand.
AATTTCGCAATATTGCCATATTTTTGCTGAAAGGATTTAGTAGAGAACATCCACGATAAAGTTCGCAACTTTTGGTCGCTAGTAAAAAAACCTTGCCTGTACCGGAAGTAGCAGACGATGTGCGCGTGACGTCACGGGTTGTAGGGCTCCTCACATACTCAAATTGTTTATAATCATAGCCACCAGCAGCAAGAGCGATTCGGACCGAGAAAGCGATGCTTTCCCCATTAATTTGAGCGAGGATGAAAGATTCGTGGATGAGGAAAGTTAGAGTGAAGCACTAGAAAAAAAAACAAAAAAAGGGACGGCAGTGGGAGCAATTCAGATGTTATTAGACACATTTACTAGGATGATTCTGGAAAATCCCATATCCGCTTATTGTGTTTAAAGACTTGGTCTTCACTTGTATAAATAAATGTGTTTATTTTCTTACTTTGCTTCTTATAACTTTCAGAAAGACAATTTTAGGGAAAAAATACAACCTTAAAAATGATTTTAGGATTTTTAAACACAAAAACCTTTTTACCTTTTAAATTCCTTCCTCTTCTTTCCTGACAATTTAAATCAATGTTCAAGTATTTTTATTTGTTTTTATTGTAAAGAATAATAAATACATTTTAATTTAATTCTTCATTTTAGCTTCTGTTTTTTCGCCGAAGTATATTTGTGAAATATTTCTTCGAACTTATTATGATTAAAATTCCCCAAAAATATTCTGGCAAATCTAAAAAATCTGTAGAAACAAATGTAAATCTTATTTCAAAGTCTTTTGAATTTCTTTGAAAATTTTTGTTCTGTAAAATCTAGAAAAAAATAATGATTTGTCTTTGTTAGAAATATAGCTTGGTCCAATTTGTTATATATTCTAACAAAGTGCAGATTGGATTTTAACCTATTTAAAACATGTCATCAAAATTGTAAAATTAATCTTAATCAGGAAAAAATTACTAATGATGTTCCATAAATTATTTTTTTATTTTTTTCAAAAAGATTCGAATTAGCTAGTTTTTCTATTAATTTTTGTCGGTTCAATTTTGAATTTTAAAGAGTCGGAATTGAAGATAAACTATGCTTCAATTTTTTTTTTTTTTTTTTTTCGTCTTTTCTCCTCTTAAAACGTTCAATTAAGTATTTTTTTCATAATTTATTCTCTACAAAAAAACTTCCGTAAAAGGAAAAAAAATGTACGACGGAATGACAGACAGAAATACCCTTTATATATATATATATATATATATATATATATATAGAAATATTTATTAAAGGTAAATTGAGCAAATTGGCGATTTCTGGTAATTTATTTAAGTGTGTATCAAACTGGTAGCCCTTCGCATTAATCAGTACCCAAGAAGTAGCTCTTGGTTTCAAAAAGGTTGGTGACCCCTGGTATAGAGTATATATAATATGTCAATATTACATATATGTTATATTTTATATTGCTTCTGTGGTACATTTTTAGTCTACTGTATACCTGCATTATTATCCTTTCCATCCTTTGTAACTAAGCTACAATGTGGAACAATAAAGTGTGTCTAATTCTAAGTTTAAACACAAAACTGCCAGGGGCAAAGTAGTGCCTTTATGTCGCAAATGCATCCCAAATTTAAATTTTCTTAATCTTTATGTAAGCCTAAAAATGAGCAAACCGGCATTATTGTCAGTCTTAACTCCAGAAACAAAAGGCCACATGCAAGGTTGGTTTTACGTCACAGCTTGCATTTCACTTTCTAACATTATTTGTGAAGCAAGTGCAATCGTAAAAACAATGAATCATTTTGTATTGTGTCGTTCTAAAAAGATATCACCTCTAACTCGAAATGGCAACCACGTATATCGAGTCACAAATATGTTTCCCTCTTGTTTTCATGTGGGTTTTTTTGGGGGCTTTTGGTTCAGGACCATGGCCGGCTCTATGCAGGGGCAAGAGGGGGCAGAGCCCCCTTAAATAAATGTCTTGCCCCCTCGAATCAAAATTTGAGAAAGCAAATTTGAATAAACTCACAAAATTACTACATTACAAGTAGACAAAAGTATCTGCACTAGCGGAAAAATCCGCCGAAAAAGGGAGACACACGATATATTAGTGTCGGCTTCCCTCTCATCCCTCCCTCCGCTGTGTGTGTATTCAACATTCCACAGGCTGCGCAGCACACACACACCCGCACACACCCCTCAGCCCTCAGTAAACATCCAATCACTGTTGCAGTATGAAAATAAAAGAAAAGGAAAAGTTGTCTACATTTATCATATACTTGTTAGGATGGGTGTATTTGTGTAGTCTTCTCTGTCATAAACACGTTTATCGTCGCGGACTTTCGGTGCTACGGAGTTCCTTTTTTTTTTTTTTTTTTTTTTTACAACTTGACGAGAGCAGTGACAACGGAGGCTCTGAGCAGCAGTGGTTTGGAAGGCAGAGAGCCTCCACTGTCCCTGTAACAAGCTACAAGTCATTTATGATGCTGTTAATGACAGTAAAAATTAAACATAAGGTATATATCCTGCTTAGCAGTCCTCCTCTGCTGTCCTCTGTTCAGAGCGGAGTCCCTAGCAACGGCCTGTCTTACTTAGCAACGGTCTGGCAATCGACTGCTGGAATTCTTTTTCTGTTGTTTTTCTTGTAATTCTACATAGTCAACCTTTAATGTTTCAATCTATATTTTGTAATAAACAAATTATAAGTTTCATTTGATATGACCAAGACACCTACAAACAAACACACAGCCGTTTTCATCAATTTACAAGCAAGTGGGCACCACACATACATTGGAGTGAATGAATTTTGTGCCCAGATGAGTGCCCACGTTCTGTTTTATAAATCACTTTGAGATTCTTTTTTTTATCACATTATTCAATTTACCTTTCAGTTTTGTAAATATTGACTGTAGTGTGTGAAGTCCTACTTTGGGTCAAAATTGATTTGAGAGTTAGGCCATCCAGTTAGGATAAATGTTACGTGGTTGGTTGATAAAATCTGGATAAAGGATGTTTTATTTTATTTTATTTTATTCATTTATTTTTATTTTTCAGTTCCCCCCCCCCCCGAGGGATTGCCACCTTATTGTGGTCAGGGGGTTTGCGTGCCTCAGTGACCGTAAGAGCTATACCAGCAGGAGCTTAGTCTTCAGGTGGGACACCCAAGTTGGACAGGTCTGAAGGTAGAGGCCTGACAAAGTGCAATCCACTACTCCAGGTTGGGGTTGGACACATAGCTAAAGACCCATTTCAATGAAGAAAGCATCGTTACTATAAGCACAGGAAAAAAAGTGCTGGAGCATGATGTGTACACATGATGCCCCCTTCACATTTCTGACTGCCCCCTCATATAAGCATGCCTAGAACCGACCCTGTTCAGGACCCTTTGGGACTAGGACTGTGTGACAAGGGGTGGCGCTTTGGTGACTTCTGTGGTGCTTTTTTTGTGAGCTTCTAGATCTGCCTCCCGGGACACTTTTGGCCATGGAGACCAGCTGCTGGGTTTCTGCCCCACCAGAGTCCGTTTAGAGAGACTGGAGGAGATGCAGATGAAGAGACAGGAGCTGCGGAGCTGGCGTAGAGAGCCGGGACAGACAAGCTTCACACCGTCATTGCTGAATGAGCAAGTATCGGATACCTCGGTCTTCTTAGACGTACCCTCGCTCATCCATGCGGACAGGACACCGAGCGAGAGTGGAGTCTGCTCTCTTGGTTGCTTTGTTGGGTCTGCTCCTGCTGTCTCTGGCCATGGTCCCCCCCACCCCAGCGGACAATGGCATGGAACACCGCAGAGGCCACCACAGTGTATATGTTTTTGTCTACTTTTGTTGTTGTTTTCCGTTTGTTTCCAGTACTCCCGGTAACAATTAGAGACGCTACCTCAGTAGAAGCATTTAAGTCCCATCTTAAAACTCATTTGTATACTCTAGCCTTTAAATAGACCCCCTTTTTAGACCAGTTGATCTGCCGTTTCTGTCCTTTTCTGCTCTGCCCCCCTCTCCCTCGTGGAGGGGAGGCACAGGTCCGGTGACCATGGATGAAGTGCTGAGTGTCCAGAGTCCGGACCCGGGGTAGACCGCTCGCCTGTGCATCGGTTGGGGACATCTCTGCGCTGCTGACCCGTCTCTGCTCGGAATGGTCCCCTGCTGGCCCCACTATGGACTGGACTCTCACTATTATGCTAGATCCTCTATGGACTGGACTTTCACAATATTATGCTAGAACCACTCGACATCCATGACACCGGTCGCCCTGGGAACGGGGGAGGTTCTCATCTTTAAGGTTTCTCATTGTCATCCCACCGGTTTTAGTTTTTCCTTGCCCTGATGTGGGATCCGAACCAAGGATGTAGCTGTGGCTTGTGCAGCCCTTTGAGAAATTTGTGATTTAGGGCTTTATAAGTGAAAATGGATTGATTGATTTGACTTTTGTTGCTGTGTGAAGTGGCTGGTTGCATCAGATCTGCAGTTTTAATGTCTTTAAAGTCCTTTAATGTTTCCCTCTTACACACATGTTTATGTGTGCTATGGCTATGAGGTTTTTTTCCCTTGGCCTCAGTCCGGACCAGGTTTAGACTGATTTTTTTTCTTCTCACCACTCGCCCCTCCCCAGCGTTTAACTGTTTTTCACCTTTTTTGTAAGGGTTGCCGTCAGCGATCCTGTTCTGTCTCCCTGTAATGTTTGTCTGATCTTGAATGGGATCGTGCTGAAAATAATAATTTCCCCTCCTAGATTATTATGCCACCCGAACGCCTCCCTAGGGAGGTGTTTAGGGCACGTCCAACCGGTAGGAGGCCACGGGGAACACCCAGGACACGTTGGGAAGCTGTTTCCAAATCCAACCTTAGCTTTAACTTTCTCAATATGATATTTGAAGGTGACCAACATAGACTGTCTGTGGTTGTATTCAAGCTGTTTTCCGTACCATCTGACTTTAGGCTAACCATTGGTGTATGTGTATATGTGTAATTAAACTGTTGTCAGTGTTTGCTCATCGGTGGTTAGTTGTGTTGTTGTAAAATACTGTGTTTGATATCTATAGGGCTGTGCAGCAACGCCAAGTCCACACATCACAACATTCGGAGAATGATACTTTGGTCACTTCTCAAATTTCAACAAGATGGTAATTGAAGAAAATTAGAGGTACCTGAACCATCTCCCCGTCAGGGAAATGAACCCTGGTCTTCCGCGTGACAGGCGGAGATACTGTCCACTATACTAACGAGGAATGCATAACATCGTGTTTTCCAGGGGACAAGCAAACATCCTTGGCTTTTGCCTGTCACACCGCAGCCAAAGTGTTGCCATGTCACATTTCTCCTATCTCATAATGCCGACAATTTGATCCTGGGAAATCTTGGAATAAGGTTAGTGTGGCCGAGCGGTTTAAGGCGCTGGATTAAGGCTCCGGTATCTCGGGAGGCGTGGGTTCAAATCCCACCACTGCCATCTTTTGCTGGTAACGCATTTGTATCTTCCCTGACTGAGGCAATAAGACTCTTGGCCTCATTTGGAAAGCTTTCAAAAATAGGGCCCAAACGTTAGCTTTGGAGTTTTCCATGCCAGGTATGCAATGAGAAAAAAACACAAGCAGCACAGTTTTAAGGCCCGCCAGCAGCCTCTGGAAAAGATAAAAGGTGGACGTGGTTGTGTGTTTATCAACATGTCGTTTGAAGATCACCGCCCCTACTTAAGACATTCAGTCCACTTTTATCTGTTTCTGTATTCTGATGACACCGCAGTGATAGGATGTATCAGTGGCCGGCGCAGAGCGACTTACAGGAGGGAGTTAGCCTGTCTGGTGACATTGTGTAGAAACAACAACCTTGTCCTCAACAAGGACTACACTAAGAAGACATGAGGAAAGAAAGTCTGTTCGTTATTGTTACTATTGTACAATTTTTACACATCCAAGTACAAATTCACGCAGCAGTTTCCATAGTGTAGTGGTTATCACTTCACTGAGACACAGAAGTTACCCCGGTTCAAAAAATACAATTCACATTTCTGACATGGTACATGAATGCAATGGGTGCTTCACACATTTGTCAAGTAACCATGCAGGATACAAGTGTCTGAATAAATGATCAGTTCCCTGGTGGTCTAGTGGCTAGGATTCGGCACTTTCACCGCCGCGCCCCGAATTCGATTCCCGGTCAGGGAAAGCTATCCATTCCGTTCTCATAGCAGGCAATTTCTATAAAACTTATGTGACTTCCATGTTTTATGCTCATGATATACAAAGCATTATGGTTGACATTTTCCATAAAGGCAATGTGGACATTGCTCCAATATGTCCAAAAGAAGGTGCCTGAGATTCCCAGCTTTCCTCTTTCTTGTTCTCTTCGAGTTCCACGGCACGACACCTTTCCAGTTCACCCCACACCGGAGCCGAGTCACTGGCGGCATCCAGATCTTGTTGGTTGAATTGCACAGGCAGGAGAGAGCAGACTAACAAATGACACATCATCTGCACTCCTCCACACTAACATGCTGTAGAACATCCTCATAGCCTCATTTCTACATGGATACCTTGCAACGTTCCGTTTCTCAGATCTTGGGCAATTGAGGTAGGACCAAAACGCCACACTTCTTTGGAGCCGGGCAGAAGAGATTTGTTTAGTTGTGTGAGGCATTTTCCCTGCGGCTTTAGCAGAGGGCCAACCTGTTGCGGTGATGGCTGTCAGTCAGGGCTTGTCCAGGACGGAGGAAATTTGCCTTGATTTTAATCTCTTCGTTGCAGGTTCTCGGTCAAACAGAGCGAGACGAGGGTCAGTTTCTTGTTTGAACTTTTCCTCTGACGTCCGATAATACGGAGGATCAATGCCTAACAGCAGATAGAGATTGTAGGTTCTAATTGATTTCAAACACCCAGTTAGAGCCTCGCAGGCAGTGTTTAGGCCAGGATTGATTTCGGCAAGATGACTCAACGTGATTGCAACATGACATGAGGCACTTTTGGCTCTTTTGATTCATAAGGCGAGTTCAGTTGCTCGGATAGTGGCAGAATATGTTCCCCGGCTGGTATTGTACAGTTTTTTAGGATGCTGTTTCCAAATCCAACCTTAGCTTTAACTTTCTCAATATGATATTTGAAGGTGACCAACATAGACTGTCTGTGGTTGTATTCAAGCTGTTTTCCGTACCATCTGACTTTAGGCTAACCATTGGTGTATGTGTATATGTGTAATTAAACTGTTGTCAGTGTTTGCTCATCGGTGGTTAGATGTGTTGTAGTAAATAAGACCATATAGGGCTTCGCCTAAGGACTTTTCTAATTCTACAAAGGTTGATTTTTCTAATGCTATGTCGAGGTCGTCAGCTGCTGCATCCCTAACCTTTTATTTGACGCATTGACTCTGACAAACGATTTTCCCTTTTTGAAGACTTGCTTTTGCGTCCTAATTTAGAAGGGTGGAACAAACATTAGTAAAATACTGTGTTTGATTTCTATAGGGCTGTGCAGCAACGCCGAGTCCACACATTAAACATTCGGAGAATGATAATTTGGTCACTTCTCAAATTTCAACAAGATGGTAATTGAAGAAAATTAGAGGTACCTGAACCATCTCCCCGTCAGGGAATCGAACCCTGGTCTTCCGCGTGACAGGCGGAGATACTGTCCACTATACTAACGAGGACAGGATAACATGGTGTTTTCAAGGGGACAAGCAAACATCAGAGATAATTTAAGGGGACACCTTCTGTTAAAAAATTATTCATGGGGGGTCATAAATCAATGATTTATGAGGGGTTATATATCAACGATTTATGAGGGGTCAAGTTCAAAGGTCAAAGGTCAAGTTCAAGGGTCAAGGTCAAGTGGGTGTGGCTTACCCCGGAAGAGGGTGGAGTTAAGACCTGAGGTGGGATTGGTTTAACCAGGAAGAGGGTGGAGTTTTAACCAGGAAGAGGGTGGAGTTAAGACCTTAAGTGAGAGTGGTTTAACCAGGAAGAGGGTGGAGTTAAGACCTGAAGAGGGAGTTATTTAACCAGGAAGAGGGTGAAGTTTTAACCAGGAAGAGGGTGGGTTTAAGACCTGAAGAGGGAGTGATTTAACCAGGAAAGGGTGGAGTTTTAACCAGGAAGATGGTGGAGTTTTAACCAGGAAAAGGGTGGGTTTAAGACCTGAAGAGGGATTGGTTAAGAGGGAACAAAGGAGGGTTCAGGTTGAGGTCAGGTTTTAAGGAAGCTTGAGAATGTCATCTGATCAGCATCTGACCAGCCATTTGACAGTTTAAATGTTTATGATCGTCGCACACCGAAGCTTGAGAATGTCATCTGATCAGCATCTGACCAGCCATTTGACAGTTTAAATGTTTACGATCGTTTGAAACAACTTCCAGACCTCACGAAAACATTTAAACGATTGGGAGGAACTAATTAGGTTAAGGTTAACCATATGTTTGACCCTGCTTCGATGTATTGATGGCTGGGAATGTTACGTGGGAAGATGTGGACACGCACACACGCACGCACACACACGCACACACACACACATACACACACACACACACACACACACACACACCATTACCTGTGCTTTACCACGTTATTAGACAATGGTTTAACTCCTTTTAAGCATTTAAACGTTAAAAGCATTGCACGTGTACGACGTTGTAATACTTTTCTTTTTTTTTACCAGTCGATGACGACGAAGTGAAAGACGAAGAACTTTGTTTAAACGATCTTACAAACTTGGAAGATGATTATCGAGGTGTGTTTAAACCTTCGAATTATTTAATATTATGTGTATTCATTATTTTGTTTCATAGAGGAATTGCCGTAAGATCCTAACGCGATCGTTTTAACACAATCGCAGTCTGGTGAGTCAAATGATTCTCATTTTACAAGAAAAAAACATGCGGTATACAATACATATATTTACTTACAGATTTTCAATTTTTATCTCCGGCTCGCTGGTCCCCGTTAACGCTGGCCGGTCCGTCAACGGGCGTCGAAGAGAGTCGGCCATTCCAGGCAGAGGAGAAGGCTTGATTGCGCCAAAGAACCCAGACATCGAAACCTTGGTCCGGGACAATATCATCGAAAACAACGGCGGATGTCCGACATGCCCCCGCCGTAAGTTTTTCTTACTTTCTGTAAGCTTTTTAAGATTCTCCGCGGTTTTAAAGAACTCCTCTCACTCCTCTGTCTTCCGCTCAAATGAATTTCGCGCCTAAGGGTAATGGGCGGGGACTGATTCCGGAGGTGGGCGGTTGTTTCCGGCAAGCAACCTTCAGGTGTGCATTAGCGTCACCTCCTGAAATGGAGTGTGGAACAAGATGGATCCCTACTCTATATTCTTTTATTTAACCCAATGTTTTTTAAATACGTGTATAATGCTTTATATATCCTATGTGTTGTGAATTCCATCCTACTATCTCTTCCAAGGAACCCAAAGAAATGTTACCACACCTCCCGCTTTATTTATTCTGTAGATTGCCTGAACTATTTCATAAACTAAATCTTGTCTTGTTTCTGATGCTATGTTTTTTTATGCTCATCAATGCACTGCTGGAGTCTGAGCACACAACTACTTTCCTTGCTTTGTTTTCCTCTATCCAGTTAACTGCCATATAAATTGCTACCAATTCCCCCGTAAAAACAGATAGTTTATCACTGATTATTTTATTTAATACTATGTTTCCTTGTGTGATAACTGCTGCAGCTCTTACCTTTAATTTTTTTTTTATAGTTTTTGATGCATCCGTATATATCATATCTCAATCTAGTAGTTTGTCCGTGGAAATTCCTGTATTTGTTGCCTCTTGTTTTTTTTTATTTCTTGAACTATTCACACTTCTGTTCTTTTCTACACTTTCTTGATTTCTTACTTTAAATGCCTCTGCGTATGTAATATTTATTTCAACTTTGATTTGTTGTACTTCTGTTGCCTGTTTCATGATGTATGGCTTTTGATTATTTCTTTTTTCAATCTACAATTCCAATAAATAACACGTATTTCCAGATTACTGATAACTTTTTCAAAAACAAATGTAATTCCTGAATAAGATAATTGTATCGAATCCAATGGATGGTCTGGTCCTAAAACCTCTTTGTAATGTTTGTTTGATTCCCCCAAAATACGACACAGTCTAATTTGAAAAACATATGTGCCTCGTCGGCTGTAGTAAAAAAAAAAAAAACCCATGCCTCCTCGGTCTAACCTCTCCCAGCCCCTTTCTGCCGTGTCAAAGATGGATCAAAGACCACCTTTGCCCCTAGCCCCCACTTCTTCTCCACTACCAAGAGAACAGTAATTAATCCGAGCTGAGTTTTTTAAAATATTCCAACATGACTTTTACTTTCATTTTGTATCAAAGCTGAGTTGTGCTCTCTGGTTTATTTTGCAAATGAACATGATCATGTACAAGACTCGCCTACCCACAATGCACTGCAGCCCAACGCTCCTGGTCGGATGTTTGTATCGGGGTTCATGGAGAGATGCGGTAAAGAGTGGTAGCCAAGACACACGGTCACACACGGTCACACTCGGCAATTATTTTGACCTGGGGAACAGATTTAGAGGAAAAAATGTGTCTGGGGGGCCGGGATATCTGATTTTCAGGTACAAAAAACTTCACAATGACACAAAATAAACACAACAGTTAAACCTCACACTAAAAACAAGACATTTACTTGTACGTTCAAAAGACAGACTAGAACAAGACAAGACTTGCAATGCCATCTACAAAATGTTATGTAAATGTTAGTCATTAAGCATGTGGCTATGGTTTTAATGTATTTGTTACAGACATGTTTACGTCAAGTAACATCACATGGTTCCATTTGCACCTTTCAACAAATCTGAAAAGGAATATTAAGAAGTAAAACTTATATTTAATCCTACCTCTTCTCCGAGCACACGGTGACTGTACATACGGGTCGAAAAATGTTGACCTAATTCAGCATTTCTCAAAGTGTGGGGAATAGAGACGTGACAGGTGGGGCGCGAGGAACGGGAGGAAATTTCACTTTAATTTTTTTTTTTTTTTTTTTTACCATGCTTTCATTTTCTATACACACTGTAAATCACTTTGTGATTCTGTCTGTGAAATCCGCCGTATAAATAAATGTAAATTACTTATTTTTCCTGTAGGCTTTAAATTTCTCGGTAGGAGCGAAAGTTTGACAGACATAGCAAGAGTAACTTTTGCAGGCGGGGCTAAGAGGAACAAACATTCGCGCGGATGGGTAGCAGGCTAATGTGCGGACCACAATTACACAAAATGGATGAATTTGCAACTCGCACCTCAAAGGTCTGCAGAGAAACAAAAATATGACGGGTCTAATCAACCAAAAAGTCAACCTAAAAGAAAATATGGCGAAGGGTATCTTGCTCTTGGATTCACGGCAGCGGTGTTGGGGGCAGAGGAGAGACCCCTGTGTGTTCTGTGTCTAAAACCGCTAGCAGCAGACAGCATGAGACCCAACAAATTAAAGAGACACCTCAAGACCACACATGATGTTCAATAAATTTGAAAATGTTGAGCTTGGCATTAGCGTTTTGTTGGGGCGATGGGGGTAGGTGGGCCTTGAAAACTAACTCCTTAGTCTAAAGTGGGGATGACAGAAAAAAAAAGTTTGAGAAGCCCTGACCTAATTGTACGGATCTCACTTTAAATGGCAAACTGATCATTTAAATGTTTTCACTTTGAATATGAAACGAGGAGTAAAATGTACAATGTACAATATTATCAATTATTTCACAATGACATTTTTTAAGGATATTGTACAGTATGATTAAATCTAAAATGAATGTGATTTTTTTTCAGGATAATTTTATTTTTAGCCAGTAAACAACTGTTATGTATCTTTTGTATCGGGTTTTCCCCTTTAAATAACAAAATTGTAGAATTGTACAATATTCATTATTATTAAATATTAAATGTGCCAACTAGTTATACGGCATACATCATCCCCCTTTACCCATTTGTTAAAAAGACGAAAGTTGATGCGAACGCCTACGTGCTGTCAGAAAACTAAAAGAAGAAGAATGCCTTTGTGCAATTACTGCTATCGAGGGAACAAGTTATAAAACAAACAAAGTTACCAAATTTTTTTCTGAGGAGACAAAAAAAAAAGAAAAAGGGAGGGACAATCAAGGATCAACAATGGTACGACTTTCACTAGCTTGTGTGAGGTCAAAGATGTGAGATTTTAGACCAATGCTGCCTTGGATCTGTTCCTCCTAAACTAGTAAGTGACGTTCAATGCTCAAATCAGAATAATAATGCTAATTTTAGCTACTGGAAATTTGTGTGGTAGCAATAAATACCCACCAGCGCGATACATCACAGTTCCACACTGACCAACCACGCAACAAACTCAAAAGAACTGTACAGGGAAAAAACAATGCAGTGACTTCAAACTGCAAATATAAGGTTTGAATAAATATGTAGGTTGGTGTGAATGTTGTCTGTCTATCTATGTTGACCCTGCAATGAGGTGGCGACTTGTCCAGGGTGTACACCTCCTTCCGCCCGATTGTAGCTGAGATAGGCGCCAGCGCCCCCCACGTCCCCAAAAGGGAATAAGCGGTAGAAAATGGATGTAGGTTCCTACTGTGGAAAGTTCAGTAATACAGAATCATTGTGGCATTATCGTGTCAGTTTGACGCTATATGCGCTAGTCCTCATGGTAAATGTGGTTTTCCTTTTGGGAAAACGCCATCGCTTTGGTTCACTGGTGCGGCCAATATAAACCAAAACTGAAAGTTCTTAAGTGGGGCTTTAAGTAGAGTTTATAAATCTTGTATCTGTAACACATATAGCCTTATTTCAGTGTCAACAGTCTCCAGCTTACTTGCTACACATGTTTTGGCTCTGCCCACCCCTGTGCAGTTATTGGACCGACATTTTTAATACTTTGTCTGTTGTTGTAATTAACCACTAGGCCTTCTTTGCTTTTATTTGTTGTTGTATCTTTATGTTAGCAATTGGGACTTTTTGAATGAAATTGTCTGTGGCTCCATGTTAACGAAGTTGCCTGTACTATTTGACTGATGCATTTTATTGATTGATTTATTATTTTTCTTTCTTTTTCGTTTTGTGTGTCTTGTTTTTTAGGGGGAAAGGAACATTTAATATTGATTGTAAATACGTTTGTACTTCAAGAAGTTGTATTTACATTAAAACTCCACAAACATTTTTCGACCCGTATGTACAGTCACCGTGTGCTCGGAGAAGAGGTAGGATTAAATAGAAGTTTTACTTCTTAATATTCCTTTTCAGATTTGTTGAAAGGTGCAAATGGAACCATGCATGTGATGTTACTTGACGTAAACATGTCTGTAACAAATACATCAAAACCATAGCCACATGCGTAATGACTAACATTTACATAACATTTTGTAGATGGCATTGCATGTCTTGTCTTGTTCTATTCTGTCTTTTGAACGTACAAGTAAATGTGTTGTTTTTAGTGTGAGGTTTAACTGTTGTGTTTATTTTGTGTCATTGTGAAGTTTTTTGTACCTGAAAATCTGATATCCCGGCCCCATTTTTTCCTCTATATCTGTTCCCCAGGTGAAAATAATTGCCGAGTGTGACCGTGTGTGACCGTGTGTCTTGGCTACCACTCTTTACCGCATCTCTCCATGAACCCCGATACAAACATCCGACCAGGAGCGTTGGGCTGCAGTGCATTGTGGGTAGGCGAGTCTTGTACATGATCATGTTCATTTGCAAAATAAACCAGAGAGCACAACTCAGCTTTGATACAAAATGAAAGTAAAAAGTCATGTTGGAATATTTTAAAAAACTCAGCTCGGATTAATTACTGTTCTCTTGGTAGTGGAGAAGAAGTGGGGGTTAGGGGCAAAGGTGGTCTCTGATCCATCTTTGACACGGCAGAAAAGGGGCTGGGAGAGGTTAGACCGAGGAGGCATGGGTTGTTGTTTTTTTTACTACAGCCGACGAGGCACATATGTTTTTCAAATTAGACTGTGTCGTATTTTTGAGGAATCAAACAAACATTACAAAGAGGTTTTAGGACCAGACAATCCATTGGATTCGATACAATTATCTTATTCAGGAATTACATTTTATTTTGAAAAAATTATCAGTAATCTGGAAATACGTGTTATTTATTGGAATTGTAGATTGAAAAAAGAAATAATCAAAAGCCATACATCATGAAACAGGCAACAGAAGTACAACAAATCAAAGTTGAAATAAATATTACATACGCAGAGGCATTTAAAGTGAGAAATCAAGAAAGTGTAGAAAAGAAAAGAAGTGTGAATAGTTCAAGTTCAAGAAAAAAAACAAAAAACAAGAGGCAACAAATACAGGAATTTCCACGGACAAACTAGTTGTATTCCTGGCTTACGTAATAAACTGTACAGAACAGGCTAGAAATAAGACTGAGAAGATCAAAATAATTGTCAAAGCAGCAGCAAAGTTGTTGAAAGAACTATCTTGGGGCCGGGTGCAAGCTGTACTACAGAGAGTAGACGTGACGGAGTCATGTTACCACATTCCAACACCCTGTTAATTGTCCGGTGGAATGCCAGAAGTTTGATAGCAACCGAACATGAATTAAAAGGATATATTAAATATAAGAAAACTAATCCACATATAATTTGTATTCAAGAAACATGGCTGAAGCCAAAATTAAACTTTATAATAAAAAGATATATAACGATTCGTAAAGATAGGAATGATGGGTAAAGAGGATGATGTGCCACATTTACTAAAGAAGATGTAGTCACGGGTAAAGAAACAGCAGAACCTTTAGCAAAAACATTTGTTAAAGTGCACAGTAATGATAATTTGAGAAATGTAGAAAAACAAAAGAGAGAAGAAACGATGAGTTTAAATATTGGGGAAATGATGGAAGACAACGATAATAGCTTTACCAACACTATGGATATGACATTTTCTTTGAATGAAATGGTTCGAATTTTGAAAAAGGTTAAAAATACGTCACCGGGGAAAGACCTAGTGGGTTATCAAATGATCAAAAACTTAGGTAGCATCGTCAAAGAAGTGGTCTTGAAATGATATGACAGGATATATGAAGAAGGAGAATGACCGGCAGAGGGGAAAATTAGCGGTAATAATTCCAATATGCAAGTCAGGGTAAGACCCGGAAGAGGCAGGAAATTATAGGCCGATAGCATTGACCTCAAATTTGGGGAAAGTAATGAAAAAAATGATTAATGAAAGACTAGTATATTATTTAGAGTTAAAAGAAATAATCAAAAAACTAACAAAGTGGTAAATAATGTTCAAGACTGGGGAACGGCTTGGGGTTTAAGATTCTCTGTTGGAAAGACAAAAGTCATACATTTTACAAAGAGAAAAGTACAAAACAAGCTCCAAATAAAAACTCTACGGTGAAAATATAGAAGAGGTACGAGTATTTAAATATTTAGGAATATGGTTTGATAAAAATATGAACTAGTCAACCCACATCGGCAAAATAGATTTGAATAGATTAGATTAGATTAGATAGTACTTTATTTATTCCTTCAGGAGTGTTCCTTCAGGAAAATTAAAAATAGGGGAAAAAGTAAAAAGGTGTTAAATATAATGAGGGCTTTGAGGGGTAATGATTGGGGGGCTGATAGGTTGACGTTGAAAACAATATATGTATATATATCACTTTAATTCCATCTGTTATTGATTACGGATGCATTATTTACTAATCTGCTTCAAAAACATGACTTGGGAAAATAGACTGGATCCAGTCACAGGCTTTAAGGTTATGTTGTGAAGCTACTACATCAACCCTAGTGGCAGTATTACAAGTAAAAATGAACGAAAAACCTTTGAACAAGAGGAGAGATCAACTCTCAGCAGTTTATCGGGCAACTTTAAAAGGATCCAAGCAAGGATATCCCACTTGTCCAGTGCTACCAAACTGCTAAGAAAAAGAGAAAAAAAATAATAGTTTTGGGTGGATTAAAGGAGACATATGTAATAAAGTTAAAATTGACAATATTAAAGTTAGTCCTACAGTACCAATTCCTGCAATACCACCGTGGATGTTTGATAACCCAAAAGAAAACATGCAATGACTAAAGAATAGAAATTTAAATAGTTACCAGATAGAAAAATAGATTGAGATATGATATATACGGATGCATCAAAAACTATAAAAAGTAAGGTAGGAGCTGCAGCAGTTATCCCACAAGGAAACATAGTATTAAATAAAATAATCAGTGATAAACTATCTGTTTTTACGGGGGAATTGGTAGCAATTTATATGGCAGTTAACTGGATAGAGGAAAACAAAGCAAGGAAAGTAGTTGTGTGCCGGACTCCAGCAGTGCATTGATGAGCATAAAAAAAAACATAGCATCAGAAACAAGACAAGATTTAGTTTATGAAATAGTTCAGGCAATCTACAGAATAAATAAAGCGGGAGGTGTGGTAACATTTCTTTGGGTTCCTTGGAAGATATAGTAGGATGGAATTCACAACACATAGGATATAAAGCATTATACACATATTTAGAACACATTGGGTTAAATTAAAGAATATAGAGTAGGGATCCATCTTGGTCCACACTCCATTTCAGTAGGTGGCGCTAATGCACACCAGAAGGTTGCTTGCTGGAAACAACCGCCCACCTCCGGAATCAGTCCCCGCCCATTCCCCTTGGGCGCGAAATTCATTTGAGCGGAAGACAGAGGAGTGAGAGGAGTTCTTTAAAACCGCGGAGAATCTTAAAAAGCTTACAGAAAGCAAGAAAAACTTACGGCGGGGGCATGTCGGACATTCGCCGTTGTTTTCGATGATATTGTCCCGTACCAAGGTTTCGATGTCTGGAGTCTTTGGCGGAATCAAGCCTTCTCCTCTGCCTGGAATGGCCGAGTCTCTTCGACGGCCGTTGACGGACCCGCCAGCGTTAAGGGAGACCAGCGAGCCGGAGATGTAAACGGAAAATCTGTAAGTAAATATATGTATATATGTATTGTATACCGCATGTTTTTTTCTTGTAAAATGAGAATCATTTGACTCACCAGACTGTGATTGTGTTAAAACGATCGCGTTAGGATCTTAAGGCAATTCATCTATGAAACAAAATAATGGATACACATAATATTAAATAATTTGAAGGTTTAAACACACCTCGATAATCATCTTCCAACTTTGTAAGATCGATCAAACAAAGTTCTTCGTCTTTCACTTCGTCGTCATCGGCTGGTAAAAAAAAGAAAAGTATTACGTCGTACACGTGGAATACTTTTAACGTTTAAATGCTTAAATGGAGTTAAACCATTGTCTGATAACGTGGTAAAGCAGAGGTAATGGTGTGTGTATGTGTGTGTGTGTGTGTGTGTGTGCGTGTGTGTGTGTGTGTGTGCGTGCGTGTGTGCGTGTCCACATCTTCCCACGTAACATTCCCAGCCATCAATACATCGAAGCAGGGTCAAACATATGGTTAACCTTAACCTAATTAGTTCCTCCCAATCGTTTAAATATGTTTTCGTGAGATCTGGAAGTTGTTTCAAACGATCGTAAACATTTAAACTGTAAAATGGCTGGTCAGATGCTGATCAGATGACATTCTCAAGCTTCCTTAAAAACTGACCTCAACCTGAACCCTCCTTTGTTCCCTCTTAACCAATCCCTCTCCAGGTCTAAAACCCACCCTCTTACTGGTTAAATAACTCCCTCTTCAGGTCTTAAACCCACCCTCTTCAGGTCCTAAACCCACCCTCTTCCTGGTTAGAACTCCACCCTCTTCCTGGTTAAAACTCCACCCTTTTCCTGGTTAAATCACTCCCTCTTCAGGTCTTAAACCCACCCTCTTTCTGGTTAAAACTCCACCCTCTTCCTGGTTAAATAACTCCCTCTTCAGGTCTTAACTCCACCCTCTTCCTGGTTAAAACTCCACCCTCTTCCTGATTAAACCACTCCCACTTCAGGTCTCATCTCCACCCTCTTCCTGGTTAAATCACTCCCCCTTCAGGTCTTAACCCCACCCTCTTCCTGGTTAAATCACTCCCTCTTCAGGTCTTAAACCCCTCTTCCGGGTTAAAACACCACCCTCTTCTTGGTTAAAACTCTGCCCTCTTCCTGGTTAAACCACTCCCACCTCAGGTCTTAACTCCACCCTCTTCCGGGGTAAGCCACACCCACTTGACCTTTGACCCTTGAACTTGACCTTTGAACTTGACCCCTCATAAATCATTGATTTATGACCCCCCCCATAAATCATTTTTGACAGAAGGTGTCCTCTTAAATTTTCTAACATCCGTCCATTCCGTTCTCCTAGCAGGCAATTTCTATAAAACGTATGTGCCTTCCATGTTTTATGCTCATGATATACAAACTATTATCGTTGACATTTTCCATAAAGGCAATGTGGACATTGCTGCAAATTTGGCCAAAAAAAGTGCCTGAGATTCACAGCTTTCCTCTTTCTTGTTCTCTTCGAGTTCCACGGCACGACACCTTTCCAGTTCACCCCACACCTGAGCCGAGTCACTGACGGCATCCAGATCTTGTTGGTTGAATTGCACAGGCAGGAGAGAGCAGACTAACAAATGACACATCATCTGCACTCCTCCACACTAACATGCTGTAGAACATCCTCATAGCCTCATTTCTTCATGGATACCTTGCAACGTTCAGAAGGTTTTTGTTTAGTTGTGTGAGGCATTTTCCCTGCGGCTTTAGCAGAGGGCCAACCTGTTGCGGTGATGGCTGTCAGTCAGGGCTTGTCCAGGATGGAGGAAATTTGCCTTGATTTTAATCTCTTCGTTGCAGGCTTTCGGTCAAACAGAGCGAGACGAGGGTCAGTTTCTTGTTTGAACTTTTCCTCTGACGTCAGATAATACGGAGGATCAATGCCTAACAGTAGATAGAGATTGTAGGTTCTAATTGATTTCAAACACCCATTTAGAGCCTCGCAGGCAGTGTTTAGGCCAGGATTGATTTCGGCAAGATGACTCAACGTGATTGCAACATGACATGAGGCACTTTTGGCTGTTTTGATTCATAAGGCGAGTTCAGTTGCTCGGATAGTGGCAGAATATGTTCCCCGGCTGGTATTGTACAGTTTTTTAGGATGCTGTTTCCAAAACCAACCTTAGCTTTAACTTTCTCAATATCATATTTGAAGGTGACCAACATAGACTGTCTGTGGTTGTATTCAAGCTGTTTTCCGTACCATCTGACTTTAGGCTAACCATTGGTATATGTGTATAAGTGTAATTGAACTGTTGTCAGTGTTTGCTCATCGGTGGTTAGATGTGTTGTAGTAAAAAAGACCTTATAGGGCTTCGCCTAATGACTTTTCTAATTCTACCAAGGTTGATTTTTCTAATGCTATGTCGAGGTTGTCAGCTGCTGCATCCCTAACCTTTTATTTGACGCATTGACTCTGACAAACGATTTTCCCTTTTTAAAGACTTGTTTTTGCGTTCTAATTTAGAAAGGTGGAACAAACATTAGTAAAATACTGTGTTTGATTTCTATAGGGCTGTGCAGCAACGCCGAGTCCACACATCACAACATTCGGAGAATGATACTTTGGTCACTTCTCAAATTTCAACAAGATGGTAATTGAAGAAAATTAGAGGTACCTGAACCATCTACCCGTCAGGGAATCAAAACCTGGTCTTCCGCGTGACAGGCGGAGATACTGTCCATTATACTAACGAGGACTGTATAACATGGTGTTTTCCAGGGGACAAGAAAACATCCTTGGCTTTTGCCTGCCACACCGCAACCAAAGTGTTGCCATGTCATATTTCTGCTATCTCATAATGCCGACAATTTGATCCTCGGAAAGCTGGGAATAAGGGTAGTGTGGCCGAGCTGTCTAAGGCGCTGGATTAAGGCTCCAGTCTCTCGGGAGGCGTGGGTTCAAATCCCACCACTGCCATCTTTTGCTGGTAACGCATTTGTATCTTCCCTGACTGAGGCAATAAGACTCTTGGCCTCATTTGGAAAGCTTTCAAAAATAGGGCCCAAACGTTAGCTTTGGAGTTTTCCATGCCAGGTATGCAATGAGAAAAAAACACAACCAGCACAGTTTTAAGGCCCGCCAGCAGCCTCTGGAAAAGCTAAAAGGTGGACGTGGTTGTGTGTTTATCAACATGTCGTTTGAAGATCACCGCCCCTACTTAAGACATTCAGTCCACTTTTATCTGTTTCTGTGTTCTGATGACACCGCAGTGATAGGATGTATCAGTGGCCGGCACAGAGCGACTTACAGGAGGGAGTTAGCCTGTCTGGTGACATTGTGTAGAAACAACAACCTTATCCTCAACACGGACTACACTAAGAAGACGTGAGGAAAGAAAGTCTGTTACTATTGTACAATTTTTACACATCCAAGTCCAAATTCATGCAGCAGTTTCCATAGTGTAGTGGTTATCACTTCACTGAGACACAGAAGTTACCCCGGTTCAAAAAATACAATTCACATTTCTGACATGGTACATGAATGAAATTGGTGCTTCACACATTTGTCAGGAAACCATGCAGGAGACAAGTGTCTGAACTAATGATCAGTTCCCTGGTGGTCTAGTGGCTAGGATTCGGCGCTTTCACCGCCGCGGCCGGGGTTCGATTCCCGGTCAGGGAAAGTTATCCATTCCGTTCTCATAGAAGGCAATTTCTATAAAACTTATGTGACTTCCATGTTTTATGCTCATGATATACAAAGCATTATCGTTGACATTTTCCATAAAGGCAATGTGGACATTGCTCCAATTTGGCCAAAAAAAGGTGCCTGAGATTCCCAGCTTTCCTCTTTCTTTTTCTCTTCGAGTTCCACGGCACGACACCTTTCCAGTTCACCCCACACCCGAGCCGAGTCACTGACGGCATCCAGATCTTGTTGGTTGAATTGCACAGGCAGGAGAGAGCAGACTAACAAATGACACATCATCTGCACTCCTCCACACTAACATGCTGTGGAACATCCTCATAGCCTCATTTGTTCACGGATACCTTGCAACGTTCCGTTTCTCAGATCTTGGGCGATTTAGGCAGGACCGAAACGCCACACTTCTTTGGAGCCGGGCAGAAGAGATTTGTTTAGTTGTGTGAGGCATTTTCCCTGCGGCTTTAGCAGAGGGCCAACCTGTTGCGGTGATGGCTGTCAGTCAGGGCTTTTCCAGGATGAAGGAAATTTGCCTTGATTTTAATCTCTTCGTTGCAGGTTCTCGGTCAAACAGAGCGAGACGAGGGTCAGTTTCTTGTTTGAACTTTTCCTCTGACGTCAGTTAATACGGAGGATCAATGCCTAACAGCAGATAGAGATTGTAGGTTCTAATTGATTTCAAACACCCAGTTAGAGCCTCGCAGGCAGTGTTTAGGCCAGGATTGATTTCGGCAAGATGACTCAACGTAATTGCAACATGACACGAGGCACTTTTGGCTGTTTTGATTCATAAGGCGAGTTCAGTTGCTCGGATAGTGGCAGAATATGTTCCCCGGCTGGTATTGTACAGTTTTTTAGGATGCTGTTTCCAAATCCAACCTTAGCTTTAACTTTCTCAATATGATATTTGAAGGTGACCAACATAGACTGTCTGTGGTTGTATTCAAGCTGTTTTCCGTACCATCTGACTTTAGGCTGACCTTTGGTGTATGTGTATATGTGTAATTAAACTATTGTCAGTGTTTGCTCATCGGTGGTTAGATGTGTTGTAGTAAAGAAGACCATATAGGGCTTCGCCTAAGGACTTTTCTAACTCTACCAAGGTTGATTTTGCTAATGCTATGTCGAGGTCGTCAGCATCTGCATCCCTAACCTTTTATTTGACGCATTGACTCTGACAAACGATTTTCCCTTTTTGAAAACTTGCTTTCGCGTCCTAATTTAGAAGGGTGGAACAAACATTAGTAAAATACTGTGTTTGATTTCTATAGGGCTGTGCAGCAACGCCGAGTCCACACATCACAACATTCGGAGAATGATACTTTGGTCACTTCTCAAATTTCAACAAGATGGTAATTGAAGAAAATAAGAGGTTCCTGAACCATCTCCCCGTCAGGGAATCGAACCCTGGTCTTCCGCGTGACAGGCGGAGATACTGTCCACTATACTAACGAGGACTGCGTAACATGGTGTTTTCCAGGGGATAAGCAAACATCCTTGGCTTTTTTTCTGCCACATCGCAACCAAAGTGTTGCCATGTCATATTTCTGCTATCTCATAATGCCGACAATTTGATCCTTGGAAAGCAGGCAATAAGGGTAGTGTGGCCGAGCGGTCTAAGGCGCTGGATTAAGGCTCCAGTCCCTCGGGAGGCGTGGGTTCAAATCCCACCACTGCCATCTTTTGCTGGTAACGCATTTGTATCTTCCCTGACTGAGGCAATAAGACTCTTGGCCTCATTTGGAAAGCTTTCAAAAATAGGGCCCAAATGTTAGCTTTGGAGTTTTCCATGCCAGGTATGCAATGAGAAAAAAACACAACCAGCACAGTTTTAAGGCCCGCCAGCAGCCTCTGGAAAAGCTAAAAGGTGGACGTGGTTGTGTGTTTATCAACATGTCGTTTGAAGATCACCGCCCTTACTTAAGACATTCAGTCCACTTTTATCTGTTTCTGTATTCTGATGACACCGCAGTGATAGGATGTATCACTGGCCGGCACAGAGCGACTTACAGAAGGGAGTTAGCCTGTCTGGTGACATTGTGTAGAAACAACAACCTTATCCTCAACACGGACTACACTAAGAAGATGTGAGGAAAGAAAGTCTGTTCGTTATTGTTACTATTGTACAATTTTTACACATCCAAGTCCAAATTCATGCAGCAGTTTCCATAGTGTAGTGGTTATCACTTCACTGAGACACAGAAGTTACCCCGGTTCAAAATATACAATTCACATTTCTGACATGGTACATGAATGCAATGGGTGCTTCACACATTTGTCAAGAAACCATGCAGGAGACAGGTGTCTGAACAAATGATCAGTTCCCTGGTGGTCTAGTGGCTAGGATTCGGCGCTCTCACCGCCACCGCCCGGGTTCGATTCCCGGTCAGGGAAAGCTATCCGTTCTCATAGCAGGCAATTTCTATAAAACTTATGTGACTTCCATGTTTTATGCTCATGATATACAAAGCATTATCGTTGACATTTTCCATAAAGGCAATGTGGACATACCTCCAATTTGGCCAAAAAAAAGGTGCCTGAGATTCCCAGCTTTCCTCTTTCTTGTTCTCTTCGAGTTCCACGGCACGACACCTTTCCAGTTCACCCCACACCCGAGCCGAGTCACTGACGGCATCCAGATCTTGTCGGTTGAATTGCACAGGCAGGAGAGAGCAGACTAACAAATGACACATCATCTGCACTCCTCCACACTAACATGCTGTAGAACATCCTCATAGCCTCATTTGTTCACGGATACCTTGCAACAATCCGTTTCTCAGATCTTGGGCGATTTAGGCAGGACCGAAACGCCACACTTCTTTGGAGCCGGGCAGAAGAGATTTGTTTAGTTGTGTGAGGCATTTTCCCTGCGGCTTTAGCAGAGGGCCAACCTGTTGCGGTGATGGCTGTCAGTCAGGGCTTGTCCAGGATGGAGGAAATTTGCCTTGATTTTAATCTCTTCGTTGCAGGTTCTCGGTCAAACAGAGCGAGGCGAGGGTCAGTTTCTTGTTTGAACTTTTCCTCTGACGTCAGATAATACGGAGGATCAATGCCTAACAGCAGATAGAGATTGTAGGTTCTAATTGATTTCAAACACCCAGTTAGAGCCTCGCAGGCAGTGTTTAGGCCAGGATTGATTTCGGCAAGATGACTCAACGTGATTGCAACATGACATGAGGCACTTTTGGCTGTTTTGATTCATAAGGCGAGTTCAGTTGCTCGGATAGTGGCAGAATATGTTCCCCGGCTGGTATTGTACAGTTTTTTAGGATGCTGTTTCCAAATCCAACCTTAGCTTTAACTTTCTGTTGAGACGTATTTTTAGTGCCGTCTCACCCGGGCCGGGAGCAGGAAAACAATTTGAGGAGGCAGGAGTTGAGTCAAGTAGAAGTATTTTATTAAACGCAGTCTGCAGAGAGCGGAGATCGTATAGTACACTTGAACAGTAGTACCAGGAAAACCCAAAGCAATCTGTCTGAAAGTTTGTTGTACAGCAGCTTATATACACTGTGCCAGTCGTTATCTGATTGGTCAGTCTACTGACTGACGTCAGTTGCTATGTGTCTCGTGTCTAGGAACTACTCTTAGTTTCCTGTTAAGTTGGTTGTTGCTCAAGCATCTGTTTCCTTTATGTGCAGTGTTTGCTTGGTTTCCTGTTATGTTCGTTATTGCTCAAACATCTGTTTCCTGTAGGTGCAGTGTTTGGCACACTGAGTCAAATTGAGGCCAGGACGTTTCCTTTTTTGTTTGGTACACTCTGAACTCTCAGACAACTCTGAACTCTCAGACATGAGGCTTTGTACACTCATTAATCTCCCTTTTGATCTCTATTAAAGAAATCACAAATCAAAACATTGTATAATATGTAAATTCGACTAAGTACTAATACTTAGTGGCACCTTAAACTTGAGTTGTAACCGTGATGGACAGATGTATCAGGGCTCAAAGAAAGACCATGAGTACCCCAAACCAACAGAGAATAAGGAGGTCGATGGTTGTCACGATCCTCTTGGTCCCTCGACGAATCTGGTTGGTGGTTTGGCACACCACGTGTAGGAGAGGAGCGCTATTTCATCTCCTCCCACAGGGATTTTGGGTAGACTACTTCACCCTGATGCCACCAGGGGATTATTCTGCCCCTTGTTGATTGGTGGTCTTCTCCCGTTGTTGTTGTTCACGTAACTCGGTACGTGTCCCTCTCAACGTGCGTGCAGGGGCGTCCGCCGCTGCACACTGGCTCCAGTGGAACCACGTGTCTACCTTGCCGTTCAGCCGAACAGCATGCGAGGTGCGTTCAGTCACTCGATATGGACCCGTCCACCTGGGTTCGGTCCACTTTCGCTTGAGCACCTTCAGTAGGACCCACTCTGTGCTTGGTGGGGTCGCTGTGTCTTCCTTGTTTCTCTCCCCCACCTGCTTGGCATACTCTGCAACAATGGCTTGTAAAGCATGGAAATACTGTGTGTGGGTTAATGACTGATCATCACCTTTGATTCCAATAAGCTTGGACTGGGGCCCTGGAAACCTCCTGCCTGTGGTCAGCTCAAAGGGAGTAAAGGCCGTGCTTTGGTTTATTGAGCTTCGAACAGACATAAGGGCAAGGGGTAGCGCATCTAGCCAATTAATTTTAGTCTGTGCACAGATTTTTGCCAATTTAGATTTGAGTGTTTGGTTCATTCTTTCAACCTTTCCTTGGGATTGTGGGTGGTAGACCGAACCAAACTTGTGTTTCAACCCCAGCATTTCTTCAACCTTTTGCAGATCATGGTTTTTGAAATGTGTACCATCATCTGATCGGATTTTTCTCAGGAAAACCATGTTTTGGGATATACTGGCTTACCAAAAACTTCACCACTGTCTTACTGTCTTCCCTTTTTGTAGGGAGTACCTCTGGCCAACCTGAATACGCATCCACACATACCAACATATACCTGTACCCTTTTACTGAATTCACCATATCTGTGTAATCTATGATGATTTCTTTCCCTGTTTTCCTCTCGAGAGGGAAACGTCCAGGATGCGGTCTGACTGTTGGTCGTGCATTATACATGGTGCATTCAGGGCAAGTATGTACATTATGTTTACACATATCTTTCAAAAAGGGGTGCCACCAATTTTCGAGGTTTCTCTGCATCTGTGCAGCCCCGACATGTCCCAATCCGTGCGCCTCAGTTAGTGCTATGTTTTTTATTCCAGGTGGTAGCACAATCCGTCAAAACATTCTTTAATACCTGATTAAATAGGCCAGGGGATAGAGAAAATCCCTGAGGAAGACAAGAATAGGTCAGTTGGTGAAGGCAAAAATGTTTCTACATTCTTCGGCTAGTGGTAGGCAGAAAAATGCATTAGCGAGGTCGATACAGGTGAACCATTGGTGGCTAGGATCAAGATTAGTCAACGCAACGTAAGGGTTGGGAACTGGGATGGTTTGCGTGCATAACGCAGAGTTAATGGCCCTAAGATCATGAACCATGCGATATTTACCAGTGCCCTTCTTTTCAATGGGCCATATGGGAGTGTTCCATTCTGAGGATGTTTCTACCAACACCCCCTTTTCAAATAGACCTTCAATGGTATCTGCAATGCCGATTTTGGCGTCTTTTTTACTTGGGTATTGGGGAACCCACACTGGGTTGTTATTTTTCAGCTTGAAAGTAACTGGGGGGCAGTCGACTAGGCCAACATCCGTGGGCCCAGTGGACCATAGTTAGTCAGGCAGTGAATCTAACAACAATGCTGCTTCGGGGTGATTTGTTTTCTCTCGGCCATTGTGGCGGGAGATTTGAGCGTGTTCAAGGAGAGCGTGGTCAGTGCAAGAAACCTGTATTTTGTAGATTTGAGTTGCGGGTGAATACCACAACGAAGAGCCAACCCTCTGCCAATCAGTTTGCAGTTGTGCGGTTTTAACTATAGAACCCAGCTCTTTGGCTTGGTGCTCTGGATATAAGGCCTAAGACACATGGGGGGAAGCCTCGTCACTCATCATATACCACTGTAGTTGTTCTGGGGTGAGAGAAACTTCTGCCGCTACACCTATGGGAGCCACATAAATGTTATTAGTGGAAAGAGCCCAATTAGTTCCCTCTATTTCCCTGCTAAACTGTTCCTCATACCACTGTGTATCCTCTCTATCATAAAACAATGTCATATGAGGAGGGTCAGGAGGGGCCACATAGGGGTGTATTTGGGAGATCCAGGGTTTCCAAGTCAGGTAAGCCGACAGGATTCCACCTTTATCACTAGTTTCACTGTGTAGGAGACCCCAGTAGATGTCAGCCGATCTGTCTGCAACTGGCTGAATCATGTATTGGCTTGAATGTGAAGACTCAATACTGGCGCAGGGTAGAGATGTTCCATCAGGGAATGAGACGGTTAGTCCGTCAGGCGAGCAGAGAATAGTAGCCCCCAATCGAGTCAGGAGGTCTCTCCCCAACAGGTTGGAAGGTACCTCAGGGGAGTAGATGAAAGGATGCAACACAGTCTGATTGCCAAGCCGTGTTGTGAGAGGCTTGGTGTAAGGCAGCATAGTAGGAACCCCAGAGAAACCCATGACTGTTATGACGTCTGATGTATGCAGCTTCTTTTCCACAGTCTTGATAGTGGAGACGGTAGCACCGGTATCCACTAAGAAAGGCAGCAAGTCCTGATTTACTGTCACTGACAGCAACGGTTCTGCCGTAAGGTGCTGTCCGGGGCTTCTCTGTGGGGCGTGTCACTCAGTGTCTTGCCACAAGGGGAACTGTGGTGCGGGTCCTCTCCCTTGAGACTGAGGAGGGCGTGTTCCTCCCCGGTTCTGAACTCCTCCTCTCTGTGGAAACCCTCTTTGTGACTGAGCAGGGTTATATGGGCACTCCCTCACCCAATGGGAGGAGCCCCCACACAGGAAACAGCCTTGGTTTCCTCCTTGAGGCTTTCCCCTGAAAAACCCTCTCCTTCCTCCACCCCGTGGGCCTCCCCTTCCCCTATTTTGTCCTCCCCTTCTTCTGAAATGTGGCGTCCCAGACTCCTGAACGTTATCGCCGTCCCACTGCTGTACAGTTTGAGACATAACCTTGACCTGATCTTTCTTGCCCTTCTTTTTGTCGTTTAAGTCATCTCTAGCTTTGGCTAGTTGTAATTTCAGTAATTGTGCCTGCAAATCTGCTTTGTCTTTCTCATCTTGTTGTGTTTTGTCTTGAGCCGTGGTAAGGTGATGAACGAGATGCTTCTCCCATGTACAAAGTTGACATCCTAACATGTCAGGGTTACTTTTCATGGCTGTTTGCACTGACTCAGGCACTCCACTCAGAACTGCTTGTCGGAACCACTCGGCCTGTGACCCAGTGTTACCGGGGTACTGGCCGGTTTGATTGGTCCAGGCCTCTTTGGCTTCACATAAAAACTGCCTGGGGTTTTGTTTGGGGTCCCATCTAATTTTAGGCATAACGGCTGAATTAGGCAGTGGGAAATGACTACGCATTGCAGCACCAAGAGCAGTGCAGAGTTGGGTGAATCTGACCTCATCGGACAGTGTTAGAGTTTTTGCGTCCGTCTCTACATCTCTAAGATTAGTCTGGGTCATGCACCGAGCAGCAACAGCGCGGAAATCTCCTAATGCCAGAGTGTGCCTCTTTCAATGTAAAATGTGGGATACATGCCGTGGGTTGGAGGCGCATAGGGTGGAGGACATGTGGGGACATGAGGTGCAGTTACCGATTTGGAGTGAAGCTCCTTTTGGTGCAGATTTTTGGTGCTTTGTCAGCAGATCAACAGTTCAGCCCACTCCCGTCGCTCCTTCTCCCAGTCGCGCTCCTTTTTCCTCCAACTGGACTTCTGCAACAAACCTGCAATTTTTCCCTGCTCTTCCGCTTCATCTCTCTTTATAGCTGCTGTGTTCATCTTATCAAGTATCAATTGTCCTAAGGGCCCTATATGTTCCAATGTTTTCCCCATGTCCTGAATAAGTTGTTCTAATTTTTGTTTTGCTTTTGTTACTTTCTTCTCTTTATCTGTTGGCTTTGATGTGGCAGCTAGGGCATTAGCTGTGGATCCAATTTGGGTCAATAGGGTGACATATGGGCTGACCGGGCCCCATCCATCATCATCTATTTCTCTATCAAACTCTCCTTCCATTTTTAACTAGACTCTGAGCTCCACAGTTTTATTGCGACAACAATCTTCCCGGAGATAGCTGCGTTAGCCCACTGCGGTTCTCTGAGAGACAAGCTTCTAGGCCGGCCCTAAAGGTCGGTCCGGTCTCCCACTGGGTGTCCTATCACAAGAACCACAGCGTTTAGTCCAAAGATAAGATGTCTCGCTTATCAACTGGGTGGTTTAGCCCTCGCTGCGTGTCTGTTGGTCAGATATGGACGGTTTTCACCGCCCATCCTGCCCTAAACTGTAGCGAATGAACGACGTTCGTTTACACCGTTAGGTATCCCGTCAGTTCATCAGCCGCAGACCCAGCACACAACGAGTATTCACACAACGATTTACTCAGAGTCTTATCCTCCCCACTTCCCTTCTTACCTCAACAACACGTAAAATACACACACAAAGTTAGTGTCATATACACATTCGATACCCACACAGTATTTTCTTCAGCTTAAAGTTGTGTTATCGAAAGACTACTCAGTCTCTGTTTTCAACTGCAGTTTCATTCGACTGTATTTTTCTTCTCCCCTCATTTTTCCCACGTAAAACAACCTATTTTGTTGTTTTGAGGAGTTTTATACAGCGATATTTCAATCTCTCCAAGGTTTATAAACCTATTTTCCCAAACGTTTTTTGGAGTTTTCATATCGTAACAACAACTAGAATTTAGGGACCTCAACCCCCGGGACTCTAACCCAGCCGCGGTACTAACCGCTCCTGGACCCCGTCGGATCTCAGGTGGAGTTACGCCACTCTCGAGGTTACTGTGTATTCCTCCTGTATCGAAGTTATTTACACTTCTACTGAATCTTTTAGTTTTTATGTTTTCTTACAAGTACATAGGACAGGACACTATTTTAGTAGTTTCCAATATGCAGAATTTGTTTTAACAGGTTTCTGCTTACCTTATTTGTAAGGGCCGGCTAGTGTCTTTGTCCTTTGTCCATGAAGAAAATTTTTAGGTCCGAATGGTCCTCTCGATGTTCTCCTCACAACTCCCTGTATCCCGGACGAGCCCCCAAATTTGTTGAGACGCATTTTTAGTGCCGTCTCACCCGGGCCGGGAGCAGGAAAACAATTCGAGGAGGCAGGAGTTGAGTCAAGTAGAAGTATTTTATTAAACGCAGTCTGCAGAGAGCGGAGATCGTATAGTACACTTGAACAGTAGTACCAGGAAAACCCAAAGCGATCTGTCTGAGAGTTTGTTGTACAGCAGCTTATATACACTGTGCCAGTAGTTATCTGATTGGTCAGTCTACTGACTGACGTCAGTTGCTATGTGTCTCGTGTCTAGGAACTACTCTTAGTTTCCTGTTAAGTTGGTTGTTGCTCAAGCATCTGTTTCCTGTATGTGCAGTGTTTGCTTGGTTTCCTGTTATGTTCGTTATTGCTCAAACATCTGTTTCCTGTAGGTGCAGTGTTTGGCACACTGAGTCAAATTGAGGTCAGGACGTTTCCTGTTTTGTTTGGTACACTCTGAACTCTCAGACAACTCTGAACTCTCAGACATGAGGCTTTGTACACTCATTACTTTGTCAATATGATATTTGAAGGTGACCAACATAGACTGTCTGTGGTTGTATTCAAGCTGTTTTCCGTACCATCTGACTTTAGGCTAACCATTGGTGTATGTGTATATGTGTAATTAAACTGTTGTCAGTGTTTGCTCATCGGTGGTTAGATGTGTTGTAGTAAATAAGACCATATAGGGCTTCGCCTAAGGACTTTTCTAATTCTACCAAGGTTGATTTTTCTAATGCTATGTCGAGATCGTCAGCTGCTGCATCCCTAACCTTTTATTTGACGCATGGACTCTGACAAACGATTTTCCCTTTTTGAAGACTTTCTTTTGCATCCTAATTTAGAAGGGTGGAACAAACATTAGTAAAATACTGTGTTTGATTTCTATAGGGCTGTGCAGCAACGCCGAGTCCACGCATCACAACATTCGGAGAATGATACTTTGGTCACTTCTCAAATTTCAACAAGATGGTAATTGAAGAAAATTAGAGGTACCTGAACAATCTCCCCGTGAGGGAATCGAACCCTGGTCTTCCGCGTGACAGGCGGAGATACTTTCCACTATACTAACGAGGACTGCATAACATGGTGTTTTCCAGGGGAAAAGCAAACATCCTTGGCTTTTGCCTGCCACACCGCAACCAAAGTGTTGCCATGTCATATTTCTGCTATCTCATAGTGCCGACAATTTGATCCTCGGAAAGCTGGGAATAAGGGTAGTGTGGCCGAGCGGTCTAAGGCGCTGGATTAAGGCTCCAGTCTCTCGGGAGGCATGGGTTCAAATCCCACCACTGCCATCTTTTGCTGGTAAAGCATTTGTATCTTCCCTGACTGAGGCAATAAGACTTTTGGCCTCTTTTGGAAAGCTTTCAAAAATAGGGCCCACACGCTAGCTTTGGAGTTTTCCATGCCAGGTATGCAATGAGAAAAAAAACACAACCAGCACAGTTTTAAGGCCCACCAGCAGCCCCTGGAAAAGCTAAAAGGTGGACGTGGTTTTGTGTTTATCAACATGTCGTTTGAAGATCACCGCCCCTACTTAAGACATTCAGTCCACTTTTATCTGTTTCTGTATTCTGATGACACCGCAGTGATAGGATGTATCAGTGGCCGGCACAGAGCGACTTACAGGAGGGAGTTAGCCTGTCTGGTGATATTGTGTAGAAACAACAACCTTATCCTCAACACGGACTACACTAACAAGACATGAGGAAAGAAAGTCTGCTCGTCATTGTTACTATTGTACAATTTTTACACATCCAAGTCCAAATTCATGCAGCAGTTTCCATAGTGTAGTGGTTATCACTTCACTGAGACACAGAAGTTACCCCGGTTCAAAAAATACAATTCACATTTCTGACATGGTACATGAATGCAACGGGTGCTTCACACATTTGTCAAGAAACCATGCATGAGACAAGTGTCTGAAAAAATTGATCAGTTCCCTGGTGGTCTAGTGGCTAGGATTCGGTGCTTTCACCGCCGCGGCCCGGGTTCGATTCCCGGTCAGGGAAAGCTATCCATTCCGTTCTCATAGCAGGCAATTTCTATAAAACTTATGTGACTTCCATGTTTTATGCTCATGATATACAAAGCATTATGGTTGACATTTTCCATAAAGGCAATGTGGACATTGCTCAAAATTTGGCCAAAATAAGGTGCCTGAGATTCCCAGCTTTCCTCTTTCTTGTTCTCTTCGAGTTCCACGGCACGACACCTTTCCAGTTCACCCCACACCCGAGCCGAGTCACTGACGGCATCCAGATCTTGTTGGTTGAATTGCACAGGCAGGAGAGAGCAGACTAACAAATGACACATCATCTGCACTCCTCCACACTAACATGCTGTAGAACATCCTCATAGCCTCATTTGTTCATGGATACCTTGCAACGTTCCGTTTCTCAGATCTTGGGCGATTTTGGCAGGACCGAAACGCCACACTTCTTTGGAGCCGGGCAGAAGAGATTTGTTTAGTTGTGTGAGGCATTTTCCCTGCGGCTTTAGCAGAGGGCCAACCTGTTGCGGTGATGGCTGTCAGTCAGGGCTTGTCCAGGATGGAGGAAATTTGCCTTGATTTTAATCTCTTCGTTGCAGGTTCTCGGTCAAACAGAGCGAGACGAGGGTCAGTTTCTTGTTTGAACTTTTCCTCTGACGTCAGATGATACGGAGGATGAATGCCTAACAGCAGATAGAAATTGTAGGTTCTAATTGATTTCAAACACCCAGTTAGAGCCTCGCAGGCAGTGTTTAGGCCAGGATTGATTTCGGCAAGATGACTCAACGTGATTGCAACATGACATGAGGCACTTTTGGCTGTTTTGATTCATAAGGCGAGTCCAGTTGCTCGGATAGTGGCAGAATATGTTCCCCGGCTGGTATTGTACAGTTTTTTAGGACGCTGTTTCCAAATCCAAACTTAGCTTTAACTTTCTCAATATGATATTTGAAGGTGACCAACATAGACTGTCTGTGGTTGTATTCAAGCTGTTTTCCGTACCATCTGACTTTAGGCTAACCATTGGTGTATGTGTATATGTGTAATTAAACTGTTGTCAGTGTTTGCTCATCGGTGGTTAGATGTGTTGTAGTAAATAAGACCATATAGGGCTTCGCCTAAGGACTTTTCTAATTCTACCAAGGTTGATTTTTCTAATGCTATGTCGAGGTCGTCAGCTGCTGCATCCCTAACCTTTTACTTGACGCATTGACTCTGACAAACGACTTTCCCTTTTCGAAGACTTGCTTTTGCGTCCTAATTTAGAAGGGTGGAACAAACATTAGTAAAATACTGTGTTTGATTTCTATAGGGTTGTGCAGCAACGCTGAGTCCACACATCACAACATTCGGAGAATGATACTTTGGTCACTTCTCAAATTTCAACAAGATGGTAATTGAAGAAAATTAGAGGTACCTGAACCATCTCCCCGTCAGGGAATCGAACCCTGGTCTTCCGCGTGACAGGCGGAGATACTGTCCACTATACTAACGAGGACTGCGTAACATGGTTTTTTCCAGGGGACAAGCAGACATCCTTGGCTTTTGCCTGCCACAACGCAACCAAAGTGTTGCCATGTCATATTTCTGCTATCTCATAATGCCGACAATTTGATCCTCGGAAAGCTGGGAATAAGGGTCGTGTGGCCGAGCGGTCTAAGGCGCTGGATTAAGGCTCCAGTCTGTCGGGAGGCGTGGGTTCAAATCCCACCACTGCCATCTTTTTCTGGTAACGCATTTAATTCTTCCCTGACTGAGGCAATAAGACTCTTGGCCTCATTTGGAAAGCTTTCAAAAATAGGGCCCAAACGTTAGCTTTAGAGTTTTCCATGGCAGGTATGCAATGAGAAAATAACACAACCAGCACAGTTTTAAGGCCCGCCAGCAGCCTCTGGAAAAGCTAAAAGGTGGACGTGGTTGTGTGTTTATCAACATGTCGTTTGAAGATCACCGCCCCTACTTAAGACATTCAGTCCACTTTTATCTGTTTCTGTATTCTGATGACACCGCAGTGATAGGATGTATCACTGGCCGGCACAGAGCGACTTACAGTAGGGAGTTAGCCTGTCTGGTGACATTGTGTGGAAACAACAACCTTATCCTCAACACGGACTACACTAAGAAGACATGAGGAAAGAAAGTCTGTTTGTTATTGTTACTATTGTACAATTTTTACACATCCAAGTCCAAATTCATGCAGCAGTTTCCATGGTGTAGTGGTTATCACTTCACTGAGATACAGAAGTTACCCCGGTTCAAAAAATACAATTCACATTTCTGACATGGTACATGAATGCAATGGGTGCTTCACACATTTGTCAAGAAACCATGCATGGGACAAGTGTCTGAAAAATATGATCAGTTCCCTGGTGGTCTCGTGGCTAGGATTCGGTGCTTTCACCGCCGCGGCCCGGGTTCGATTCCCGGTCAGGGAAAGCTATCCATTCCGTTCTGATAGCAGGCAATTTCTATAAAACTTATGTGACTTCCATGTTTTATGCTCATGATATACAAAGCATTATGGTTGACATTTTCCATAAAGGCAATGTAGACATTGCTCCAATTTGGCCAAAAAAAGGTGCCTGAGATTCCCAGCTTTCCTCTTTCTTGTTCTCTTCGAGTTCCACGGCACGACACCTTTCCAGTTCACCCCACACCCGAGCCGAGTCACTGACGGCATCCAGATCTTGTTGGTTGAATTGCACAGGCAGGAGAGAGCAGACTAACAAATGACACATCATCTGCACTCCTCCACACTAACATGCTGTAGAACATCCTCATAGCCTCATTTGTTCATGGATACCTTGCAACGTTCCGTTTCTCAGATCTTGGGCGATTTAGGCAGGACCAAAACGCCACACTTCTTTGGAGCCGGGCAGAAGAGATTTGTTTAGGCAGAGAGAGGATTTGTGTGAGGCGTTTTCTCGGCGGCTTTAGCGGAGGGCCAACCTGTGTCGGTGATGGCTGTCAGTCAGGGCTTGTCCAGGTTGGAGGAAATTTACCTTGATTTTAATCTCTTCATTGCAGGTTCTTGGTCAAACAGAGCGAGACGAGGGTCTGTTTCTTGTTTGAGATTTTTCTCTGACGTCTGATATAGGGAGGATCAATTCCTAACAGCAGATAGAGATTGTAGGTTCTAATTGATTTCAAACACCCAGTTAGAGCCTCGCAGGCAGTGTTTAGGCCAGGATTGATCTCGGCAGGATGACTCAACGTGATTGCAACGTGACATGAGTGTTGCAATTTGATATTTGTGCAATCTCATAATGCCGACTGTGCCTCCCGGCAACATTAGCGATGGTATGCCCGGCCGCCTTATAGTCGTTCAGCCAACCCTTTAAAATTATAGTTCGGTAGATAACATGGGCGGCGATTGAGTTATGCCTTAATAGCTCTTCAGCTAAATCTTTTAAGTTACGGTGCGGTAGTTAACATGGGAGGCGATGGCACCATGCCTTAATAGCTGTTAAGCCAACCCTTTTAAGTTACAGTTCGGTTTTTAACTTGGGCACCGATTGCGTCGCATCTTAATAGCTGTTCAGCCAACACTTTTAAGTTACGGTTCGGTAGTTAACATGGGCGGCGATTGTGTCATGCCTAATAGCTGTACAGCCAACCTTTTTAAGTTACGGTTCGGTATTTAACCAAGGCGCCGATTGCGTCACGTCTTAATAACTGTTCAGCCAACCCTTTTAAGTTACGGTTCGGTATTTATAAATTTTTTCCACATCCAAGTCCAAATTCATGCAGCAGTTTCCATTGTGTAGTGGTTATCACTTCACTGTCACCCAACACACAAAAGTCTCCATGGTTGAAAGACTACAATTGCCATTTCTGACATGGTACCCGAATGTAATGGGTGCTTCACACATTTGTCAAGAAACTTAGCAGGAGACAAGTGTCTAAGACAGTGATCAGCTCCCTAGTGGTCCAGTGCAGTGGTTCTCAACCTTTTTTCAGTGATGTACCCCCTGTGAACATTCTTTTTATTCAAGTACCCCCTAATCAGAGCAAATCATTTTTGGTTGAAAAAAAGAGATAAAGAAGTGAAATACAGCACTATGTCATCAGTTTCTGATTTATTAAATTGTATAACAGTGCCAAATATTGCTCATTTGTAGTGGTCTATGTTGAATTATTTGGAAAAAAAGATATAAAAATAACTAAAATCTTGTTGAAAATTAAACAAGTGATTCAAATATAAATAAAGATTTCTACACATAGAAGTAATCATCAACTTAAAGTGCCCTCTTTGGGGATTGTAATAGCGATCCATCTGGATTCATGAACTTAATTCTAAACATTTCTTTACAAAACAAGAAATCTTTAACATCAATATTTATGTAACATGTCCACAAAAAATCTAGTTGTCAACACTGAATATTGCATTGTTCTAAGTTTATGAACTTACATTCATATTTTATTGAAGTATTATTCAATAAATATATTTATAAAGGATTTTTGAATTGTTGATATTTTTAGAATATTTTTTTAAAAATCTCACGTACCCCTTGGCATACCTTCAAGTACGCGTACCCCCATTTGAGAACCACTGGTCTAGTGTCTAGGATTCGGCGCTTTCAACGCCGTTGGCTAACCATTGGTATATGTGTGTTCTTCAGGTGGAAGGTTGTAGTCAAACTGTTGTCAGGGTTTGCTCGTAGTTGGTTCGATGCGTTACAGTAAATAAGACTACATAGGGCTTCGATGAAGGACTTTTCTAATTCTACCTAGGTTGACTTTTGTAATGCTATGTCGAGGTCGTCAGTTGCTGCGTCCCCAACCTTTCTGCGGCTGGGTACCAATCGAGTCCGGTGTGTCAGGCTTACCCCTGACAGTTTGTCTATGTTTTATTTTTTTCCTCTGCATTTGTCTGTTTCCTCTGTGTTTAGTATTTCCTGTCCTTAGTTCCTGTCTAGTCCTCTTATTTTGGTTCAGCTTCCTGTTTGTCTCCCTGTGTCCTGTTTTCACTCAACTGCGGCTGATTGGCAACTTGTCACACCTGATGTCAATCGGCCAGCTCCTATTTTACCTGCTTTGTTCCTCCAGTCAGGGCTGGATCATTGTATTGTCATCCGGACTTGTCGTTGCCATATTTTGCTCTTGTCGTGTCTGTGATTCTTTTCAGCTATTACCTGTCGTGCTACATTTTGTCCTGGTCGTCGTAGCAGTAAGCTGTTCTTGTTAGCCATCAGTTATTTCCAGTTTTTCTATTTCCTATCCTCTAGCTTCCATGCCAAAGTTCCTTTTTGTTTTCTAGCTTCCAGTGCTAGCTCCCTTAGTTTGTTATTCCGCCCATGTGCGTGCTTTTTGTTTGTTCTTGTTCTATTATTTATATTAAATAATGTATTCATATTCTATACCTGCCTCCGTCTCTGCATCTCGGGGTTCGACAACAACAAATACCCCTGACACTGGCGTTGGGGACCACTACTGTATAGGCACAAGCCTGCTACAGGTCTGTTGAAATATACATCACTTAGCTGTGTATACACTAATGTTGTCCTGATACCAATATTCTGGTACCGGTACCAAAATTATTTTGATACTTTTCTAAATAAAGGGGACCACAAAAAATGGCATTATTGGCTTTACTTTAACATAAAATCTTATGGTATATTAAACATATGTTTATTGCAAGTTTGTCTGTGATGATCTGTCACTTCATTTCTGTTTGTTTCCTTGTTTTTGTATTTACTTCTCATCAGTGCTCTTATTGTGTTCCATTTCCTGTTTGTCTCTGAGCACTCTTTGATTGCTTACCTGCCGTTGATTGGCAGGCGGTCCGCATCTGCTGCCAATCAGGGTTTTCTATTTATGCCTTGTCTTGAGCACGAAGATTGCTTTATGTTGTAGAACTTTTATTTGCGAGACTGCATAATTTCTGTTGATGATAATAAAGATCATCTTACCTGTTCGTCTGTTCGTTCCTGCATCTTGGGGTCTCAAAAACTGCAGCCGTGCAAGTTCCTCACATTGTCCTTAAATAGAATAGAATAGATCTTTTATTGTCATTGCACAAGTACAACAAGATTGATTTTTGGTACAAGTCCCGCTAAGAGCAGACATACGTTACAGGGGAGGACAAGATGAGACCGCCAACAGATCAGCCACTTACGGCGCTCCTTAAAAAGGTGAGAAAAGGGTGACATTGGGAGAGAGGGGGGGAGTAAAAAAAAATATCAGTCTAAAGCTAGACCCTCAGGAGGGGTCCAGACTGAGTCCAAGGAAAAAACCTCACATAGCATGGCACACATTTAGACATGGTACGTATATCACACCAACTTGCAACAGTGAACATACAGGACAACTTGTCTTTTAGTGGTAAGTAAGCAAACAAAAGCTCCTAATTTAGCTGCTGACATATGCAGTAACATATTGGGACATTTATCATTCTATTATTTTGTCAAAATTACTAAGGACAAGTAGTAGAAAATTCCTTATCTACTTGTTCATTTACTGTTAATATCTGCTTACTTTCTCTTTTAACATGTTCTATCTACACTTCTGTTAAAATGTAATAATCACTTATTCTTCTGTTGTTTGATACTTTACATTAGTTTTGGATGATACCACAAATTTGGGAATCAATCCGATACCAAGTCGTTACAGGATCATACATTGGTCATATTCAAAATCCTCATGTGTCCAGGGACATATTTCCTGAGTTTTTAAACATAATATGATTTTTTTTTTAAATGAAAGATGTTGTGATGCCAAAAAATATCAACGTAATCATCGTAGTATTGAATATATACGCTATTGTATTTGGTATCATGGATGTCGGGTGTCGATCCACCAATGGCGTTTGTTTACATTTTGACGCCGGTGAGCTACGGTGTGTAGTGAAGCATGTTTAGCTATTCCTCATCCTGCAGTGATAATGGTACTTGTTATAAACTTACTTTATTTGTCGCCATAGAGGCGAGGATTAGTGATTTAGAAGCAGCTAAAAAACTGCCGACGGCGGATGGGCTTTAGCTAGCCATGTCTTATAGCACCTCTTCCTGAGGGTGTTTCAGTGTTATAGCGTCACCTTTATTGTTAGTTTTTAAGCAGAAATGGGTCCCTTCTCCGTTTTCTGTCTACACACTTTCCATACTTGCCAACCTTGAGACCTTTCTTTTGTTTTTTGTTTTTGTTTTTTGTCCCGAAAAAGGGAGGTTTTGGGGTTGGTACACTAATTGTAAGTGTATCTTGTGTTTTTTATGTTGATTTAATTAAAAAAAAAAAAAAAAAAAAAAATGTATAAAAATTCTTCTGCGGCCCGGTCCTGTCACGCCAAATTTCTTCTCCCTACAAACCCTCCCCCCCCCCCATTTACTTCCGGGGTCATGATTAATACAGACGTTTTGTTAACGCTGTATTATAAAAATATAACGCTATATTATAAAAATATAACGCTATATTATAAAAATATAACGCTATATTATAAAAATACAGACGTTTTGTTAACGCTATATTCTAAAAGAAATTAAAAAGCAATTTACAAACACAAGCTATGGGATGACGCATTTACTTCCGGGGTCACGTTTCCTCTTATGTCATCCCATAGCTTGTGTTTGTAAATTGTTTTTAAAAAACATTTATAATACAGCCTAAACAAAACGTCTGTATTTTTATAATATAGCGTTATATTTTTATGATATAGCTTTAACAAAACATCTGTATTAATCATGACCCCGGAAGTAAATGGGGAGGGAAGGTTTTTGTAGGGAGAAGAAATTTGGCGTGACACCACCAATCGAGTCGCGGCCCGGTGGTTGGGGACTACTGCTCTTATCGAACCGGTTCCTTATCAAATCCAGATAGGTTGTTGTGTGTGCACTGAGTTCCAAAAGCCATAGATGTTATGTGAGTAGGCTGGCACGCTGTTTATATTTGTGGAAAGGGGACCTGATTGAGGACAGCATGCGGCCGCCAAAGGGGGAAGGTTTCAGGTGAGAGGACACCAAAGGCACGCCCCCAATATTGTTGTCCGAGTGGAAATCGGGAGAAATTTGTGAGAATGGTTGCCCCGGGAGATTTTTGGGTGGGGCACTGAAATTTGGAACTCTCCTGGGAAAATTGGGAGGGTTGGCAAGTATGACACTGTGTCTGCAAGTAAGTACTCTGTGTGTGTGCGCTGCCGAACATGCTCGTCGGCTAGTAAAATCAGCAATGACCTGACGTGGGCACGGGGGGTGGAGAACCGGTACCTTTCAGAGGCGGTATAGTACCGAATATGGTTCATTAGTTTTGCGATACTATACTAATACCGGTATACTGTACAATCATGAATTGATTAACGTGGACCCCAACTTAAACAAGTTGAAAAGTTATTCAGGTGTTACCATTTTGTGGTCAATTGTACGGAATATGTACTGTACTGTGCAATCTACTAATACAGGGGTCGGCAAGCCGCGGCTCTATGACCACTCTGATGTGGCTCGTCCGCATACTTGCCGACCGCCCGGAGAAGTCGAGTAGATTTCCAAATTTTAGTGTCTCTATCATAAATCTCCCGGGTAGACATTATTCGATTTTCACTCAGACATCAACTTTAAGGGCGTGACGTGATGACAATGCCATTATCATCCTTTTTTACATGTCATAGCGTCAGGATTTTCACCACGCTATCTGCGTGCCGCCCGGCCGGTCACATTTTGGATGCAACCTCTATCTGAAAGCGCACGGTACTACAAGGCATACTTGTTCAACAGCCATACAGGTCACACTGAGGGTAGTGATATAAGCAACTTTAACACTCTTACTAATATGCGCCACACTGTGAACCCACACCAAACAAGAATGACAAACACATTTCAGGATATCATCCTCACTATAACACAACATAAACACAACAGAACAAATACCCAGATTCCTATGTATCCCTGATTATTCTGGGCTACATTTGGTATGCACAGATTTTGAACATCCCAGCCCTAAGTAATGTAAGGAGTAATATAATGTAAATAGCATCACAACAATAATTCTAAATTGTAAATTGAGGCCAACAAACATGTCCAATGCTACAAACAGGCCTCAACCAGGGTATAATATTAAGCTAGCAGTTAGCTTGTGAACTTGATGCCAAACAGCCATTAGGCTACAATAAAATGTACAAAATGAGTTGTAATGCAGTTTTAAGCACATATTAAGTGATATTAAACCATCACAAGAATAATTCTAAATTGTAAATTGAGGCTAACAAACATGTCCAATGCTACAAACAGGACCCAAACCAGGGTATGATATTAAGCTAACAGTAAGCGTGTGAACTTGATGCCAAACAGCCATTAGGCTACTATAAAATGTACAAAATGAGTTGCAATGCAGTTTTAAGCACATATTAAGTGATATTAAACCATCCATCCATCCATCCATTTTCTACCGCTTATTCCCTTTCGGGGTCGATATTAAACCATCACAAGAATAATTCTAAATTGTAAATTGAGGCTAACAAACATGTCCAATGCTACAAACAGGACCCAAACCAGGGTATGATATTAAGCTAACAGTAAGCTTGTGAACTTGATGCCAAACAGCCATTAGGCTACAATAAAACATACAAAATTAGTTGCAATACAGTTTTAAGCACATATTAAGTGATATTAAACCATCACAACAATAATTCAAAATTGTAAATTGAGGCTAACAAACATGTCCAATGCTACAAACAGGCCTCAACCAGGGTATGATATTAAGCTAGCAGTTAGCTTGTGAACTTGATGCCAAACAGCCATTAGGCTACAATAAAACATACAAAATGAGTTGCAATACAGTTTTAAGCACATATTAAGTGATATTAAACCGTATATAAAGTAACTCACCCTGTATTAACGCACACTGCCAATTAAAAAATTGACATCGAAGTTTCACTGTAAACTTTCAGAGAGTGCTGATGAAATGAGGCGGTCAATTGCCCCCTCCAGTGTCGTAAAAGTGAACTACACTCAAGCAACCCAATGACACAAAAAGAAAACAAGCGTTACAGGGACTGTCTTTTGTACAGTGTTGTTGTAGGACTATCTACTCCAGGGGTCACCAACGTGGTGCCAGGTTGTCCGTAAGGACCAGATGAGTCGCCCGCTGGCCTGTTCTAAAAATTGCTCAAATAGCAGCACTTACCAGTGAGCTGCCTCTATTTTTTAAATTGTATTTATTTACTAGCAAGCTGGTCTCGCCTTGCTGGACATTTTTAATTCTAAGAGAGACAAAACTCAAATAGAATTTGAAAATCCAAGAAAATATTATAAATACTTGGACTTCACTAGTTTAAATAAATTCATTTATTTTTTTACTTTGCTTCTTATGACTTTAAGAAAGACAATTCTAGAGAAAAAAATACAACCTTAAAAATGATTTTAGGATTTTTAAACACAAATACCTTTTTACCTTTTTAATTCCTTCCTCTTCTTTCCTGACAATTTAAATCAATGCTCAAGTATATATATTTTTTTATTGTAAAGAATAATAAATACATTTTAATTTAATTCTTCATTTTAGCTTCTGTTTTTTCAACAAAGAATATTTGTGAAATATATCTTCAAACTTATAATTAAAATAAAAAAAAATATTCTGGCAAATGTAGAAAATCTGTAGAATCAAATTTAAATCTTATTTCAAAGAATTTAGAATTTCTTTAAACATTTTTGTTTTGGAAAATCTAGAAGAAATAATGATTTGTCTTTGTTAGACATATAACTAGGTCCAATTTGTTGTATATTCCAACAAAACGCAGATTGGAATTTAACCTATTTGAAACATGTCATCAAAATTCTAAAACTAATCTTACTCAGGAAAAATTGCTAATGATGTTACATAAATTCCCTTTTTAATTTTTTCAAAAAGATTTTAATTAGATAGTTTTTT
The DNA here is from genome assembly GCF_033978795.1 of Nerophis ophidion. NCBI lineage: Eukaryota > Metazoa > Chordata > Actinopteri > Syngnathiformes > Syngnathidae > Nerophis > Nerophis ophidion. The sequence continues at coordinate 61,277,086 of NC_084612.1, forward strand.
TTCTAGTTTTTCTCTTCATTTTTTGGGGTTGAATTTTGAATTTTAAAGAGTCGAAATTGAAGATGAACTGTGTTTCAAAATCAAATTTTCCTTTTTTTTCCTCTTTTAAATCATTCAATTAAGTGTTTTTTTTTCATTATTTATTCTCTACAAAAAACTTCCGTAAAAGGAAAAAAAATGTACGACGGAATGACAAACAGAAATACCCATTTTTCATATATACATATATAGATCTATTTATTAAAGGTAAATTGAGCAAATTGGCTATTTCTGGCAATTTATTTAAGTGTGTATCAAACTGGTAGCCCTTCGCATTAATCAGTACCCAAGAAGTAGGTCTTGGTTTCAAAAAGGTTGGTGACCCCTGATCTAGACTAACACCAAATGTTAGGATCCATGAACAGACACACACTGCTCCTCAAAACCCTTATTCTGTCCAAGCAGGCGCCAATCATGATTTAGAGTGCATGAGAAAGCGTTAATAAAAACAAATCTCTCATTGACCACGTTTGGTTTTTTTTAATAACATGTACAACAAGAGAAAACTGAACTAATGCTGTAATCATGAAGGATCCCACACAGGTGGTGACAAAAGCATGCAGTCCAAATCTTGGCGTGTGTTAGAGGTTGAAGCCGTAAGCAGGGTTGTATGGAGGCTGCGGATGCTGAACAGGAGCAGAAGGCGGAGCAGGTAGTTGATGCCCTGTGGGAGACAAAACAATTAATACAATATGATAAGCAAACATTAACATGCTAACATTTTATGCTAGCTTTTTAGCTTCAAATAAAGTATTGTTTATGGCTTTTGGATGTATTTTTAAAGTAACGTAGAGGCAGAATGAATTGATCCCATTAGCCAATTATTACAAATTAGAATTAAAAAAAAACTAACTTTTGTCTTCTTGTCTGGGATAAGGAAAACTCAAAAGCGATTCAGTTACTGACAGAAGCTAGTTTACGGCTAATGCAGTGGTATGGCAATGTGTTACCAGGCTAAAAAAAACAACTCCTTGGCGTTCGCTTATTCAGTAACAATGTCGCTACATCTAGGTAATTATGCAGTTTACGGGACGTAAATGTATCAGAATCAAGAATACTTTATTAATCCCCGAGGGGAAATCATCTATCTATGATATGATAAAGATTTTCCCCTGTTATCATGCTAACATTAGCATGCTAACTTTGTATGCTAGCATCCAAGATAATTTTAATATGTTTAAACCAAAACTTATTTGGTTAGGACATGTCTCCATCTTGCAGGTATACTAATTTCTCAATATGATAAGCAAACATTAGCATGGTAACATTTTATGCTAGCTTTTTAGCTGCAAATGAAGTATTGTTTATGGCTTTTGGATGTATTTTTAAAGTAACTTAGAGGCAGAATGAATTGATCCCATTAGCCATTATTACGAATTAGAATAAAAAAAAAAACTAACTTTTGTCTTCTTGTCTGTGATAAGGAAAACTCAAAAGCGATTCAGTTACTGACAGAAGCTAGATTACGGCTAATGCCGTGGTATGGCAATGTGTTACCAGGCTAAAAAAACAACTCCTTGGCGTTCGCTTATTCAGTAACAATGTCGCTACATCTAGGTAATTATGCAGTTTACGGGACGTAAAAGTATCATAATCAAAAATACTTTATTAATCCCTGAGGGGAAATCACCTATCTATGATACGATAAAGATTTTCCTCGGTTATCATGCTAACATTAACATGCTAACTTTGTATGCTAGCATCCAAGATAATTTTAATATGTTTAAACCAAAACTTATTTGTTTAGGACATCTTGCAAGTATACCTACTTCTCAATATGATAAGCTAACATTAGCATGCTAACATTTTATGCTAGCATCCTCGATAATTTTAATGTATTTAAACCAAAACGTATTTGTTTAGGACATCTCGCAAGTACCTACTTCTCAATATGATAAGTTAACATTAGCATGCTAACATTTTATGCTAGCTTTTTAGCTTCAAATGAAGCATTTTTAAAGTGATTTAGAGGCAGAATGAATTGATCCCATTAGCTGGATTGCTAGCTGATAATTACAAATTAGAATGCAAAAAAAAAAACTATTGTCATCTTGTCCGTGATAAGGATTGTGAACGATGGGCTAAATTCTCCCAAAAGAGCAGTTCTGCTTTGAATATAACTTGCAATGTTTGCAGTTCTTCCAGCAGTTGCTATATAAGATGTACAAAAAAACAAAAATAAGATTGTCGAAAAGAACTGACCAGCTTCAACGTATGGTGGAGGTGGTGGTGCTGCGGGAATGCCGTAACCAGGCTGCAGAGGCACGGCCTGGTAGCCCGGCTGAGACGGCGGGTAATGCTGTGCCGGAGGGGGCGGTTGATGGGGTACAGCGACAAAGGTGGTCGTCGGCACATCTTAAAAGACAAACGTGATATTTCCAGTGAGAAAAAACCGGCAACGACAGCGTTGACATCAGGTGGCGTCTCACTTTGACGCTGCGAGTTGCGGCCTTTTCTGCACTTCTTGTAGAAGAAGCAGCAGGGAGCCACAAAGCAGGCGACCAGACCCACGCAGAAGATGAGAGGGATGACGACGCCCAGGATGCTGCCCAAAAGTACAGCACGTTTGGCGTACTTTTCAAAGCGAGGCCTGCCGGGATGAAATAAAAATAAAAATAAAAACACACACTACAGTAGCATCATGGTTAAAATGTAGCAACAGTTAGTTCACCACTTCAGTAATGCATGGCACGACCTGATCTGTGCCAAAATACTTGGATCTGTCACTTCCTGGTCTCGCAATATTCCACGACCGAGCTGCTGTAACGTGATATTTAAATGTTTTATATAATATGACTAACTTAAATACTAAAATAAAACAATATAAAAATGAAAAAAGGGTAGATTTAAAAAAAAAAATCAGGGAGCGTTGTCGCCACAATTTCAACCACTTTCACTCCTTTGTCATTGCAAAATAAGACACACGGGGGCGCCATTGACTCCCATCAAGCAGAGTCCTGGGCATGACGTTTGTCACACCTATGGACCATGTTTTGTTTTGTCATGTTATGTTTTGATTTTGGACATTCAGTCACGTTTTTCACTTCCTGGTTTTCTCTGTTTCCATGCCAACGCATTAGTTCCCAGCTTGCCACGCCTCTGCCCTCAGTCCCACACCGGTTCCTGATTATCACAGCCAGTATTTAAGTAATTTTCTTTCTGTTCATCATTCGGTGATCTTCACATGCGCACGCACCCTACCCATGCTGCATCTCCTTCATGTCCTTGTCCATAGTTCCGTGCCGTGTAAGTTTTTGTATTTATGCCACAGTGCTAGTTTTGTTTTGTTTGTATATAGTCATGCCATTGTGCTGTTTTTGTTCTAAGTTTTAGTATAAATTATTATCCGCCATCGAGCGCGCTTTTTGTTTTGCCTTATTTATTGTATTTTGAGTATAAATAAAAAACATGTACCTGAATCCACGCCTGGCTCGTCCTGTAATCCCGCTGCGTCGAAGGAGCACAAACAACCCATGTCCAAGCCAAGTTGTGACAGAAAGATCCCAGCAAAAGTGCTCCTTCGCAGGAGATTTGGACGAGGCGTCTTTGGCGGTGCTGAGCGCGATGGAGGAGGAAACACGGCGCTACTCTTCCCTCGCTCAAAGAGGTTTGACGTTGGGGCCAAAGGGTGAAGAAGTGCCCATAGATTTCGCCTGGCCCGAAGATGACGCCATGTTGGCTCTCGACGTAGGACGGCGGGGAAGGCTTCCAGGTGCGGACAGGAAGCGCCGCGCCAGCAAGCTCCTCCCACTCAGGGCGGAAGTGGACCGCATGCTACTCAGACTCTCCATGACAACGTCACGCCACCGTCAGACATCACGGACCAGGATTTTCTTTTCAAATCTTTCACAATTAATCACCCACCTCCATCAGAAGATTCAAGCCCCATGACAATGATTAATTATTATAAAAAAATGATTTTGCACAACAGATCACAGCCATCCAAAGTTCATGCCACGCCCCCCAGGACTCAAGCTCCACCCACGTCACAAGAATGTTTTTTTTTCCTCACACAATCAAACCAAGACCAAAGAAAAAAGAATATATGGACAATTTAAAGGGGAGGATTCTGCCCCCCTCCTCCTCACCTCCCTCTGCCCACCCCAAAAGACTGTTCCGGATCACGGTGAAAGTGTCCGGGAGCCACTCCTTGAGGGGGGGGGGCTGGGGCTGGGGGTTGTTTGGTTGGTTCTGCTCAGTGCGGTGACAAGCCACAGCGACCAGCACGTCCCCCACCACCAGTCTTTCGGCCTGCTAAGCTGCAGCTTCCAGCGAGGCCACCTGCGTCAAGTCAACCTCCAAGATCAAGTCCACGTCAACCTCCAAGTCCACGTCAACCTCCAAGTCCACGTCAACCTCCAAGTCCAATTCCACGTCAACCTCCATGTCCACTTCCACGTCAACCTCCATGACCACGTCAACGTCCAAGTCCACGCCAACGTCCAAGTCCACGCCAAAGTCCAAGTCCACACCGCCAAGCGCCGCCAGTGCCAGCTCCACGAAGCCAAGCGCCCCCAGTGGCAGCTCCACGAAGCCAAGCGCCCCCAGTGGCAGCTCCACGAAGCCAAGCGCCCCCAGTGGCAGCTCCACGAAGCCAAGCGCCCCCGGTGGCAGCTCCACGAAGCCAAGCGCCCCCGGTGGGAGCTCCACGAAGCCAAGCGCCGCCAGTGTCAGCTCCACGTAGCCAAGCGCCGCCAGTGTCAGCTCCACGTAGCCAAGCGCCGCCAGTGTCAGCTCCACGTAGCCAAGCGCCGCCAGTGTCAGCTCCACGTAGCCAAGCGCCGCCAGCGGAAGCTCCACGTAGCCAAGCGCCGCCAGTGGCAGCTCCACGTAGCCAAGCGCCGCCAGTGGCAGCTCCACGTAGCCAAGCGCCGCCAGTGGCAGCTCCACGTCGCCAAGCGCCGCCAGTGGCAGCTCCACGTCGCCAAGCGCCGCCAGTGGCAGATCCACGTCCAAGTCGACCGCCAAGCCCAAGTCGACCGCCAAGCCCAAGTCGACCGTCAAGCCCAAGTCCACGCCGACCGCCAAGCCCAAGTCCACGCCGACCGCCAAGCCCAAGTCCACGACGAGCTTCATCGCCTGCCACGATGACGACGCGTCCGCCTCCTTGTCAGCCACGGATGTGGCTAATACGTGGTTGTCCGCCACGCCAAGGGTGCCGACCTCCGCGTCGGCCACAGTTGTGGCCACTACGTGGTCGTTCGCCACGCCCTCCTCGTCGGCCACAGTTGTGGTCTCCACGTGGTCGTCCGCCACGCCAAGGGGGTCGGCCACAGATATGGCCGTTCCCGGGTCGTCCACCTCGGTCCTCGACGCGTCGCCGCCACCTGACTCTGCCCCGATGGATACGGGGGCACGTGGTTTGGCGATCCACCGCCATGTCCCCCTCCCACCCTCCCATGACTTTTGATCATAGTTATGTTTTGGGGTTTTATTTTTGGACATCTGGAAGCTGACTTTAACGGGGGGGGCTCTGTCACAGCTATGGACCATGTTTTGTTTTGTCATGTTATGTTATGTTTTGATTTTGGACATTCAGTCACGTTTTTCACTTCCTGGTTTTGTTTGTTTCCATGCCAACGCATTAGTTCCCACCTTGTCACGCCCCTGCCCTCAGTCCCACACCGGTTTCTGATTATCACAGTCAGTATTTAAGTCATTTTCTTTCTGTTCATCATTCTGGGATCTTCACATGCGCACGCACCCTACCCATGCTGCACCTCCTTCATGTCCTTGTCCATAGTTCCATGCCGTGTAAGTTTTTGTATTTATGCCACAGTGCTAGTTTTGTTTTGTTTGTATATAGTCATGCCATTGTGCTGTTTTTGTTCTAACTTTTAGTATAAATTATTATCCGCCATCGAGCGCGCTTTTTGTTTTGCCTTATTTATTGTATTTTGAGTATAAATAAAAAACATGTACCTGAATTCACGCCTGGCTCGTCCTGTAATCCCGCTGCGTCGAAGGAGCACAAACAACCCATGTCCAAGCCAAGTTGTGACAACGTTAATGTCAGAGTTTGTTTGTGACGAACCCCAAGATGCAGAGATGGAGGCAGGCATGGAGTGAGAAAACATAATTTAAGATACTAGAACAAAAAACCAAAGAAAGGGTTCAAACCAAAAGCGCACATGTGGGCGGATAACAAACAAAAAGGCCTAGCGTGGAAGCAAACAGGTATCTAGCAGGAAACAGAGAAACTGGAAACAGCTAATGGCTAACAAGAAAACACAAAACCAAAAAGCTAGGAGAAAACAAACTACAAATAGCTAACAGGAACAGCTTACTGCTACCACAACAAGGACAAATAGTAGCACGACAGGTAGCAACAACACAAGAGCGACATCGACATGACAACAATCCAGCCCTGACTGGAGGACAAAAACAGAATCAAATAGAATTAGGCTGATTGACAACAGGTGTGGCCAGGTGCCAATCAGCCACAGCTGAGGGAAAAAAGCGATCAGGGAGAAACACAGGAAAGCAACAAAATAAGAGCGCTGACAGGAACTAAGAACAGGAAATACTAAACACAGAGGAAACAAAGACAAATGCCTAGGAAAAAAACTAAAACACAAACAAACTGTCAGGGGAAAGCCTGACAGTTAAAGTGCATCCGGCAGTGGAGGCTCCTCTGTGGGGTCTTAAAGGACTACTGAAATGAGATTTTCATATTTAAATGGGGATAGCAGGTCCATTCTATGTGTCATACTTGATCATTTCGCAATATTGCCATATTTTTGCTGAAAGGATTTAGTAGAGAACATCCACGATAAAGTTCGCAACTTTTGGTCGCTAATAAAAAAACCTTGCCTGTACCTGAAGTAGCATACGATGTGCGCGTGACATCACGGGTTGTAGGGCTCCTCACATACTCAAATTGTTTATAATCATAGCCACCAGCAGCAAGAGCGATTCGGACCGAGAAAGCGATGATTTCCCCATTAATTTGAGCGAGGATGAAAGATTTGTGGATGAGGAAAGTTAGAGTGAAGCACTAGAAGAAAAAACAAAAAAAGGGACGGCAGTGGGAGCAATTCAGATGTTATTAGACACATTTACTAGGATAATTCTGGAAAATCCCATATCTGCTTATTGTGTTTAAAGACTTGGTCTTCACTTGTATAAATAAATGTATTTATTTTTTTACTTTGCTTCTTATAACTTTCAGAAAGACAATTTTAGAGAAAAAATACAACCTTAAAAATGATTTTTGGATTTTTAAACACAAAAACCTTTTTACATTTTAAATTCCTTCCTCTTCTTTCCTGACAATTTAAATCAATGTTCAAGTATTTTATTTGTTTTTATTGTAAAGAATAATAAATACATTTTAATTTAATTCTTCATTTTAGCTTCTGTTTTTTCGATGAAGTATATTTGCGAAATATTTCTTCGAACTTATTATAATTAAAATTCCCCAAAAATATTCTGGCAAATCTAAAAAGTCTGTAGAAACAAATTTAAATCTTATTTCAAAGTCTTTTGAATTTCTTTGAAAATTTGTGTTCTGGAAAATCTAGAAATAAATAATGATTTGTCTTTGTTAGAAATATAGCTTGGTCCAATTTGTTATATATTCTAACAAAGTGCAGATTGGATTTTAACCTATTTAAAACATGTCATCAAAATTGTAAAATTAATCTTAATCAGGAAAAAATTACTAATGATGTTCCATAAATTATTTTTTTATTTTTTTCAAAAAGATTAGAATTAGCTAGTTTTTCTATTAATTTTTGTCGGTTCAATTTTGAATTTTAAAGAGTCGGAATTGAAGATAAACTATGCTTCAAAATTTAATTTTTTTTTTTTTTTCGTGTTTTCTCCTCTTTTAAAACGTTCAATTAAGTATTTTTTTCATAATTTACTCTCTACAAAAAAACTTCCGTAAAAGGAAAAAAAATGTACGACGGAATGACAGAAATACCCTTTATATATATATATATATATATATATATATATATATATATATATATATATATATATATATATATATATATATATATATATATATAAATATTTATTAAAGGTAAATTGAGCAAATTGGCGATTTCTGGTAATTTATTTAAGTGTGTATCAAACTGGTAGCCCTTCGCATTAATCAGTACCCAAGAAGTAGCTCTTGGTTTCAAAAAGGTTGATGACCCCTGGTATAGAGTATATATAATATGTAAATATTACATATATGTTATATTTTATATTGCTTCTATGGTACATTTTTAGTCTACTGTATACCTGCATTATTATCCTTTCCATCCTTTGTAACTAAGCTACAATGTGGAACAATAAAGTGTGTCTAATTCTAAGTTTAAACACAAAACTGCCAGGGGCAAAGTAGAGCCTTTATGTCGCAAATGCATCCCAAATTTAAATTTTCTTAATCTTTATGTAAGCCTAAAAATGAGCAAACCGGCATTATTGTCAGTCTTAACTCCAGAAACAAAAGGCCACATGCAAGGTTGGTTTTACGTCACAGCTTGCATTTCACTTTCTAACATTATTTGTGAAGCAAGTGCAATCGTAACAACAATTAATCATTTTGTATTGTATCATTCTAAAAAGATATCACCTCTAACTCGAAATGGCAACCACATATATCGAGTTACAAATATGTTTCCCTCTTGTTTTCATGTGGGGTTTTTTTGGGGCTTTTGGTTCAGGACCATGGCCGGCTCTATGCAGGGGCAAGAGGGGGCAGAGCCCCCTCAAATAAATGTCTTGCCCCCTCGAATCAAAATTTGAGAAAGCAAATTTGAATAAACTCACAAAATTACTACATTACAGGTTGACAAAAGTATCTGCACTAGCGGAAAAATCCGCCAAAAAAGGGACACCCACGATATATTAGTGTCGGCTTCCCTCTCATCCCTCCCTCCGCTGTGTGTGTATTCAACATTCCACAGGCTGCGCAGCACACACACACCCGCACACACCCTCAGCCCTCAGTAAACATCCAATCACTGTTGCAGTATGAAAGTAAAAGAAAAGGAAAAGTTGTCTACATTTATCATATACTTGTTAGGGTGGGTGTATTTGTGTAGTCTTATCTGTCATAAACACGTTTATCGTCGCGGACTTTCGGTGCTACGGAGTTCCTTTTTTTTTTTTTTTTTTTACAACTTGACGAGAGCAGTGACAACGGAGGCTCTGAGCAGCAGTGGTTTGGAAGGCAGAGAGCCTCCACTGTCCCTGTAACAAGCTACAAGTCATTTATGATGCTGTTAATGACGGTAAAAATTAAACATAAGGTTAGCAGTCCTCCTCTGCTGTCCTCTGTTCAGAGCGCAGTCCCTAGCAACGGCCTGTCTTACTTAGCAACGGTCTGGCAATCGACTGCTGGAATTCTTTTTCTGTTGTTTTTCTTGTAATTCTACATAGTCAACCTTTAATGTTTCAATCTACATTTTGTAATAAACTAATTATAAGTTTCATTTGATATGACCAAGACACCTACAAACAAAAACACAGCCGTTTTCATCAATTTACAAGCAAGTGGGTAACACACATACATTGGAGTGAATGAATTTTGTGCCCAGATGAGTGCCCACGTTCTGTTTTATAAATCAGTTTGAGATTCTTTTTTATCACATTATTCATCAGACTACCTTTCAGTTTTGTAAATATTGACTGTAGTGTGTGAAGTCCTACTTTGGGTCAAAATGTATTTGAGAGTTAGGCCATTCAGTTAAGATAAATGTTATGTTGTTGGTTGATAAAATCTGGATGAAGGATGTTTTATTTTATTTTATTCATTTATTCTTATTTTTCAGTTCCCCCCCTGAGGGATTGCCACCTTATTGTGGTCAGGGGGTTTGCGTGCCTCAGTGACCGTAAGAGCTATAACAGTAGGAGCTTAGTCTTCAGGTGGGACACCCAAGTTGGACAGGTCTGAAGGTAGAGACCTGACAAAGTGCAATCCACTACTCCAGGTTGGGGTTGGACACATAGCTAAAGACCCATTTCAATGAAGAAAGCATCGTTACTATAAGCACAGAAAAAAAAGTGCTGGAGCATGATGTGTACACATGATGCCCCTTTCACATTTCTGACTGCCCCCTCATATAAGCATGCCTAGAACCGCCCCTGTTCAGGACCCTTTGGGACTAGGACTGTGTGACAAGGGGTGGCGCTTTGGTGACTTCGGTGGTGCTTTTTTTGTGAGCTTCTAGATCTGCCTCCCGGGACACTTTTGGCCATGGAGACCAGCTGCTGGGTCTCTGCCCCACCAGAGTCCGTTTGGAGAGACTGGAGGAGATGCAGATGAAGAGACAGGAGCTGCGGAGCTGGCGTAGAGAGCCGGGACGGACAAGCTTCACACCGGCATTGCTGAATGAGCAAGTATCGGATACCTCGGTCTTCTTAGACGTACCCTCGCTCATCCATGCGGACAGGACACCGAGCGAGAGTGGAGTCTGCTCTCTTGGTTGCTTTGTTGGGTCTGCTCCTGCTGTCTCTGGCCATGGTCCCCCCCACCCCATCGGACAATGGCATGGAACACCGCAGAGGCCACCACAGTGTATATGTTTTTGTCTACTTTTGTTGTTGTTTTCCGTTTGTTTCCAGTACTCCCGGTAACAATTAGAGACACTACCTCAGTAGAAGCATTTAAGTCCCATCTTAAAACTCATTTGTATACTCTAGCCTTTAAATAGACCCCCTTTTTAGACCAGTTGATCTGCCGTTTCTGTCCTTTTCTGCTCTGCCCCCCTCTCCCTCATGGAGGGGAGGCACAGGTCCGGTGGCCATGGATGAAGTGCTGAGTGTCCAGAGTCTGTGCATCAGTTGGGGACATCTCTGCGCTGCTGACCCGTCTCTGCTCAGAATGGTCCCCTGCTGGCCCCACTATGGACTGGACTCTCACTATTATGCTAGATCCTCTATGGACTGGACTTCACAATATTATGCTAGATCCACTCGACATCCATGACACCGGTCGCCCTGGGGACGGGGGAGGTTCTCATCTTTAAGGTTTCTCATTGTCATCCCACCGGGTTTAGTTTTTCCTTGCCCTGATGTGGGATCTGAACCAAGGATGTAGCTGTGGCTTGTGCAGCCCTTTGAGAAATGTGTGATTTAGGGCTATATAAGTAAAAATGGATTGATTGATTTGACTTTTGTTGCTGTGTGAAGTGGCTGGTTGCATCAGATCTGCTGTTTTAATGTCTTTAAAGTCCTTTAATGTTTCCCTCTTACACACATGTTTATGTGTGCTATGGCTATGAGTTTTTTTTCCCCTTGGCCTCAGTCCGGACCAGGCTTGGACTGATTTTTTTTCTTCTCACCACTCGCCCCTCCCCAGCGTTTAACTGTTTTTCACCTTTTTTGTAAGGGTTGCCGTCAGCGATCGTGTTCTGTCTCCCTGTAATGTATGTCTGATCTTGAATGGGATCGTGCTGAAAATCTTAAATTGCCCTCGTGGATTATTATGCCACCCGAACGCCTCCCTAGGGAGGTGTTTAGGGCAGGTCCAACCGGTAGGAGGCCAAGGGGAACACCCAGGACACGTTGGGAAGACTATGTCTCTCACGGCCGGCCTGGGAACGCCTCGGGATCCCCCGGGAAGAGCTGCACGAAGCGGCTGGGGAAAGGGAAAGTTTGGGCTTCCCTGCTTATGCTGCTGCCCCCGCGACCCGACCTCGGATGGATGGATGGATGGATGGATGATTAAAGTATTTCTGTTTCGATTCGTTGTTAAAAAGAAATTCTTACACCCCTAGTAAAAACCCTTAACTTGTCTTGCTCTGTATATTGTACAGTATTTTGTATATTGTACAGGATTGCGTATTATTTCTATTGGATACTAGTCTGTTTATTTCAATTCTTACTTTTATCTTTATTACCTCTTGTGTAATTTATTTTTATCCGATTTTTGTTCCCACTACCGCACCTTAAATTGGCGTCCTTAATCTCCATCCATTTTCTACCGCTTATTCCCTTTGGGGTCGCGGGGGGCGCTGGTGCCTACCTCAGCTCCTATCGGGCGGAAGGCGGTGTACACCCTGGACAAGTCGCCACCTCATCGCAGGGCCGTCCTTAATCTCGTTTTATGCAAATATTGTCACGTTGGAAATGCATCGTGGATGCGTGTAGTGTCACCCCAGGATGCACGAGGACCAAGACAGGCAGGAATTGCAGGTAGGACTTGATTTAATATACAAAAATAAAAGAACACTGGTAAAAAAACAGGCAAAAGAAAAGGCGTGCCGAACGCAGGGTAAGCTAGGCTAAAACTTAGCATGGAGTCCAAAGAGTCCAAAAAGACGTGCCGAGCGCGCGAGAAGCTAAGGCGTAAATTAGCACAAGAATTTACAAAGTAGAGAAACTAACGTGTGAGTTGCATGAAGCAAACAACGAATCAAGAACGAACTGAAGACGAAGGCAGGCTTAAATACTAAAGAAACAATCAAAACACAGGTGCGTGACAAAAGCAGAGCAGGTGGAACAAATAAGAAACCATGGTAACCGAACAAACTAGGAAGTGCACCAACTAGGGATCGGAAGAGTCCAAAAATAGTCAGAAAACACACAAAAAGGATTCAAGAACAAAAGCTATGTATGAACCGGGCCGGCGGATCATGACAAATATGACAATAAAATCCATTCTACTCTAAAATGGAATGCTAAAGTGATCAGTTAGCATGGTAAAAAGTACCAAAAAAAAGAATTGTGATTTAAGTGTAAAAAGAAGTTTCCCACAGTCACAGTGGGTCTGTGTGCAAAGTGTACCTTTCATCACATCTCTCCTGATCGTCCTGGGTCAGACGCTGAGTGTGGTCGGCGCAGCAGAACTTGGTGTCACACTGTCCACAGCAGTGCATGCGGCCACAGTGGGCGCCATCGTGACGGACGCCGCTCTTGTCCAAGTAGCTGGTACAGTCATCGGCTGGAACATGACAAAGACAAACAAGAAAGTCTCAAAGTCAGGCTGTCAATTTGCAAATGACAGCCCGGCCGAAGTACTCTAAAAAGTCTGACAGAAGTCTATAAAAGGGAGACTCACCCCATGTGGTCGGGATCTGGGCTAAACAGGGGACAAACAGTAGAATGGACAAAACCAATGACACCATTGCTGCAGACACACTGACAGTAGAACTCGTGTGTGTGTGTGTGTGTGTGTGTGTGTGTGTGTGTGTCACACCCAACAGGCAAGTCATCAAACAACATTCCTGACTTCAATGAAAGAAAAGGTTGGGTGTGATAATGAAGCCAAATTTAAATATGGACACTCGTTTTGATTTTTTAGGTGCCCGTTTACAGTGGGGTAAAAAAAAAGTATTTAGTCAGCCACCGATTGTGCAAGTTCTCCCACTTAAAATGATGACATAGGTCTGTAATTTTAATCATATGTACACTTCAACTGTGAGAGACAGAATGTGAAAAAAAAGTCCAAGAATTCACATTGTAGGAATTTTAAAGAATTTATTTTTAAATTATGGTGGAAAATGAGTAGTTTGTCAACCATTCAAAGCTCTCACTGATGGAAGGAGGTTTTGGCTCAAAATCTCACGATACATGGCCCCATTCATTCTTTCCTTAACACGGATCAATCGTCCTGTCCCCTTAGCAGAAAAACAGCCCCAAAGCATGATATTTCCACCCCCATGCTTCACAGTAGGTATAGTGTTCTTGGGATGCAACTCAGTATTCTTCTTCCTCCAAACACGACGAGTTGAGTTTATACCAAAAAGTTCTATTTTGGTTTCATCTGACCACATGACATTCTCCCAATCCTCTGCTGTATCATCCATGTATCCATTTTGGTATGAACTCAACTCGTCGTGTTTGGAGGAAGAAGAATACTGAGTTGCATCCCAGGAACACCATACCTACTGTGAAGCATGGGGGTGGAAACATCATGCTTTGGGGCTGTTTTTTTGCTAAGGGGACAGGACGATTGATCTGTGTTAAGGTAAGAATGAATGGGGCCATGTATCGTGAGATTTTGAGCCAAAACCTGCTTCCATCAGTGAGAGCTTTGAATGGTTGACCAAATACTTATTTTCCACCATGATTTCCGAATAAATTCTTTAAAATTCCTACAACGTGAATTCCTGGATTTTTTTTTCACATTCTGTCTCTCACAGTTGAAGTGTACCTATGATGAAAATTACAGACCTCTGTCATCATTTTAAGTGGGAGAACTTGCACAATCGGTGGCTGACTAAATACTTTTTTGCCCCACTGTACCTCACACTCCTTGGCATACACCCGGTACCATTCTGGGTCCTGTTTTCTCACCTGAAATAATTGTACCTCAGTTGTTGTTGGAAATGTCGTTAAAAAAAACATCCCCAGTTTTTGTGAAGTCAAAGAAAGTGGTGAGAAACACTGGATATAAGAAAGAACACTTAGCAATGTCCGATTATAATGTATGTGTATACTTAAAAAACTCGACGGGACAACCAGCTTCAGAATATCAATGAGTCATTCATTTAGTGCGTCACTTGGGCAGGCAGCATAAGAACAATGATACATCCACCCCTACCTCCCAGTAAGGGTAGCACCTGAGCCCAGTACACAACATCCCCCGTCTTAAGGTTGTTGTTTTTTTCTAGCAATTTAACATAAACCAAATATCAAGAACATGGTAGCAATTTAGAGTAAATCAATCAACACTGTATGCATCATAACTCTCAGTAAAAGGAGAGACTGGAGGAGATGCGGATGAAGAGACAGGGCTGCGAAGCTGGTGCTGAGCACCAGGACAGAGAAGCTTCATACCGTCTTTGTTGAATTAGCAGGTATCGGACACCTCGGTCTCCTTGGACGTATCCTTGAACATCCACGCGGACTGGACACTGGCCGAGAGTCGGTGGGCGGACGAGGGTGGAGTCGGCTCTCTTGGTTGCTTTGTTGTGTCTGCTCCTGCTGTCTCTGGCCATGCCCCCCCCCCCCCCAGCAGACGATGGCGTGGAACACCGTGGAGGCCACCACAGTGTATGTTTTTTGTTGTTGTTTTACTTTTGTGGCTGTGTAGAAGTGGCTGGTAGCATCAGCTCTGCTCTTTTAATTTCCTTTGATGTTTCCATCTTACACACGTTTTTGTGCGCTATGGCTATGAGTTTTTTGTTTCTTGGCCTCAGTCTGGACCCCCTCTCCAGGGGCCCAGGCTTAGACTGAATATATTTTTTTCTCCCCCTCCTACCCCACCCCTTAGCGTTTACCTGTTTCTTACTTTTTTTGTAAGGGGCGCCGGAAGTTGGCAGACTCGTCAGCGATCCTGTTCTGTCTCCCTGTAATGTTTGTCTGACCTTGAATGGAATTGTGTTGAAAATCTTAATTTCTATTATTAAAGTATTTCTGACTCTGATAAGTAAAGCTGCAGCAGATGGAAACTCTCTCTCAGCATTCTCCCTGAAATGTCTCCAGTTCCTCCTGAACATCCTGCCTTCAGGTGTACGCACCACTACTCACCTTCAGGGGTGAGTCGTGAGGTGAATGCTGGCAACTTGGTCTTCAAGCGATGCCTCATTAATATCTGGGCAAGCGACAGGCCCACACCTTCCAGTGGTGTACCTCCGTACTCCAAAAGTGCTATGTAAGAGTCACCAGGTTTTTTGAGCAATCCTTTGACTGTCTGCACAGCTTTTTCCGCCAGCCCATTTGACTGAGCATAGTGTGGACTTGAGGTGACATGACTGAACTCCCAGCTTTCTGCAAAGCTCTTGAACTCTGCACTGGCATACTGAGGAGCATTATCACTGACCAAAATATCTGGTATGCCGTGCCTGGCATATATGAACTTTATGGCAGCGATAACGCCCTTACTGGTGGTGTCGATCAGCATCATTATATCTGGATACTTTGAGAGGTAACACATAGCAAAACATGTCGGATCCAACCTTCCCCCATGGTCTATTTGGCAAGGGATGTGAGATCGGTGGCTTTTTGATTGCTATTCCTGTGCTCATTGCAGACAGCAAACTGCGTGCCAATTGCCTAAGCCAGCAAAGGTCTGACTCCAGCGGAAACAAGGTACCCGGCTCATAAACTAGAATTCCTTGCACTCAAATGGACAATGACCGCAAAGTTCTATGGCCATCTCTACGGGTGCAGTTTTTCTGTCGTCATTGATCATAACTCTCGAAAGTATGTGATGTCTTCTGCGAAGCTGGATGTTACAGGGCGCAGGTGGATCTCAGCGTTGTCAACTTTCAGTTTTGACATCCAGAACTGAAGAGGATGAAGCAATGCCAAAGCCAATGCTCGTTCTGGAATATCCAAAGGGGAGATAACCCAGGTCTTGCAATCCTGTCCTTTCATCCATCCATTTTCTACCGATTGTCCCTTTTGGGGTCACTGGAGCCTATCTCAGCTACAATCGGGCGGAAGGCGGGGTACACCCGGGACAAGTCGCCACCTCATCACAGGGCCAACACAGATAGACAGACAACATCCACACTCACATTCACACACTAGGGCCAATTTAGTGTTGCCAATCAACCTATCCCCAGGTGCATGTCTGTGGAAGATGGAGGAAGCTGGAGTACCCGGAGGGAACCCACGCAGTCACGAGGAGAACATGCAAACTCCACACAGAAAGATCCCGAGCCCGGGATTGAACCCAGGACTACTCAGGACCTTCGTATTGTGAGGCACATGCACTAAACCCTGTTCCACCCACCGTGCTGCCCAATCTTGTCCTCGGATAATGCAAACCATTCCTGTGGGTCAAAGTTGCCCCTTGGATGAGAAAGCAAACATATGTTAGTGCTGATTCT
The DNA here is from genome assembly GCF_033978795.1 of Nerophis ophidion. Taxonomy (NCBI): domain Eukaryota; kingdom Metazoa; phylum Chordata; class Actinopteri; order Syngnathiformes; family Syngnathidae; genus Nerophis; species Nerophis ophidion. The sequence continues at coordinate 61,293,846 of NC_084612.1, forward strand.
TTAGAACCAGCGTTCGGCAATCCAGGAAGTCAGATAAGGACGAAAAGAGGAACCAGTCATCTTCAAAAGTCAGAAGAGGAGACAGCAGGTCGAGAGCAGTTGGTGGAAAGAAGAGTGGCCTTCTCTTAAAGGAGTGGAGGAGGTTGGTAGTGAAAGATAGAATCTTGTACCGCATTGCCAAAGATGGTCCGAGGGGAGTGGTGGAGCAGTTGGTGCAGTCTTCAATCAAGACTGCCCTATCCATATAGAGATATCTACAGAAATAGAAAAATCCTTACATCCATTTTTTACCACTTGTACTTCTCGGGGTTGACTGGAGCCTTTCCCAGTTGCTATCAGCCGAAAGGCGGGTTACAGCCTAGACAAGTCGAGAAAGACAAAAAAGCAGACAAATAAGACCACAGAGGCAGGGTGACTGAAAAGCAGTAAGGGAATGAACAAAGAAAGTAACAAATTTGGGTCTAAATTGGCTGTCAAAGTAGTGTGAAAATCAGTCCAAAAAAGGCAACTTACTGTCTTTGACATCCTCATGTGTGAACTTGATGTTTCTGTCTACTGAGTTAATGTGCTCGGTGAAGTTTTGCACTTCTTAGTTTCTGATTTTCACCCACATATCTGCACCAATGACTCAGAGCTCAGAGCTTTCTTTTCCATGTCCTCCGTGTAAAGGTTTGCTACTATTGGGGGATACAGGTGGTCCCATGGCACCACCATGTTTTTGTCAGTAAAACGTTCCCATGAGTTGAAAGCAAGTAGTGTTAAGGCAAAGTTCCAGCAAAATGCAAATCTGTTCGGGGTTTAGTGAGGATCTATTCTGTAAGGTGTGATCACGTGGACCCCAACTTAAACAAGTTGAAAAACTTAATCAGGCGTTACCATTTAGTGGTCAATTGTACGGAATATCTACTGTAGAGTCCAATCTACTAATAGAAGTTTCAATCAATCAATCACCTAGTAGTCTCTACTGCAGGGGTGCCCACACTTTTTCTGCAGGCGAGCTACTTTTCAATTGACCAACTCGAGGGGATCTACCTCATTTATATATATCATTTATATTTATTTATTTATGAAAGAGACATTTTTGTAAACAAGTTAAATGTGTTTAATGATAATACAAGCATGTGTAACACATATAGATGTCTTTCTTTCACGAAGACAAGAATATAAGTTGGTGTATTACCTGATTCTGATGACTTGCATTGATTGGAATCAGACAGTAATGATGATAACGCCCACATTTTCAAATGGAGGAGAAAAAAAGTTGTCCTTTCTGTACAATACCACATGAAAGTGGTTGGTTTTTGGCATCTAATTCATCCAGCTTCCATACACTTTACAAGAAAAACATTGGCGGCAAATTCCGTAGCTTGCTTGATTGACATTCACGGCACCCGAGGGTCTTGTGAGATGACGCTGGCTGCTGCCAGTTCATTATTATGAAAAAATGACAGAGAGGAAGGCGAGAAAAACTTTTTATTTCATCAGACTTCCGCGCCGTCCCTTCCGTCAAAACTCTAAAGGCCGACTGCACATTTCCTATCTTCACAATAAAAGCCCTGCTTCATGCTGCCTGCGCTAACAAAATAAGAGTCTCGGAAAGCTGGCGTGCACAAGTGATGTGCACGCCAGCTTTCTGAGGGATCGCTTGTGCACGCCAGTTTTCCGAGACTCTGTATTTAGTTAGCGCAGGCAGCATGAAGCAGGGCTTTTATTGTGAAGATAGGAAATGTGCAGTCGGCCTTTAGAGTTTTGACGGAAGGTACGGCGCGAGAGTCTGTTGAAATAAAAAGTGTTTCTCGCCTTCCTCTCTGTCATTTTTAATAATAATGATCTTGCAGCAGCCAGCGTCATCTCACAAGACCCTCCGGTACCGTGAATGTCATTTAATTGACGTCTTGGTGAAGATTGATGATCACTAATTTTTAGGTCTATTTTTTTTAAAAGCCTGGCTGGAGATCGACTGACACACCCCCCGCGGTAGCTCGCGATCGACGTAATGGGCACCCCTGCTCTACTGCATCCTGGGTTGGAATACAGGTGAACAGGGAAGTGACTTTGAACAAAACTACAGTTTCATTTTTGTCCAGTTTTAAAAATCTGATCTTTGCGACAAAGTAAATTGAGTTTTTGACATAATGTGGCTAAACTGTGGCCTAGTGGTTAGTGTACGCCCTGAGAGCGGTAGGATGTGAGTTCATACCAGACTATAAAAATGGGACCCATTACCTCCCTGCTCGGCACTTAGCGTCAAGGGTTGGAATTGGGGGTTAAATCACCAAAATTGATTATCGGGCGTGGCCACCGCTGCTGCCCAATGCTCCCCTCACCTCCCAGGGGGTGATCAAGGGTGATGGGTCAAATGCAGAGAATAATTTCGCCACACCTAGTGTGTGTGTCACGGCGGGGATTCGAACCCAAGATTCTTCCACAGCAGATTACCACACTCCTTCTGGCAGCATGCCAGTTCACGCCCCCGCACGCTTTGCCGCACCTGCAGGCTTCCTGTCATCAAAACACCTAGCAGCAATCAAGGGAACAGCATAAAATCCAGTCACTCCTTGGATCCTGCGCCGGAACGTCGTTAGCTCCTTGTAGTAAGCATATACGTCTCTGGTTTTCCTCTCGTTGTCCTCGCCTTCTTTTTGTCTTGTGCCTTTTGCCTCGTTGACTTGTCCCCAGTTGCCTCCCACGATCCTCGATCACTCGCCTGGACTCGGACCTTGTTTGCTTGCCCCTGCCCTCGACATTCTGCCTGTCCCCGGATCTTCTTTGTGCCTACTCCTCCTTGACCAGACGAAGATTTCATTCAACACACATGTACAACATCCTCTTGTTTCATTCACATGGTTAACTTCACACTTAATCCTGCAACCAAGACTTAGAGTAGCATACACATCCCACACAATCATCAAAGGTTACAATAAACCTGGTAACCTTACGTCTTTCGTGGTGTCGTCTCCTTCCAGTCCTCACGTACATAACAGTGTGACAAACATTGGTACTTTAACTTTAAAATGTTGGCCACATACTTAGCAAAAGTGATGTCAAGAGTTAATGCTGCTGACAATTATGATTTGAACGTCTCTCTTACGTCTATGTGACAGTATAATTTACTGCTGCACCCTGCAAACACAAAAATACATAGTTACATGACTACATTAAGAAGTGTGCATTATATTCTGAAATCCCAAATAACATAAGAACTGATACATGGGAGGATTTTGTATTTATTGAACTGGCTTGCGGTCACATCTGACAGGAAGTAACTCTGCAATCGGTAAGCATTACACACAAATGTCAACGATGATGCAACTGGAGCCTTCAAACAATAACTACAGAAGTTGCACAGATTCGACTTAAAGGCTCTTGCTGAGTTGGGACAAAGAGGTGACTTGAGAAGAAGTACTTTCAAGTAATTGTGCTCAGCGAAGAGCACAAGTGTAGCAAGGCATATTCAGTGTGGAGGAAAGATGTACTTCCTCGCCGGTACAATGTATGGCTTGGAAATAAATCAATCAATGAAACATGTAAACATGTTTTTGTTTTGTTTTTTTGGACAAAACCAAGCACTAACAATGACACAAAACTACACAGTTTACAAATTGTTTGGAAACTTTTACGGCAAAGAAGAAGGCACAGCAGTTGAGAGTATGAGGAAGTAGAAAAAAACATACAACTCCACCTTTGGTTGTTGTTTTTGAGCGCAACCAATTCAATTTTAGGTATAATTGCATCCAGTTTGAACATTTAAAGATACTTAACACACAAAAAAAGACACAAATGTGAGGGTTTGGCCAGCCGGCACATGACACCATAAACTTCCCTTTATGCTTTAACCCCAAACTTAAACTAAAGACGTAGTTGCTGATAACTAAAAAAAAAAAAAAAAAAAAAAAGTTTGTGTAATGCATGCTGCAGGACTTTGAGGGGAGCAGCAGCTCGTGAAAAATTAATACTGAATGTACAGATATATTTTCAATTAGCTGTGCTGACAGTTGTATAAAAGAATCAGCACCGCAAAAATATGTTCGGCTTTACAAAAAGATTCAAAATTGCTGTTGAATTTGGATGATTTTAGCACAACTGTTTTAAGGCCTACTGACACCCACTACAACCCACCACGCAGTCTGATAGTTTATATATCAATGATGAAATATTAACATTGCAACACATGCCAATACGGCCTTTTTAGTTTACTAAATTGCAATTTTAAAATTTCCCGCGAGTTTCTTGTTGAAAATGTCGCAGAATGATGACACGTATGTGTGACGTCACTGACTGTTAGGAACTACTAGCGCTGCACCACTCGCAGCTAAAAGTCGTCTGCTTTAACCGCATAATTACACAGTATTTTGGACATCTGTGTTGCTGAATCTTTAGCAATTTGTTCATTTAATAATGGAGACTATAAAGAACAATGCTGTTGGTGGAAAGCGGTGGATTGCAGCTGTCTTTAACACAGAGACACAGCCGGTGTTTCTTTGTTGTGAAGCGGAGCGGTCAAGCGAACATGTTTCTCTACGTCAACCGGCATGTTTTTGGATGGGGAAATTGTGATATATATTATACCGGAGACATCAGTGGATTATTCGTCATCCTGCAGCAGCTGTCAAAAAAGGCAGCTGTGAGCTTGGCTCCTCAGCTTCTCTCTGAGACACTGCGTGTTCACCGCAGCCATCCGACCTTGAGGTATGCCTTTACAATCTTTAAAATCTCACTAAAAAAATATTAAAACAATAAGCAGATAAGGGATCTTCCAGAATTATCCCAGTAAATGTGTCTAATTATATGTGAAACGCTCACTTTGCCGCCGCCCGGAGCCGTCGCTTTTTTTTTTTTTCTAGTCCTTCACTATCAATATCCTAATTCACAAATCTTTCATCCGCGCTCAAATTAATGGGGAAATTGTCGCTTTCTCGGTCCGAATTGCTCTTACTGCTGGTAGCTCCCATTATAAACAATGTGAATATGTGTGGAGCCCTGCAACTCGTGACGTCACGCGCACATACTTCCGGTAAAGGCAGGGCTTTTCTATTAGCGACCAAAAGTTGCGAACTTTATCGTCGATGTTCTCTACTAAATCCTTTCAGCAAAAATATGGCAATATCGGGAAATGATCAAGTATGACACATAGAATGGACCTGCTATCCCCGTTTAAATAAGAAAATCTCATTTCAGTAGGGCTTTAAATATGATGTAACAAGTGAATGTGGTAAATGCTTATACAAACATTTTAAAAAATCTTTTTAAAGCAAAAATGTCCACTGACCTACACTTTGAAAGACTCTGCTCTCGGCCATATAAAGACCACAAAAAAAGCAAATGTTTACAAATTCCACAGACGATTGACTCACGAGATCTCGCAAAATGGACGCATCAGAGCCGTAACAGAAGACGACCTTCTTTTACACAGAACCCCTTTGATGCAATCTGTAAAATACTTCAATTGCTTTCAAACACAACAAGATGGGAGAGGCATGTGTCCTACTCACACACTGTTGTCCCGCCTCTGTTACGGCTTCGGCAGCTGGAAAATAGCCACAAAACGGCGATGATAGTCGAGATGTTTCGGGACGGCAGTAGCTCGGCTGCAAGAATTTGGGGTCGGTTCAAAACCCTTCCAAAATATTGGAATTCGGGATTTGTTGTGGTAGGGTTGCTGGCTTACTTCCAACTTTCACTCTTGACATCTCCGTCTGAGACATGCAAAGGCGGATGTTTGATCCTGTTAGGTTTGTGTGTGTGTGTGTGTAAGTAGAATTGGGAAATATATAAAAGTGTGACATGGTTTTCCTCGCAGAGAGACAAATGTTCCTTTTAGGATGTCGCAGCAGACTTCGTGCAGGCCAGCGTGCGACAATGACCGGATAGACCGTTATCCGTTCTTGGGCGGCGGTGAGACAAAATCCGGATTGTACGCGGGCTGGGCCAGGTAGTCTGGCTGGGCCGGTGGAGCGTGAGCCTGTGGCTGCACGGGAGGCGGCTGCAGTGGGTAGGAGGGTTGTCCGGGGGTGAATGCAGCTTGACTGTAAGGCATCGGGTTGGGAGGGAAGGCGGGGGGGCCTGCTGGATGAGAGAAGACAAAAAAACATTAGTCCTGCTGTGGTGTGACCGCAATGTCGGTTCTGCCAGACAGGGAAACTATGAATGTCTTTTTCTGGAAGCCACATTACATCGCAGGATGTGCCACAATTACACAAGCAGTGATTTTATTCTATGTTGAAGCACCCAAACATGAGTAAAGCTGCACTCTCCCAGAAACTAAATGATGCTTCTTAGGGCTGTCTTAAAAAAGTCAACTATTTGACGAGTCTAATTTAATTATCAGTGGAGCAGTCCAATCTTTGGAAAATACAGTGGGGCAAAAACGTATTTAGTCAGCCACAGAGTGTGCAAGTTCTCCCACTTAAAATGATGACAGAGGTCTGTAATTTTCATCATAGGTACACTTCAACTGTGAGAGACAGAATGTGGAAAAAAAAATCCAGGAATACACATTGTAGGAATTTTAAAGAATTAATTTGTAAATTATGGTGGAAAATAAGTATTTGGTCAACCATTCAAATCTCTCACTGATGGAAGGAGGTTTTGGCTCAAAATCTCACGATACATGGCCCCATTCATTCTTTCCTTAACACAGATCAATCGTCCTGTCCCCTTTGCAGAAAAACAGCCCCAAAGCATTATGTTTCCACCCCCATGCTTCACAGTAGGTCTGGTGTTCTTAGGATGCAACTCAGTATTCTTCTTCCTCCAAACACGACGAGTTGAGTTTATACCAAAAAGTTCTACTTTGGTTTCATCTGACCACATGACATTCTCCCAATCTGCTGTATCATCCATGTATCCATTTTGGTATGAACTCAAAATTCAGTGTTATAATTCAGTGGTGACAGCTAGATTTTTTGTGGACATGTTCCATAAATATTGATCTTTAAGATGTCTTTTTTTGTGAAGAAATGTTTAGAATTAAGTTCATGAATCCAGATAGATCTCTATTACAATCCCCAAAGAGGGCACTTTAAGTTGATGATTACTTCTATGTGTAGAAATCTTTTTTTTAAATTGAATCACTTGTTTATTTTTCAACATGTTTTTAGTTATTAAAAAAACAAAATGTTCAAAATAGTTCAAGAAAGACCACTACAAATGAGCAATATTTTGCACTGTTATACGATTTAATAAATCAGAAACTGATGACATAGTGCTGTATTTTACTTCTTTATCTCTTTTTTTCCAACCAAAAATGCTTTGCTCTGATTAGGGGGTACTTAAATTAATAAAATGTTCACAGGGAGTACATCACTGAAAAAAGGTTGAGAACCACTGCTATAGAAGACCCTGGCCTGAAGCCCGGAGGCTGCGCCCTGAAGAGTAGGGGCATAACAAGTCAGTGATGTACTGAGGGGCCCCACAATGCAATGCCCGAAATATCAGGAATAAAATCTTAAACTCAACGCGGAATTTAACTGGAAGCCAATGAAGACTGGATAAAATGGTGGTAACATGGGCTATTTAAAAGTCTTCATTAGAATAGTGTAGTTGTATTGATGAAAGCATGACATATTACAGCAGTGTTTTTCAACCTTTTTTGAGCCAAGGCACATTTTTTGCTTTGAAAAAATGCGGAGGCACACCACCAGCAGAAATTTAAAAAAAACAAACTCTGACAGTAAAAAGTCGTTGTCGCAATTGTTGGATATGACTTTAAAGCATAACCAAGCATGCGTCACTATAGCTCTTGTCTCAAAGTAGGTGTACTGTCACCACCTGTCACATCACGCCTTGACTTTTTTGCTGTTTTCCTGTGTGTAGTGTTTTTGTTCTTGTCTTGCGTTCCTATTTTGGTGGCTTTTCCTGTTTTTTGGTATTTTCCTGTAGTAGGTTAATGTCTTCCTTTGAGCGATATTTCCCGCAGCCACTTTGTTTTAGCAGTCAAACATTTTTCTGTTGTTTTTATCCTTCTTCGTGGGGACATTGTTGATTGTCATGTTTGGATGTACATTGTGGACGCAGTCTTTGTTCCACAGTAAGTCTTTGCTGTCGTCCAGCAATCTGTTTTTGTTTACTTTGTAGCCAGTTCAGTTTCAGTGTTATTCTGCATAGATTTCCCTAAGCTTCAATGCCTTTTCTTAGGGGCACTCACCTTTTGTTTATTTTTGGTTTAAGCATTAGACACCTTTTTACCTGCACGCTGCCTTCCGCTGTTTCCGACATCTACAAAGCTATTAGCTACCGGCTGCCACCTACTGGTATGGAAGAGTATTACACGGTTACTCTGCCGAGTTCTAGATAGTACAGACACTCAACAACAACACATCATTTGCAGACTATGATTACTGGTTTGCAAAAAATATTTATAACCCAAATAGGTTATACTAAATAATCTCCCACGGCACACCATACTGTATCTCACGGCATAGTGGTTGAAAAACACTGAATTAGAGAGTAATATTGTTGCATGAAGAATTAATTTCAAATAACACAATCATTCTTGCTCATCCACATTGCCATAAGCACAGTTACGTGATGAATCACAACTTTACAAGCAGACTAACTAGTCTGGACTTGTGGACACAATCAAACCTTGAAAAGAAAATCCACTCACTGGCTTCCTGATATGTTGGTGGTGGTCCCGGTGTGAAAGGTTGTCCTGGTTGAGGCATCGTGGGCATTGGTTGCGGCCCGTACCCCTGGGGTGGCATAGGCTGGCTACCATATCCCGGCTGGGGTGGCATAGGCTGGCTACCATATCCCGGCTGGGGTGGCATCGGCTGGCTACCATAGCCCGGCTGGATTGGAACAGGCTGGTAGGCTGGATAGGGGGCCGCCTGGTAGGGGTGGGGTTGACCCGGGGATGCTGTCGGTTGTCGGGGGTAATGCTGAGGAGTGGTGGTCACCACTGTGGTGTGGGTGGTGCTTGCAACCACAGCTGCAATACAAAAAAAGGGAGGAATGTTAACAAAATAACGTTGGAGTTTCCTTTTTCGAGGGTTGAAAAAAAACAAAAAAACACACACACACACACAAAGGGGAAAATGGGCTTGCTGTTCCCCCCACATTCTTTTTGCGAGTCATCATGACCACTTCCTGTTCAAAAAAGGAAAAAAAAAAGTGTAATGGTGGTGGTAGTTCCCCCTCGTGATTACTGTGGAGACGATGGCTCACACATTGGGTGGAGCTGACGCACTGTGGTCTTTGGACTGCCGGTTGGCAACAAACCATGTGCATCGGACAAGAGGTAGAAGTGTGCAACATGACTAACACCCATACAAACACAGAAATAGATTAAACGGTTTGTCCACTTGCAGACATGGGTTATGTATAATGAGGTCATAAATTTGTAGTTTAGTTTAATTAGCCAGCATGACAGCATGCATGAATAATCCTACTACCTACACACCTTGTCATTAACATGAGTATATTACATTTATAGATTTTAAAAAGTTCCTTTAAAGGCCTACTGAAACCCACAACTACCCACCACACAGTCTGATAGTTTATATATCAATGATGAAATATTAACATTGCAACACATGCCAATACGCTCTTTTTAGTTTACTAAATTACAATTTTAAATTTCCCAGGAGTTTCGTCTTCGAAACGTCGTGTAATGACGTGTACGCAAGACGTCACGGGTTTTTAGGAAGTATGAGCGCTGCACACACACACAGCTAAAAGTCGTCTGCTTTAACGGCATAACTACACAGTACTTTGGACACCTGTGTTGCTGAATATTTTACAATTTGTTCAATTAATATTGGAGAAGTCACAGTAGAAAGATGGAGTGGGGAAGCTTTAGCCTTTAGCCACACAAACACACAGTGATTCGTTGTTTAAAATTCCTGGAGGCGAAACTTTACTATGGATCAGAGCGCGGGCAAACCAACATGGATCCCTACCAAATGTCAACCAGCAGGTTTCGGTGAGAAATTTGTGGTTAAAAAGTCAGTTCTGAGCTTGTGCCGTCCATAGCTCCCGTCGAGTTCCCTGAGACGTTGCGCGTCAAGACACCCGTGGAGACACCCTTCCGACTATCAGGTACTATTAAACTCACTAAAACACTAGCAACACAATAGAAAGATAAGGGATTTCCCAGAATTAACCTAGTAAATGTGTCTAAAAACATCGGAATCCGTCCCAATGCAATCGTGTTGTTTTTTTTTAACATTTTTTTTTCTAGTCCGTCGCTATCAATATCCTTAAACACAAATCATTCATCCTCGCTCAAATTAATGGGGAAATTGTCATTTTCTTGGTCCGAATAGCACTGTTTGTTGGAGGCTCCCATTAAAAACAATGTGAATATGTGAGGAGCCTCCACACGGGTGACGTCATCATCTGCGAATTCCGGTAGAGGCAGGGCATTTCTCTTAGCACCTAAAGTTGCGAACTTTATTGTGGATGTTCTCTACTAAATCCTTTCAGCAAAAATATGGCAATATCGCGAAATGATCAAGTATGACATATAGAATGGACCTGCGATCCCCGTTTAAATAAGAAAATCTCATTTCAGTAGGCCTCTAAATGTAGTTATGTGTAGTGCCGCCTGCACAATTGGTCAATTTCTAATGTTCAGATGTGGATTTTCTTTACTATTTAATTTGTATTAATGACTCACTCTACTTTCAAATCTCTATATTACTTCTGGGATTATTAAATTATTCATTTATCTAAGATTATTGCTTTTAAAATAAATTTAAGTACATACATACATAATTTCAACCACACATTGGAATGTTTCTCAACAAATGTAGAAAATGTGTCAAATATAATGACAACTAATAATAATAATTAATGAATACTAGAAATGTCCGATAACATTGCGAGTCCGATAAATGTTTTAAAATGTGATAGCGGAAATTAGTAAAAAGGAAAATGTATGACTTTTTAAGGGGGAGAAGTAAGGAGAAGTACAGAGTGCCAATAAACCCTAAAGGCACAGCTTTTGCGTGCCGACCCAATCACATAGTACCTATGGTTTTTCACACACACAAGTGAATGTAATGCATACTTAGTCAACAGCCATACAGGTCAAACTGAGGGTGGCCGTATCAACAACTATATCACTGTTACAAATATGCGCCACACTGTGAACCCACAGCAAACAAGAATGACAAACACATTTCGGGAGAACATCCGCACCAAAACACAACAGAACAAATACCCAGAACCCCTTGCAGCACTAACTCTTCCGGGATGCTACAATATACACCCCCTGCTACCTTTACCCCAAACCCCCCCCCCCACCACCTCAACCTCCTCATGCTCTCTCAGGGAGAGCATGTCCCATATTCCAAGCTGCTGTTTTGAGGCATGTTGAAAAAAAAAAATAACGCACTATGTGTCATCAATAATAAAAATGGCAGTGCCAGGTTGGCATTCTTTTTATAACTTGATTTATTTTGGAAAACCTTGTTACATTGTTTAATACATCCAGCGGGGCATCCCAACAAAATTAGGCATAGTAATGTGTTAATTACACGACTGAATATATATCAGTATTGGTTAATATTGGAATCGGTAATTAAGAGTTGGACAATGTCGGACTATCGACAAAAAAGCCATTATCGGACATCTCTAATGAATACAATACTTCCTGTTAAAGTAAAACGTGTTCACTTTCAATAGGACATTTTAGGATAGTGTATCTTTTTAATTAAAAAAAAACTGGATGGCACAAATTGTCCCCGGCATCTCTCAGCATCAAGGTTTGAAATTGGGGGTGAAATCACCAAAAATTATTCCAGGGCGCGGCCACCGCTGCTGCTCACTGCTCCCCTCACCTCCCAGGGGATGAACTAGGGGATGACTCGAATGCAGAGGACACATTTCACCACACCTAGTGTGTGTGAGACAATCATTAGTACTTTAACTTTATCTTTATGAGATGCTCCATCTCAAATAATAAATGATAAATGGGTTGTACTTGTATAGCGCTTTTCTACCTTCAAGGTACTCAAAGCGCTTTGACACTACTTCCACATTTACCCATTCACACACACATTCACACACTGATGGAGGGAGCTGCCATGCAAGGCGCCAACCGGCACCCATCAGGAGCAAGGGTGAAGTGTCTTGCTCAGGACACAACGGACGTGACGAGGTTGGTACTAGGTGGGATTTGAACCAGGGACGCTCGGGTTGCGCACGGCCACTCTCCCACTGCGCCACGCCGTCCCTAAATAAATAAATAAATAAACCTAAAAATGTTTTATAATGTCTTCAATCTATTTAGGTATCTGAGAGAAATTAGCTGTTGATTTTAATGAAAAGGACTGCAAATCACAACTTTGGTATGGAGTATTGAGTCATGGGGTAATAAGTGAGCCAACAACTCACATGACTCCTCTGATATTTTTTTGTTTTTTTAAGCACAAACCACAGTGAGTGTGACTTTGATTAATTGTACTGTTAGAATCCGGAAAATTACAAGATTGAGTCTTGTCTCAAAGTTCGAGTAAAATGAGGCAACCCTTGCTATTAGAAGGGAAGTCAGCGGGCGTTGTTGGGTGAGGTTCCTCTTGCTATCTCTCCATGCAACACATACTGGCAGACATACTGTAGGAGTGATGTTGTCCTGTGTCCCTCACCCATTGAAATCTTAAAGGAAGCAGTTAACTCAACATCCATGCGTCCTAGAAAAGTGTCTCATTCTGCTGATCAGACTAGCAATAGGTAGTTTCTCAACATCGCCTGTACGCACTTAAGTCTGATGAGCCCATTGCAAAAGAAGAAAAAAGCTAACATCTCTCTAGCTTGTCACTAGAAAAATGGCTGTGTGGTTTTTCAGATGACAATTTCATACACGGCAACATTTGCACTACTTACAAAAAACAGGCACACCATATTGAGGTTGAGAAACTTTAGTTAATGTGTAACAATCAATACTTTTATTGATCATTCATTTTGGTAGTACAGACACTATTTGGTTTTTATTTGAATTGTATTCGTCATTTATTTTCCTGCTATTAATGTTGCTGTAAAAATGCAATTTTATTAAGATTTTGTAACTTTCAATAAACAAATAAATACACTTCAGATTTGTAATTGTTTTTGTTCAATATCAGATACATTTTTAACCTAAATTCTTTCTTCTGTTAATTATAACTTTGTCATATAGTATCATACCACCATTAACAGAGTTTGATGCTACAATATAGGAAAAAAATATATAATAAATTCAATCAATCAAAGTTTATTTATATAGCCCTTAATCACAAGTGTCTCAAAGTGCTGCACAAGCCACAATGACATCCTCATCCATACATTGATAGAATTAGTTTAACTCAAAACTGAAATAGATTGTTTCCGTGGTCCCCACTCCTCCCCTCAAAAAAACACAATTTTAACGTATTACATGACTTTTAAAAAACTAAACTTTTAGATACAGTAGTAAAACATTGAATGAAAAACAATACAATGTTCGCAGATATACACACACACACATATGTAATTATATATACATATATACACGTACATATAAGTGTGTATGTGCATATACATATATATACACCCACACGCACACATAGATATACACACACATATATACATATA